>NC_079323.1:8219951-8522981 GCF_029931775.1 Euleptes europaea
ATGGCCATCTGTCAGAAATGCTGATTCTATGACCTTAGGCAGATCATGAGAGGGAGGGCATCTTGGCCATCTTCTGGGCATGGAGTAGGGGTCACTGGGAGTGTGGGGGGTGAGGTAGTTGTGAATTTCCTGCATTGTGCAGGGGGTTGGACTAGATGACCCTGGTGGTCCCTTCCAACCCTATGATTCTATGGAAGAGAGACAGCTTCCCGGCACTTATACTATGCCTGGTCAAATCCAGCAATGTGGTACAGCCTGCCAGTCACAAGAGGCTAACATTGGTGGTGGAAGGTGCTGTCAACTCACAGCTGATTTATGGTGACCCCTGCGTGGTGTAGGAGTTAGGAGCAGTGGACTCTAATCTGGAGAACCGGGTTTGATTCCCCACTCTTCCACATGCAGCCAGATGGGTGACCTTGTGCTAGTCACAGTTCCCTTCGAGAGGGGCCGTGGCTCAGTGGTAATCTGCTTAGCTCCTCATGTGGATGAGTGGGGAATCAAACCCGGTTCTTCAGATTAAAGTCCACCCATCTTAACCACTGCACCACGCTGGCTCTATACCAGATCTCCCCTGGCCATTGGCGAGGGGATGGGGGTAGGCTTGCCAGATCCAGGTTGGGAAACTCCTGAAGGTTTAGGGATGGAGCCTGGGGAGGAGATGGACCTCAGACGAGCAGTAATTCCAGGGGTTCGAGAACAGAAGAGCGTTTATGCCCCTGTGAATGTCGCCGCTTAGAAGTAAAGCCCGATCCCTCTGGGATTTGCTTATGGGCTCCTTCCACTCCAAAAAGCACAGCAGATGATCGACCAACACTCGCGCTTTACCATTTCAGACTACCCCTCGACAGCCAGATGGCTGGCAAACCTCCGGCCTCCTCCCGCAGACCTTTCTGGCAGCTGCCACTTGGGGCAGCTGGAGCTGCCAAATGAGGCATAAGAATAGAAGAACATAAGAAAGGCCCTGCCAGATCAGACCAAGGCCCATCAAGTCCAGCAGTCTGTTCACACAGGGGCCAACCAGGTGTCTCTAAGAAGGCCACAAACAAGACAACTGCAGCAGCAACATCCTGCCTGTGTTCCACAGCACCTAATATAATAGGCCTGCTCCTTTGGTACTGTAGATAATAGGTATGCATCATAAGAACATAAGAAAGGCCCTGCTGGATCAGACCAAGGCCCACCAAGTCCAGCTGTCTGTTCACACAGTGGCCATCCAGATGACTCTAAGAAGCCCACACAGAAGACAACTTCAGTATTCTCCTGCCCGTGTGCAACAGCACCTAACATAACAGGCCTGCTTCTCTGGTACTGTAGAGAATAGGTATACATCATGACTGGTATTCATTTTGTCTAGTAGCCATTGATAGCCCTATCCTCCAAGAACATGTCCATTCCCTTCTTAAATTTCATAGATATTTCATAGATCCCACTCAGGATGATCCACATTTTGTTTCTTTTTTACATCATGCTTTCAGAACCCTGCAAGGAAACACATAGTATTCCCTCAGGTACCATAAGAACATAAGAAAGGTCATGCTGGATCAGACCAAGGTCGATCAAGTCCAGCAGTCTGTTCACACGGTGGCCAACCAGGTGCCTCCAGGAAGCCCACAAACAAGACAACTGCAGCAGCATTGTCCTGCCTGTGTTCCACAGCATCTAATAGGCATGCTCCTCTGATACTGGAGAGAATAGGTATGCATCATGACTAGTAGCGATTTTTTACTAGTAACCATGAATAGCCCTCTTTTCCATGAACATGTCCACTCTCCTCTTCAAGCTTTCCAAGTTGGCAGCCATCACCCCATCCTGGGGCAGAGAGTTCCACAATTTAACTATGCAGACTGATTGGAGTGTCCAGGAGCATTCCATCTTCGCAAGGACTAATTCTGGCCGGGGCTGATGAAACATGGGTCCAGCGATTGCGGTGACTAAAAATATAACAATCGCAAGGCATGTCAGTGAGATAGCTCGAGAAAGGAGCTGTCTCCTCGGAGACTGGGGGGGAAATGTTTAAGGAACAAGCTCCCTCTAAAAATAGCTATACCAAAATGTGTTTTGAAAATGCATATGGATTGGGGGGGGGGGGGGAACACCACAATGAAGAAGTAGAAGAATTGGTTTTTATACCCTGATTTTCTCTACATTTTTAAGGAGAATCAAACCGGTTTACAATCACAATCGTTTCCTCTCCCCACAACAGGCACCTTGTGAGGCAGGTGGGGCTGAGAGAGTTCAGAGCGAACTGTGACTGGCCCAAGGTCACCCAGTTGGCTTCATGTGGAGGAGTGGGGAAACCGACCTGGTTTACCACAGAGTTTTAGCCAATTCCTAGAGAGCTGTGACAACTAGCCACCCCCGGCAACTCTAACCTTAACCTTGGCTCTTAGCCTGCGGCTTGGATCATGGGGTCTGTATTAGGACCGGGATCAGCCCTAAATGTGCTTGGTTTCTTCGTTTCTTTAAGTTGTATTATGTGACGACAAACAAATTGTTAAATTGTATTTCTTTATTGTTCTGTAAGCTGTTATAGATCTGTTCGAAGGAACTAAGAGCAACAACTGCTCAAACAAGTGTAACTAAAGGAAGATAAGTGTTTAATAACAGTGCAGATCAGGCAATACACAAACCACCCTGAGCGCCAGCGTGGTGCAGTGGTTAAGAGCAGTTGACTCTAACCTGGAGAACCGGGTTTGATTCCCCACTCCTCCACATGAACGGCAGACTCTAATCTGGAGAACCGGGTTTGATTTCCCACTCCTACACATGAAGCCTGCTTGGGCTAGTTACTGTTCTCCCTGAACTCTCTCAGCCCCACCTACCTCACAAGGTATCTGTTGTTGGGAGAAGAAGGGAAGGTGATTGTAAGCCAGTTTGAGACACCTTAAAGGTAAAGAAAAGTGGGGTATAAAAACCAACTCCTCCTCCTCCTTCTTCTCTTCTTCCTCCTCCTCCTCCTTCTTCCTCTTGACATCATGTCCATTCCAGCATGCAGGGGTAATGAGAAACCCAGGTTTTGTTATTCAATAAAGCATTCAATAACAAAAGCTGGGTTTTGTTATTTAATTCTTTGTGAAATAACTGGAAACTCTTACTCACTGCTGATCGATGGGCAAATTGCTCTCTGTTAGTCTTCTCCAAATATACAAAATAAGCATTTTGCTCAGGAAGAGATCTGACTTTGCTAAAAGGGTTTCTTTTAAAAGCCTCACCAAGGGCCCCTAATGCAACAAGGGAGTCTTTTTTTCAACAGCAGCACCCCTTCTCTATTTTTAAACCTAACTCAGAGATACCCATGTTTACTTTCTGAGCTGTTCCTCGGCCTCGAGCACAGCTACACGCTCACCTCTGGGAAGCTCTGAGGCATTCTTGCCACATCTCCCGTTTCACATCTCTCTGGGTGAAAAAAACCCTGCACTAAATTAAATAGGGAAAGAGCTCCTCCCTGCACCTTATAAATAGAAGAAGCATGAGGAAATTAATTTTTTAGGAAGGCAGGTGGGTAGGATTTTATGGTTTTCATGCGGCAAATTAGAGTTTTTTCTTTCCCTAGATTTAACAGCCACTAGCTATCCATCAACCACTTCACACTTTAAAAAGGGGAAATGGAATTTAATTTTTCCTTGACGCTATACAGAGAAAAGTTGCCACATCTCTCACACAACTGACTGATCTATTTGACAGCAGATAACGCTGTATCCACTTCTCAGAAAGTGTCTTTAGCTGTTTTATCCAGGGAGTGCAATATTTATTTTGCGCAGTTTTATTTTGCGGGCATGCTAAGACTATTTCCACTGGTTAGAAATGCATAAGTTCAGACGAGCTTTCTTATTGGTGAGATGTAATGCCCTAGACTCAGCTGAGACACATGGGCGATACAATAAAATTACTGCAGAAGAACAAAAATGCCCATTTTGTCTGGATCAAATAGACTCCCTAGCCCACATTGTTTTAGCATGTCCACAAAAGTAGAATTTTGAAGCAAAGTAAAGATCCAGGAAGCAATGAGAATAACGATCTCAGTTTTCCAATACTGAGTCCAAGGCCCTCCTCTTTCTTTTCACAAATAAAGGAAGGATTTATATCACTAGCAAAGCGACGGACTTCTAAACAGAGACACACCCTTCAAAGTGCAATGACTTCAAGAGGACTTACAAGGGAGTAATTCTGTTTAGGATTGCACTAGGGCTGTCGACCAATTTGCTCCCCGGTATTTTTCGGGTTCAGGTTTACTGAACCTGAAAATTTTCGGAAAATCCAGAAAACCCGGATTTTCTGAAAATCTTTGGGTCAATAAACCCGAACCCGAACAATACCGAAGAAATTCGTCACAGATCCATGCTGCCAAGCTTGGCAGCATGGATCTCAGTGAAGCGCTCCCTGCCCGCCTTGCAGGGAGTCCTGGGAAGGCGGGCGGGGAGCGTTTAGTTAAAATCCACGCTGTCACAGCTGGCAGCATGGATCTTAATGAAGCCCTTCCCAGGATTCCCAAGAAGGCGGGCGGGGGGTGCTTCAAAGAGATCCACGCTGCCAGGCGTGGCAGTGTGGATCTTAACTAATCCTGGGAAGTCCCGGGAAGGCAGGTGGCGGGCGGGGGGAAGGGCTTCATTAAGATCCATGCTGCCAGCTTTGGCAGCATGGATTTTAAGGAAGCTTTCCCCTCCTGGGTGGGAAATGACCGAATCCCAAATAAGCCAAATATTTTCGGCTTATTCAAGAATTAGCTATTTCTGCTTGGCTTTCCACCACCATTTTTGCATTTGGTAAAAGCCGAACTGGAAAAAGCCGAAATGGCATTTTTCTGGTTTTTTTCTGGTTCGGGTTTTACCGAATGCAAAGCCCTAAATTGCACTGATAACCTCAAGGAGACAGTTTCCTCCATATTTAGGGTTGCCAGGTCCCCCCTGCTCATCTGTGGGGGATGAGAGGATAGGGTTGCCAATTTCCAGGTGGGGCCTGGAGATCTCCCACGTTTGCAGCTGATCTCCAGACAGTAGAGACCAGTTCCCCTCATGCTTCAGGGGGCATGGCTGTTTGCATTTGCCCAAGTCTCGAGTAGGGTTGCCAGTTCTGCCTTGGAAAATTCTTAGAGATTTCAGATGGTTCCTTGGGAGGGCAGAGCTTGGAGAGGGAGCTCGACTAGAGTTGCCAGCTCCAGATTGGGAAATACCTGGAGGTTTTGGGGGCGGAGTCTGAGGAGGGCGGGGTTTGGAGAGAGGGGAACTTCAATGCCATAGAGTCCCATTGCCAAAGCAGCCATTTTCTCCAGGGGAACTGATCACTATCGGCTGGAGATCAGTTGTAACAGCAGGAGACCTCCAGCTAGTACCTGGAGGTTGGCAACCCTAAATATGATACATTCCTATATCCCTAGCTGGACCTGTTGTGCTTATACACACCTCCAGATGCAGACCAAATCTTTTCCTGGGAAAAGCCAGGCAGAATTTAACCTTGCTTGTTCAGCTCTGTAGTTACCCCCTGCCTTTTCTATCTCTGCTGCCTTCCTTTCCTGTTTCTCTTCCAGTCTGCCAGATTCTCAGACTGATTCTTAGCATTAGGAGAGGTAACGTTTCTTTTCTACCTTCCCCTGCTGCTATAGTATGGTTTCCTGTGGTTCAGCCTATGCTGAAACCAATGGTTGTGTAGCTCTACCTAGTGGCAGAAATCAAGCATTACCATAGTCAGATTGTCATGTCAAGGAAACAACAGAAAGGGAAATAAAGGAACCATGTCTTCAAAAACCCAGAGAGCATATATAGATATGGAGAGGCTGCACCCTCACCCAAGAGAACAGCACAAGAAAAGAAATGACATATATTGACATAAAACCACTGCAAAAATGTAGAACAGTGAGATCCAGTAGCAACTTAGAAACCAAGAAGAGTTTCAGGGTGTAAGCTTTCAAGAGTCAAAGTGTGGTGTAGTGGTTAAAAGCAGTGGTTTGGAGCTGTGGACTCTAATCTGGAGAACCGGGTTTGATTCCCCACTTTTCCACGAGCGGCGGACTCTAATCTGGTGAATAGGGTTGGTTTCCCCACTCCTCCACATGAAGCTAGCTGGGTGACCTCTCTCAGCCCCACCTACCTCACAGGGTGTCTGTTGTGGGGAAGGTGATTGTAAGCTGGTTTGATTCTTCCTTAAGTGGTAGAGAAAGTCAGTATATAAAAACCAAACTCCTTCTTCTTCTTCTTCTTCCCCAGATTGGCAGGACCTTAAATGGGCCACACATCAGGATTACATTCTAAGGGCTGTGCTCTTTTCTGAAAGTCTGCAGCAGAACTGTTGGATTTGAGTCAAGTAGCACTTTAGAGACCAACAAGAGTTTCTGGGTGTAAGCTTTCAAAGAAGAAAAAGAATTGGTTTTTATATGCCAGGTGCCTCTAGGAAACCCACAAATACGACCACTGCAGCAGCATATTCCTGCCTGTGTTCCAAAGCACCTAATATAATAGGCATGCTCCTCTGATCCTGGAGATCTTGAGTGCCTTTAAATCATTGTCATCCCTAGGTATCACAGCTACCCGCAAGAGATTAAGCCTTATCAGTTAGGATAGCTTGATCTTTCAGATGCCTCCCCCCCACACACACAAAAACTGTGATGTTTATTCAACAGACACAGCAGCTCTCTCCTTTTCTCAATGGCTAGCCATGACAAAAGGAAAGCTAAAAAGCCATGCGTTTACATGTGCATAGAAACATCAAAAAGAAGAGACAGATAAATATAAGCAAATGCGAATGTTCTACATCTGTCAAATTCCTTTATCAACTGCTCTCTCTCAGTTGGAGAGCCAGCGTGGTGTAGTGGTTAAGAGTGGTGGTTTGGAGGGGCGGACTCTAATCTGGAGAACCGGGCTTGATTCCCCACTCCTACACATGAGCAGTGGATGCTAATCTGGTAAACTGGATTTGTTTCCCCACTCCTACACATGAAGCCAGCTGGGTGACCTTGGGCCAGTCACAGCTCTCTTAGAGCTCTCTCAGCCCCACCTACCTCACAGGGGGACCTACCTCACAGGATTACTGTTGTGAGGAGAGGAAGGTGGTTGTAAGCCAGTTTGATTCTTCCTTAAGTGGTAGAGAAAGTCAGCATATAAAAACCAACTCTTCTCCTTCTTCTCCTCCTTCTTCTCCTTCTTCAGCACAGCTGGAAATTAACGAATGCCTTTCATTCCTACATGCTGTGCAGATAGGGTGCTGGTGGGCTCAAATCAAAGATTGACAGCTGATGCAACTTGACTTAATTTCTCTCTCTCTCTCTCTCTCTCTCTCTCTCTCTCTCTCTCTCTCTCTCTCTCTCTCTCTCTCTCTCTCTCTCTCTCTCTCTCTCTCTCTGTTTCTTTCTCCAGGTGCTGTTGCTGTGCAGGAAGAGCTGCAGAGAGACTGCATTGCAGTACTGTGTGGCACAGAGACCACTGATTGGGTGCAGTTGGGATGTTATCTTGGTATGCAATAAAGAAGATGTGCATGTTTTTCACACTTCTGTGTCCCACTCCCATCACCATCATAACAGACGTACAGCCCTGGCCTCTCCCTTGCTTCAGAGAGGCTTAACTTGACAACAGGATGACAGCTGGTTATACGGTTGCCAAGCCTGCTTACAGTCTCAGCAGGAGAAAGTGGAGGCAGGGTGCCCCCGAGCCCAGAAGTGATGACGCTCTAGGAATCCCCTAAGTCTCTATGGTAATGACCATCGAGATTGGGGGGAGGAGATTCCTAGAGCATCATCTGTTGCTACCAGATCCAGATGCTCATTGTCTCCTGTTGTGATGATGAGCATTGGCAGGCATTGAGTGGGTTAGCAGGCAAACACCTGCTGGGGTCGGGCAGATGGCAACCCTAGCTGGTAATGAGCTGGGGAGATGTGAAGCACATAAACAGGAAGCACAGAGAAAGACTCATGCCTGCATCATGCTTCTGCATGTGAGAATGTAACCAAACTGGTTGATACAATGAAGGCTGGGTGTCAAAGTTGAGGAAAAACATCCACATGCTGATTTCCAGCATATATATAAAATCCTGACAATCATGATTAAGAACAACAGCGATACAAAGTAAGAGGAAGAAGTATTTTAAAAGCATGTCCAGGAGGCAATGAAAAAAATGAGAGAGCCACACAACCTTAGGCGCCATCACAAAAAAGGCCCTGTCTCTGACCGAAACAAGCCAGAGATCAGAGACTCCTCTAAAGCTCTAAGGCACAAGTAGGCTCATAAAGAGAGAGTTGTTGTTCTTCTATTGCTGATTTTAGAACTCCCCCAAACCCTGTGAACCCTCACTGCTGTGGTGGCAAAGACTGCATTAAGAGATAAGCTGCCCCTTCCTCCAGGCTGAAATCACATTTCCTGTTTTATGAATTAGGATCGAAAGGCAGCAAAGCAATCGGGGTCTCATATACTCACTTTGGACTGAGTTAGAGAATACTCTGCTCGGGCAAGTGAGTTGGGTTGCCAACACTCCCTGGCCACTGGTGGGGTCTGCGGGTAAGTTTGCCAGATCCAGGCTAAGAAACTCTTGGAGACTTGGGGTGGTGGAGCCTGGGGAGGGCGGGGACCTCAGTGGGGTACAGCACCATAGAGTCCAGCCTCTGAAGCATCCATTTTCTCCAGGGGAACTGATCTCTGTAGCCTGGACATGAGCTGTAATTCTGGGGGAACGCCAGGTCCCATCTGGAGGCTGTCATCCATAACTGGGGGTGGAATGGGGAGAGGGAAAAGGACAACGAGGGGTTAGATGAAGTCTCCCAATTCGAACACTAGAGACCACATCACCTTGTTGTAGGGCCAGCCATGCCTGATTCAATTTTTTTCAACTCGTTTGGTTTCCGCTTGATCTCAAAACGCTCCTTTTTCATGAAAGACATCTCTTAATCCAGCTGCACAAATGCTTTGTATCACTACATCTTTTGAGCTCTTTGTGGGTACAGTTTTCTCGATTTTTTAAATACATGACAGTGGCAATAAATCTGAATCTACTTGGCCTGTGGCACCTTTCGGAACAATCGATCCCCCTTAATAGCTATTTCGACATAACCCGCTTGCAAACAGTTGGCCCGAATACAGTAAACCGTGCTGATTGTAACCCATAAATAGCAAAAGGCTATTAGGAGCAAATGAGGTTCGCCGTAGATACTTAACAAAGCAAATCAGACATCAGCAAATGTCGGAATCTGTACAAAAACACCCCTGATAAAATCTTAATAAAGGCAAATCATGCGAAATAAAATCTTCTCCCAAGGAAGCCACGGCCTTCCGTTTTCAAGACCTGAGCAAGGCTATTAAGGACAGGACATTTTGGAGGTGATTAATTCATATGGTTGCTGTCAGTTGGAAAGGACTTGATAGCACACCATCCTTTTTGACTGGGAGACATCAGTGGATAAATGGATTCCAATGTGGGAGCGGTAAGTTACCTTTGACACCATGCTGAATTGCGCGTATGTTCCCCCCTCTCCATAAACACAATAATACCAACACAAGCCGGAAGAAGTCAGTTGATCTTTGGAAAGGCCTTGATTGGAACTACAAAATCATTTGCAGTTATGGCAACCCAGAATAGAAAAAAACAACAGGCTATCAAAAATCATGCTACAAGTTCCTTGGCAGTAGCCCTTGTCAGATGTGCGGACCACATGTCCTGGGTGCCTGGCAGCTGCACATAGATCCTCCCAATATGCATGATTTACTATGTTGTCTGTCAGGGGCAACACTAAGGTTGCCAACCTCCAGGTGGCACCTGGAGATCCCCCCCCACTATTACAATTGATCTCCAGACAAGCAAGATCAGTTCCCCTGGAGAAAATGGCTGCTTTGGAGGGTGGACTCTAAGGCATTGTACCCTGATGAGGTCCCTCCCCTCCTCAAACCCCACCCTCCCTAGTCTCCACCTCCAAAATCTCCAGGTATTTCCCAACCCAGAGCTGGAAACCCTAGGCAACACACAGAATTTCACCTTTGACCAGAACCCTAGAAGTTTTGTGTAGTGTGTACAAAGGGTTGTATGCAAGCGAAAAATTATTGCATGACCTCTTTCAGACCATGAGGTATTGGAAGGATCATTGGTAGTGTGCGCTCCCAATATGTCTGGTTAGCAGTTCTGGTGATGCGTGTCATAACATCTGAAAAGGGCTAGTTCTACAAGGCAATCGTAAACAGAAGAGCTGGATGTGAATTCAGTAGACAAGAGTCACTGGAAAAGACAATCATGCTAGGAAAAGTTGAAGGCAGCAGGGAAAGAGGAAGACCCAACGAGAGATGGATGGACGCTGTAAAGCAAGCCACGGCCCTCAATTTGCAATATCTGAGCAAGGCTGTTAAGGATAGGACGTTTTGGAGGACATTGGTTCATAGAGTCTCCAGGAGTCGGAGGCAACTTGACAGCACTTATAAGCTTTTGAGGGTCAAAGCTCCCTTTGTATCTGATGAAGGGAGCTTTGACTCTTGTAAGTTTATATGCCGAAAATCTTGTTGGTCTCTAAGGTGCTGCTGGACTCAAATCTGGCTCTTCTGCTGCTGACCGACATAGCGATCCTCGGATACAATCCTAAACAGAGTTACAGTCATCTAAGCCCAGTCTGTTTTGGACTACCATTGCCAGACTACCAAATTCATGGGCAGTAAGATTCCCTACCCTCCTACTCTTGTTATCTATGAATCCACACAACAACATCATCAACAATGACATTAACAACAACAACAACAATAAAACTTTGGATCAAGTTGTAAAGCAAGACCAGATGTTGAACAACAAGTCACACAAGAGCTCATCCGCGTAGGAAGACATATACAGCACATTCCTGAGATTTGGTGTGCGTGGACAGCAGGAAGGAGGTGCCGCCGCGCCGCCTCATAAAGCCCTTCCCCACATGCCAAAACATTAAAAAAAAGGCTTTTAGAGGCTTTTTTTGGGTGAAACAGGGTCTTTTCGCAGCCTCGCTTTCCTCCATGCTGGCATCCACGGGGCAAAAGGGGACAGGATGCTGTCTAACGGCAGCTTCTCCCCCCACCCCACCCCAGGAATGCCTTCTGGGATGCTGGAACACCCCTCAGGATGCTGGCACTGGGCAAGGGATGTACTTGGTTTTGGCAGATGCCCTAAAAAAAGGCGCTCTAGATAGAACAAATTGCCTTTCGGAGTCTATTATTCTTTGTTTTACTGCATGTCTCACTATATCATAACCCGAAGCCCTCAGGTTCTCTGGAGAAACACCAAGATGTTCTGTTTTGTCAAACATCAGCATGTACTGAAAAGAGAGTGTTATGATGCACGGGAGAAACCTTATGATTCATCGAAATCACCAGTTCTTTGGATTTTCCACCGTAAACAAAAAGACCCCATTAATTGTTTCCCATCACCCAGCGATTCTCTCCCTGCGTGTTTTCGCTCATTTTCCAGATTCTGGCTAAAACGGCATCCGGAAAACACGGGCAAAACACGCGGGGAAAGCGAGGTCACCTCTGACAGTCGGAAAAGGCATGCCTAATCAAAAGGAAGCCCCAAAGCAGTCGGCGGAGGTGATCGTGGGGAAACGTCCCTGCATAAAAGGCCAAAAGAGATAGAACACTGACAGATCCGTATCCTTTGTAATGTCTGATCTAAGTTCTCAGTGCGTCTGGAAGTCAAACGACAGCATGTATTGAAAAGAGGGAGGGACCTCATGATTAATCGAAATCTCCAGTTTTTTGGATTTTCCACCAAAAACAAAAAGACCACATTAATTTTTCCCCCATCACCCAGTGATTCTCAAGTTAGCAAAGGCTTACCTTCTGGCTGGTATTGTGCTATGATGGTGACGGTCTGACCCGCGCCTTTGAGTGCCGCAGCAGCCTGTTCATGCGTAGCACCACGAAGATCAATTCCATTCACCTGGGAAGGGGAAAAAAAAAACTTCACTTGACCCCTTTCCAGTCATTTTGATTTTGAAGATAGGCTCGAATCTTTGCAGGGATTGGGCGACACGATCGGAGAACACCTGCGGAGATTTCAAATCAGCCGGATCGATTGTGAACGTCCCACACATTCGGAGAAACAGACGCGTTGGTCCTATGAAGTATGAGCGCAAAGCTGCTCATGGACTCACAGTCTCCCGTGGAGGAGTGGGTTCGTATCCCACTTCTGACACCTTTTTTCGATGAGTTTGTGCTGTACTGTTTCCATTTTAGGCTGCAAGTTGTAATTGGGACTTTATTGATGGTATGCTAAGACACTACATGTGCCTATCTGTGTTATTGTCTGTAAGGTGTGCTTTAGGCTACGTGCCATCCTCAAGATTTCTGTATGTAATGGTTTGTTATGGTTTGTAAGTCTTGTGACATATATTTATGTACAGGATTAGTAGATTTGCTCATATAGAATATTTGTGGTTTCGTATGTATTTTGAAGATATGTTTTGATACCAAGTAGTACTATAGTGTGGCCATTCTATGAGACTTTTGGTTACATGGACTAGCGTTGCCATTTGCCCTCTACTGACGGGTGAACTCCCACCAATATTCCTCTGCCCCCTGATGGTGCTCAGTTGAGTGGCAAGGGGCAAATGGAAGAGGGGACCCTGGCAATGCATCAGCGTCACTTCTGGCTGGGACTCAAACCTGGAGAAGTGGGTTCGATTCCCCACTCCACAGGAGTGGCGGACTCTACTCTGGTGAACCGGATTGGATTCCTCCACTCATCCACATGAAGCCTGACTGTGGGCTAGTCAAGGTTCTCTCTGAACTCTCTCAGCCCCACCTACCTCACAAGGTGTCTTGTTGTGGGGAGGGGAAAGGAAGGCAATTGTAAGCCAGTTTGAGACTCCTTAAAGTTAGAGAAAATAGGGGTATAAAAACCAACTCATCTTCTTCTTGCCAGGTCCTTCCTGGCCACCAGGGGTGGGTAAGGTTGCCAGATCCAGTTTGAGAAACCTGTGTTTTCAGGATGGAACCTGGGGAGGACAGGAACCTCAGTGGGGTACAATCCCATAAAGTCCACCTTCCAGAGCATCCATTTTCTCCGGGGGAACTGATCTCTGTAGTCTGGAGATGAGCTGTAATTCCAGGGGATCCCCAGATCTGGTGAACTGGGTTGGTTTCCCCACTCCTCCACATGAAGCCTGCTGGGTGACCTTGGGCTAGTCACAGCTCTCTTAGACCTCTCTCAGCCCCACCTACCTCACAATGTATCTGTTGTGGGGAGGGGAAGGTAAGCCGGCTTGATTCTTCCTTAAGTGGTAGAGAAAGTCGACATATAAAAATCAACTCTTTTTCTTCTTCTTCCCACCTGGAGGCTGGCAGCCCTAGACCCTCATCTGCTACAGACCCCCCCCCCCAAAGCTCAGCATCCCCTTGCCCGGCAACGGGGATACCTCGGTGCAGAATATTTTACAGGTATATTTTAGCGAAAGGCATAAACAACTCTTCCCAGATTATGTAACCTCTTCAGGCTTTGAAGCCGCGCCGCCTCGCTGCCTCTTTGGTTTGCTGCGAACACCATCCTGTGTCAGCCTCGGGAAAGCGAACTGCGCGTACACATGGTGCCCTGTTTGTGTGAGTCATATATTTTTTTAGCTCTTTACCTTCGGGGCATTTCTGTGGTTCTTACACATTTCCTTATTGGATTACTGAACTGTCTTCTCCAATTAGGCTCAAAGGCAGCCTCGGCGGCAACACGAAGCATAAATAAAATATATATATCGAGCATTTCTTTCAGGATAAACGCAGCCATGCGCTCTGCCTTGGCTGCAACCCCCCCCTCTTTTTTTTTTTTTGTACAAAAAAAGTCTTCCAGTGCTTTCATAAAACACTCCCAGACCCTGATTTTGGCAGATCTCCAAGGGAAGAATCTCCAGCAATGGGGAGAAGACGTTGAATCATAGAATCATAGAGTTGGAAGGGACCAGCAGGATCATCTAGACCAACCCCCTGCACAATGCAGGAAATTCACAACTCACTCCCAGAGACTCCTACTCCATGCCCAGAAGATGGCCAAGGTGCCCTCCCTCTCATGATCTGCCTAAGGACATAGAATTGCTGATAGACGGTCATCTAGCCTCTGCTTAAAAACCTCCAGGGAAGAAGAGCATACCACCTCCAGAGGAAGCCTGTTCCACTGAGGAACCGCTTTAACTGTTAGAAAAGTTGAAGAGGTCCACTTTGTTGAATATGGTGATTCTATTTGACTGTTGAGGATAATCACCTCTGAATCATAGAATCAAACAGTTGGAAGAGACCACCAGGGTCATCTAGTCCAACTCCCTGCACAATGCAGGAAATTCACAACTACCTCCCCCTTACACCCCCAGTGACCCCTACTCCATACCCAGAGGATGGCCAAGATGCCCTCCCTCTCATCATCTGCTTAAGGTCATAGAATCAGCGTTGCTGACAGACGGCCATCTAGCTTCTGCTTAAAAACCTCCAGGGAAGGAGAGCTCACCACCTCCCAAGGAAGCCTTTTCCTCTGAGAAGGGCTCTGAGATGTTGAGAAGGGCTCCTGTTTCTGTTTAGGGAGAGAGCGAGCACCATTGATGGGATCACCCATGGATACTTCCTTTGACCATGTGAAGATGGAAGGGAATGGGGAAGTATGGTGGTACCCAGACCATTATGGCTACATGTGGGTTTCTTACTTGGGACTTTCTCTTTCAGTTTGAGGCTCATTCCAGAGATGGACGGACAGTCTATCCATCCTTCTCGTTTTATATGCACTGATGCTTTTGCCAGCGGATTGAGTTCTTTTCTGTTTTGTAGATTCGTTTGTATTTTGGACACTTCATCGACCTAACCTGGATGGCACCAGCTAGTCCAATTTCATCAAATCTCAGAAGTTAAGCAGGATCAGACCTGGTTAGTACTTAGATGGGAGACTACCAAGGAAGTGCAGAGTGCAGGGTTGCTACACAGAGGAATGCAATGGCAAACCATCTCTGTTTGTCTCTTGCCTTGACCTGGATGGCCCAGGCTAGCCCAATCTCATCAGATTTCGGAAGCTAAGCAGGGTTGGCCCTGGTTGGTTCTTGTATGGCAGACCACCAGGGAAGTCCAGGGTCATTATGCAGAGTCAGGCAATGGAAAACCACCTCTGTTCATCTCTTGCCTTGAAAACCCCATGAAGGGTTGCTGTAAGTTGGCTGCAACTTGACATATTTTATACACACACATCTCATAGGATTACAAATAATAATTTATATGGGCTTGGATCCAGCGATGCATGAGAAGAAATACAAACGGACAGTGTATTTTGCATGCACAAGATTTTGGACAACACCTAGAGCTATCCTCTTTGTATATCATGTGTGTGTTAAGTGCTGTTAAGTCGCTTCCAACTCATGGCGACCCCATGAATCAATGTCCTCCAAAAATGTCCTATCTTTGACAGCCTTGCTCAGGTCTTGCAAATTGAGGGCTGTGGCTTCCTTTATAGTCAATCCATCTCTTGTTGGGTCTTCCTCTTTTCCTGCTGCCCTCAACTTTTCCTTGCATGACTGTCTTCTCCAGTGACTCTTGCCTTCTCATAATGTGACCAAAATACGATAGCCTCAGTTTAGTCATTTTAGCTTCTAGGGTCAGTTCAGGCTTGATTTGATCTACCCACTGATTACTATTTTTTTTGGCAGACCACGGTATCTGTAACACTCTCCTCCAACACCACATTTCAAAGGAGTCTACTTTCTTCCTGTCAGCTTCCTTCATTGTCCAGCTTTCATAGTGCCCAGAAATTGGTTGCACAAGAGCTTGGGCAAGCAGAAACATGAGTGGGGAATACAGTACATTTGACTAAGCACAAGCAGTTACCGTGGTCTTTTTTCTTGCATTCCCACATGCGCAACAGCTCTAGCGCAGGAGGAAATTCTGCACTGGATCCAACCTATAGTATTTACTGTATTACTAAAATATATGATAGCATTTAAATGTATGATGGGTCAGATCCTCCAGATCTATTCTACTAATAACAACATGTTTAATCATCCCCATATACATGCCACATATAATGCTCACTGATTGGCACAAAAAATATGTTGAAAAATGCATGCATTTGAGACGCATGGCTCGCTTGTGCGCAGGATGCCAGACTATGTGAGCCTCTGGCTCTTGACCAATCGAGCTCTTCCTATGTTCCAATGGGGAAAATTTGGTGACACAGGAAATGGTGTGAAAAAGAATACTTGTGGCATCAAGGGAGAAGTGAAATCCAAAACAGCAGAGGAAAGAAGAAGAAGAAGCAGCGTTGGTTTTTATACCCTGATTTTCTCTACCCTTAAGGAGTCTCAAACCAGCTTACAATCACCTTCCCTTCCTCTCCTCACAAAAGACTCCTTGTGAGGTAGGTGGGGCTGAGAGAGCTCTAAGAGACCTGTGACTAGAACAAGGTCACCCAGCTGGCTTCATGTGTAGGAATGGGGAAACCAACCAGGTTCTCCAGATTATAGTCCACCGCTCCTAACCACGATGTCACCTTTCAGATCACGCCAAGCTGACTTTGCCTTCATAAAGAAACACTGAATTTACCGCCAACGTACAGTTTGGACTGCATTACTGATAACATCTCCCCAATAGAGTCATTTTTCATGGATGTCCAGATTAAATTATTACGCCCTGTGAGCATTCTAGTCATTTTTTAAATTACATGGTTTGGCAAAAGATGCTGTGGTCATTAGGGCAGAATAATGCCCGCGGTCCAGAGCGGCACAAAAGAAATCCTGCCTGGGGTAGGTTGAGTAAACAAGCACATTGTGGGATGCTCATTTGAGAACAAGCACCGCTTTCTGGAAATTCTACCTATCTGGTCCTCGTGTTCCTTTCCCCCAAATGGGATAGCAGAACTGTAACCAAAACTGCCGGTTTGGGTAAGGCAATGTACCTGCAAACATTTTATGAATGAAATGAAATGAAATGAAATGAACTGAAATGAAATGGAAAAAAAACTGCTTATGGGCTTTGAGAGAATGGAAACGGAAGGCGAAAAAAGTTGCATGCCCGGGGAAAGGAAGAGCTGGATTCAAGTCCAGTGGCACCTGAAAGACCAACAAGATTTCCAGGGTATAAACTTTTGACAGTCAAAGCTTCATCTGACCAAGGGAGCTCTTGAAACCTTATGCCCTGGAAATCTTGATAGTCTTTAAGGTGCCCCTGGACTCGAATCAAGCTGTTCTATTGCAGACGAACATGGCTGTCCACCTGAAACTATATTCTGGGGAAAAGAAGGGTCAGTTCTGGCCTTCTTCATGTGTTACATTCCCATGCACAGAATCCTTAAACCGCTCGAGGCTAACCAGCCTGCTGGGTGACCTTGGGCTAGTCACAGTTCTCTTAGAGCTCTCTCAGCCCTACCTACCTCACAAGGTGTCTGTTGTGGGGAGAGGATGGTAAGCCACTTTGAGACTCCTTTGTGGAGAAAAGTGGAGTAAAAAACTCTTCTTCCAGTGGTTTTGATACCCTGATTTTCTCTACCTTTATGGAGTCTGAAACCAGCTTACATTTGCCCTCCCTTCCTCTCCACACAACAGATACCTTGTGAGGTAGGTGGGGCTGAGAGAGTTCATCCAGCAGGCTTCATGTGGAGGAGTGGGGAAACCAATCCGGTTCTCCAAATTAGAGCCCACTGCTCATGTGGAGGAGAGGGGAATCAAACACGGTTCTCCAGATTAGAGTCCGCCGCTGATGTGGAGAAGTGGGGAAACCAACCCCGTTCTCCAGATTAGAGTGTGCTGCTCTTAACCACTACACCATGCTGGGTATCAAGATTTTGGGGGTATAAGCTTTCGAGTCCTTTGTTTCCTACTCATGTCTGAGAAAAGGAGCTTTGACTCTCGAAAGCAAATTCCCCCAAAATTTTGTTGGTCTCTAAGGGGCTACTGGACTCGAAATCTAATTCCGCTTTGTTTTGCTAATCAAAAGTCTCCCTGCTTTGCAAGTCTCCCTCCTTTGTTATAAGCATTTTAAAGGAGTGGGGAAGATAACATTTTAAAGGATAAAGGACAACATTTTAAAGGATAACATTTTAAAGGAGGGGGGAAGATAACATTTTTCAGGACATGTCTTCTTTCTCCTTCAAAATGCAAATAGTACAGAGAAGCCAGTTCCAATTAGTCAAACCAAGCATGTCAAAGCTGATTCCCTCTCCCTTCCCCGCATGGCCCCGATGCAAACCGGAGCTGCACGAACCTGCAAGTCTGCCATTCACAGATGGACTGAGACCTGCGATCTTTGTCCCATCTGTTTTTACCCTGAGGTCCGGGAAGCAGGCATGACACCGTCAGCCGGGGAGCAGATGGAAAGAGCAAGGCAAACAGATTGGCGACTGAGAACGGAACCACCGATCGGGCAGCAGGCCCAAGAGAAAGGTTCGCTGAGAGAGAGCACGGAGCGAGCGGAAACGGACCCCCTGAGGACGCAGGGAAATGAGGCCTTGTGGAAGCGGCCAACCTGTGAGCTCAGAAAGCAAGCGGGGGGGGGGGGGCGCTGTATGGTTGCCAGTTCCTTCCCAGGCCAAACTCCAAGTTCTGGTTTCGATATCAAAAGATCTAAACGGTCTGGAACCAGAGCCAGAGTGGATGGGGAGGCCGACACAGCACCGGACAGGGGTCATGCCCCCTCCTGCCATCATCCGCTCCTCAGCGAGGGAGGGCCAAAGAGGCGTCTGGAGAGAAAGAAGGCGCTCCGGTCATCCTCTTTACTCGGGTTTGCCAACCTCCAAGTGGGGTCTCAAGGACACCCCGAATTACCACTGATCTCCAGACTCCAGGTACTCGCTGGGGATCTCCTGCTATTTGATCTCCAGCCGATAGAGATGTAACGAGATCAGGCTAGCCAAAGTCATGCAATGAGCTTCATGGTTGAGTGGAGATGTGAACCGAGGTCTCTGCCTGCTCCAGTCCAGTACCCTAAGAGTGGTTAAGAGCAGTGGTTTGGAGTGCTGGACTCTGATCTGGAGAACCGGGTTTGATCCCCCACTCCTCCACATGAGCGGCGGATGCTAATCTGGTGAACTGGGTTGGTTTCCCCACTCCTACACGTAAGGCCAGCTGGATGACCTTGGGCTAGTCACAGTTCTCTCAGAGATCTCAACCCCACCTACCTCACAGGGTGTCTGTTGTGGGAATGGGAAGGGAAGGTTTGATTCTTCCTTAAGTGGTAGAGAAAGTCAGCATGTAAAAACCAACTCTTCTTCTAAACTCAGTAGCAGACTGGCTCTCTGGCCCAGCTGGTAAACCTCAGCAGATCACACATGAACACATGAAGCTGCTTTATACTGAATCAGACCTTGGTCCATCAAAGTCAGTATTGTCTACTCAGGCTGGCAGCGGTTCTCCAGGGTCTCAGGCAGGGGTCTTTCCCATCACTTACCTGCCTAGTCCCTTTAACTGGAGATGCCGGGGATTGAACGTGGGATCTTATGCATGCCAAGCAGATGCTCTACCACTGAGCCACGACCCCTCCCCATAAGATCAAAAGCAGGGCGTACGTGGCAGCAAATTAGATTTAGATAAGGGTTTGTTTGTTTTCCAGTATGGATGTCTGAGAGGGGGAGAGAATGAGCCAGCAAGAGAGCATGTGTGTGGGGCCGTGGGGCCGGCGAAGTGGGAGGAACCGCGTGGGAAGAGCAGCATGAAAACTGCGCGGAAGCCAAAAGCGGGAAGGGGGACCTGCCGCCAGTGACAGAAGGACGGCGCAGACAAAGCACATCGCAGCAGGGGCTGATGGCAGCAAAGGTCAGCCATGAAATGATCACATTCTCACAAAACAGAGGGCACGCCAGCAGCCAGGGGCGGGCGTGGGAGTGTTTGCATGCCTGAGCAGCAAAAGAACAAAAGAAAACATGGGGGAAATATACCAAAATCACCCTGGGGGGTTTCTCCCTCACAGCCAGGGCTTCCAAACAGAGAAGCTGAGGGGGGGCGGAGGGATGCTGGATAATAAAGAGGAATGAAAGTATACCAATCCAGATGTTGATCCTGGATCTATGTCCCCTCTCAGCTAGCGGTGGTTTGGAGAACTGGGTTCGATTCCCCACTCCTACACATGAACGGAGGGCAATAATCTGGTGAACCGGGTTGGTTTTCCCACTCCTCCAAATGAAGCCAGCTGGGTGACCTTGGGCCAGTCACAGTTCTCTCCGAACTCTCTCAGCCCCACCTACCTCATAAGGTGTCTGTTGTGGGGAGGGAAGGTGATTGAAATCCAGTTTGATTCTCCCTTAAGTGGTAAAGAAAGTCTTTACCACTTAATATAACTTAATACCACTTAATATAACTACCAACTCTTCTTCTTCTTCTTCCTCCTCCTCCTCCTCCCCCCCCCAGCCAGGGCTTCCAAACAGAGAAGCTGGGGGGGGATACAGGATGACAAAATGGTCTGAAAGTATACCAATCCATACGGTGCTCCTAGATCTGTCCCCTCTGTTTTTACCCTGAGGTCCAGGAAAAAGCATCCTAAATAGCCCGGCTTAGCTCAAGCTTGTGAGAACCAGGAAGCTAAGCAGGGTTGGCCTTGGTTAGTACTGGATGGGAGACTACCAAAGAAATCCAGGGTTGCTACATGGAGGGAGGCAATGGCAAACCACCTCTGGCAAACCAAAATGATGAGGGGACTAGAGCAACTGCCCTATGTGGAGTGGTTAAAATGCTTTGGGCTGCTGAGCTTGGAAAGAAGGCGGTTAAGGGGAGACACAATAGAGGTCTATAAAATTATGCATGGTATGGAGAAAGGGGACAGGGAGAAGTTTTTCTCCCTCTCTCATAATACCAGAACGTGGGGTCATCTGCTGAAGCTGGAGGGTGAGAGATTCAAAACAGATAAAAGGAAGTATTTCTTCACACAACGCCTAGTTAAATTGTGGAACTCCCTGGTGATGGCTGCCAACTTGGAAGGCTTGAAGAGGGGAGTGGACATATTCATGGAGGAGAGGGGTATCCATGGCTGCTAATCAAAATGAATACTAGTCATGATGCATACCTATTCTCTCCAGGATCAGAGGAGAAGGCCTATTATATGAGGTGCAGTGGAACACAGGCAGGATGGTGCTGCTGCAGTTGTCTTGCTTGTGGGGTTCCTAGAGGCCCCTGGTTGGCCACTGTGTGGACAGACTGCTGGACTTGATGGACCTTGGTCTGATCCAGCAGGGCTCTTCTTATGTTCTTATGTTATGTTCTCATTGATGGTGCCCAAAGTAGCTATTTGAACAGGCACAGCTGCATTCATTACCCTGGCATGTGACTGACCATGTTACCAATGTCTTTGGTCAGGCCAGTTTTCTTTGGGAAATGGGTCTAATGTACTCAGTGTAGCTACAGTTCAGATTTTTCCTTTAATTGAAACTTTCAACTCACAAGATGAAAGCAAACAAACTGTAATCCTTTCCTGCCATCTGGTGGGGTTTAAAGGGAAATGTAATGTGTGCATGTTTAGTTGAATGAACAGAGAGGCCTTGGAAGACAATCATATCTTCCCAGCATATTATTTAAATGAGGGTGTGTTCCCCCCCCCCCATTTCTAGAAGAAGAGTTGGTTTTTATATACCGACTTTCTCTACCTCTTAAGGAGAATCAAACTGGCTTAAAATCACCTTCCCTTCCCCTCCCCACAACAGACACCTTTTGAGGTACGTCGGGCTGAAAGAGTTCAGAGAACTGTGATTAGCCCAAGGTCACCCAGCAGGCTTCATGTGGAGGAGTGGGGAAGCCAACCTGGTTCTCCAGATTAGAAGAAGAAGAGTTGGTTTTTATATCTCAACTTTCTCTACCTTTTAAGGAGAATCGAACTGGCTTACAATCTCTTTCCCTTCCCTTTCCCTCTGCACAACAGACACCTTGTGAGGTAGATGGGGCTGAAAAAGTTCAGAGAACTGTGACTAACCTAAGGGCACCCAGCTGGCTTTATGTGTAGGAGTGAGGAAACCAACCCGGTTCACCCGATTAGAGTCCACCACTCAAATGGAAGAGTGGGGAATCGAACCCAGTTCTCCAGATTAGAGTCCACCGCTCTTAACCACTACACCCTGCTGGCTCTCCTAGGGCTAAAAGCAGTCCCAGCTGGGAGGGTAAATGGCTTCAACTGGCAAAAGCACACAGCAGTGGGTTAAATCTCCTCTCTTCTGATGGCAGAGGCCTGGTTCTGCACGGCTGCTATTTCAATTTTTTTAAAAGCTCTCGTCACAGGTTCTTGAGTTTCCCTCTTTTAATAAGGCACTATTGGTGCATCCTTGATTCTATTTCACAACCATTCTTTATTCTTATTTATGCTGGAGAGGAGTAATCTATTACTTGATGCATGAAATGGTGCCCTTGGCAAAGTCAAGCGACTCTTCTTGGGGACAGATGAACACATGAAGCCATAGGGTTGCCAGATCCGGGTTGGGAAACTCCTGGAGATTTGGGGATGGAGCCTGGGGAGAACAGGGACCTCAGTGGCGCACAACACCACAGAGTCCACCCTCCAAAGCATCCATTTTTTTCCAGGGGAACTCATCTTGAGAAGTCAGGTGACTCCTGATAATGGGTAGAAATTATGGGTGAAAAGGTACCGGCTTGGATGGGAGACCTCCAAGGAATACCAGGGAGTGACGCGGAGGC
Source organism: Euleptes europaea (assembly GCF_029931775.1). Taxonomy (NCBI): domain Eukaryota; kingdom Metazoa; phylum Chordata; class Lepidosauria; order Squamata; family Sphaerodactylidae; genus Euleptes; species Euleptes europaea. The sequence continues at coordinate 8,242,495 of NC_079323.1, forward strand.
AGGCAAGGGCAAACCACTTCTGAACGTCTCTTGCCTTGAAACCCCTATGGGTTGCCATAAGTCAGCTGTGCCTTGACAGCCAAAAAGAGCTATCTTCAGCACATATGGTGAGAAGGAAAGCAAAGGCTTTTTGATAACGATGATGATGAGCTTTCATATGGACCTTCTGAGCTACTTTGCTGAAGGCAAATGGATTTTCTTTTCAGGTTTCGTGCAACTTAAGGGTAAAATGTTGTCCTCTCACAGCGAATGAAGCCTTAATCGAAACCAGTTTCAACCTGGTAGTTTTGTTCATCCTTAAGGTGAGTGAACTCTTAAAAAAATTTTTTTTGTTTGATTTCAGAAACCACAGCAGAGCCCATATAAAAAGGAACAAGCACCATACCTATTCTCTCCAGGATCAGAGGAGCATGCCAAATATATTAGGTGCTGTGGAACACAGGCAGGACGGTGCTGCTGCAGTCGTCTTGTTCGTGGGCTTCCTAGAGGCACCCGGTTGGCCAATGTGAGAACAGACTGCTGGACTTGATGGGCCTTGGTCTGATCCAATGTGGCCTTTCTTATGTTCTTATACTAATTTCCTTATTATTTATCTAGCTCTCCCATCTAGCCGAGAAATATTCCTCCCCCCGAAATGGCACCCTTTATGCGGGTTTTATGGATCTTAAGGGAGCTTTTGATACCATCCCAAGGGAGAGGCTATGGTTGAAACTATCACATTCTACTATGGATAGGAGGTTACTATGGCTTATCCAGCAATTTCATACTGACCTCACAGCTCAGGTTCGCTGTGGCAACCAAGGAGAACTAACCGAGCCTTTTGAACTGGCCAAGGGAGTTAGACAAGGTTGCCTCCTTGCTCCTCTCTTGTTTAATCTATACCTGAATGATATGGCAACCAATTTCTCAGAGTTTTGCCACCCCCCAAAGCTTGCAAGCCATTCCACCCCGATTCTACTCTATGCTGACGATGCAGTTCTCCTGTCCCGCACAAGAATTGGTTTGAAAAGATCTTTGCAAACTTTTTCTGAGTACTGCTCTAGGGAAGGTCTTAAAATAAACCATCATAAATCTAAGATCATGATCTTCACTAAGAGGAGAAAAATGCCTCTTTTTCGCTGGGTATTAGATGGCTTTGAGGTTGACCAAGTCAAGGAGTTTGTTTACCTTGGCATTCTGTTTTCCTATAACCTAAATTGGAATGCCCATCAAAAAGCAGTGTCCAACAAAATTAAACCTAGGGTTGGTGCTATTGTCAATTTTTTTCACACCAAAGGTGGCAAATATATTCCAGGGGCTATTCAGGTTTTTAACCTGAAAATTACCCCAATTATCCTCTTTGGTGTTGCCATCTGGATTACAGTCATCAATGAATCTATAGATTGTCCACTGCTTCAGTTCTTACGAAAACTCCTAAATGCCCCTCGATGTGTTGCTGGCGTTACTCTTCGTTCCGAGTTTGGCCAAATGTCACTTGAAGCTAGGGCGTGGTTGGCCACCTTTAAACTCCACCTTAAACTGTGCTTTAGCACTGAGGGGTTCCTAGCTTCTCTGAAGCATGACCCTTTCAAATCCTCATGGCAAAAAATCTTAGATGAGAAACTGGCGTTGCTGGGCTTCTCGCAGGATATGATATCAGATCTTGGGAAAACTGAAGCTTTTGCCAAAATTAAAAAGCGCATTAAAGAGCTCGATTATAACAGCACTACTTTTCGTGCTTGTCGCGTCTGTTCATCCCAGTTCTTCGGAATACCCCCTCCACGTGGTCTGCCTGCCTATACATATTATCTGACAACTCCTCGTCTCTGTAGAGCTTTTTGCTTGGCTAGATTGAATGCTAATCCTTCTATGGTAATGCAGGGCAGAATTCTGAATATACCATACTCAGACAGGATCTGCCCTTGCTCTTCTGGCTCTATTGACACATTAGCCCATGCCCTTTTGGAATGCCGCTTTTACGAGGAACTTCGATCGCACTATATTTCCCCCCTTTTAATATACAAATCCAATGCCTCTGTGACTGACATAATGCCTTTTTTACTAAGTGACAGGGACCCCAAGGCTACATTGTCAGTGGCAAGATTTGTTTCAGTCCTTATATCCCTCCAACACTAGATATATGCTGCTCAAGATCAATTGATCAAGGAGCTTCTAAGGGATAAAAGGAAAGGAAAGGATTATTTATCTAGATATCTATTTATATATGTGTGCGTGTGTGTGTGTGTGTGTGTTGTCGTAGCTCCCAACCATTCCCTCCTCGCTATTTCTTCATTTACTTCATTTCAACCTCGCCAGCGTGGTGTAGTGGTTAAGAACGGTGGTTTGGAGGGGTGGCACCTATGACAAGATGGCTTATGCAACACTTTCCTTTATGCAAATTTTGTGGATTCACGGATACTCTCTGTTGTCAGTCCGCTATGCCATGGTGGTGGAAAGTGTTGTCAAGTGGCAGCTCACTTATGGCAACCCCTTAGGGTTTTCAAGGCAAGAAATGGTCTCTTATCCAAGTCCTAACTAGGGCTGACCCTGATTAGCTTCGAAGATCTGAAAAAATCAGGCTAGCCTGGGCCATCCAGCTCAGGGCAAGTATTGCTATGAAATACTTTCTGATAAAGATCCTGATTGCAGCAGTAAGGAAAACAGGGTGAAATAGGGAATGGTTAAACCTTGACATGAGTGGGGGTGGGCGGAGGAATTTGTGGTTGCTGTGTATCAATTAATACCACATGTGAGATCCATGCACAGATCCACCTGCTATCTTTCTAGCTTGGCCTTGGGCTAGAAGAAGAGTTGGTTTTTATATCCCAGTTTTCTCTACCTTTAAAGAGACTCAAACCAGCTTACAATCACCTTCCCTTCACTTCCCCACAACAGACACCTTGTGTGGTAGGTGGGACTGAGAGAGTTTGGAGAGAGCTGTGATTGGCCCAAGGTCACCCAGCAAGCTTCATGTGTAAGAGTGGGGAAACAAACCCAGTTCACCAGATTAGAGTCTGCCGCTCATGTGGAGGAGTGGGGAATCAAACCTGGTTCTCCAGATTAGAGTCCACCGCTCTTAACCACTACACCATGCATATATGGATCTATGGTGTAGTTCAGGATAGGAAATGTCATGCAATTCTAATGAACTGTCCTTGGTGCTGAAGCAGAACCCAGGCTGTTCAGACTTCTCACTTGTTTGTTCATCTACAGTGCTGGGTTTTTTTTGTTTTGTTTTTTTGTTTAAAAGGTGCCAGTACTAGATTCACAGACTTGTAGAGCTTAAAGGTCCTCTAAAGGTCATCTAGTCCAACCCCCTGCTCCATGCAGGATCAGCCTAAAGCATCCCTGACAAGTGTTCATCCAGCCAATGCCTGAAGACTGCCAGTGGGGGGTGATCACCACCTCCCCAGGCAGCCGATTCCACTGCTGAACTACTCTTACTGAAATTCCCCCCCAATATCCAGCCGGTACCTTTCCTCCCGTAATTTATACCCCTTATTGCAAGTCCTATCCTCTGTTGCCAACAGGAACAGCTCCCTGCCCTTCAATAAGTAACAGCCCTTCAAATATTTGAAGAGAACAATCATGTCCCCCCCCCCTCAACCTCCAGCGTGGTGTGGTGGATAAAAGTGGTGGTTTGGAGTGGTGGAGTCTGATCTGGAGAACCGGATTTGATTCCCTGCTCCTCCACATGAGTGGCGGAGGTGAATCTGGTGAACTGGATTTGTTTCCCTGCTCCTACACATGAAGCCAGCTGGGTGACTTTGGGCTAGTCACACTCTCTCAGTCCCACCTACCTCACAGGGTGTCTGTTGTGGGGAGGGGAAGGTGATTGTAAGCTGGTTTGATTCCCCTTAAGTGGCAGAAAAAGTTGGCATATAAAAACCAACTCTTCTCCTCCTCCTCTTCTCCAGACTGAATATTCCCAAGTCCCTCAGCCCTTCCTGGGAGGGCCTGACCAAAGACACTGGTAACATGGTCAGTCACATGCCAGGGTAATGAATGCAGCTGTGCCCATTCAAATAGCAGAATACTAATTTTGGCACCATCAATGTGCTACAATTGAAGGTCATAAGATTCAACTGCAAAAGCTTACAGAGGTCACCTTTTGTAACCTGGCGCACCTTCCTACTATCCATCTGAAGAGGTCCAAATTGGCGGAAGCTACCCAGATCTGGGGCAAGATACTGACACAGGAGGGCTGGCAAGGGAGGAACCTGCGGTGTCTCCATGTCCCCAGGTAGTGACGTGTAGGCCTGGAGAACATGCCCCAATGAGGGTGGGCAGGGTCAGAGCTAGATGAGGAGAGGAGCAGAGACAGAGAGAGCTTGCAAGGGGAGAGTCTTTAAGAGAGAAGCCAGGAGGAGAAGGAAGTCCGGGAAAAAGGAAAGCAGCACGAGGTGGAGAAGGCAGCAGTGGAGTGCAGTGGTTAGAGGGTCGGACTAGGATCTGGGACTAGGATCTGGGAGAGTGTGTGACTAGTCAAAGGTCACCCAGCTGGATTCATGTGCAGGAGTGGAAAAACAAATCCAGTTCACCAGATTAGCCTCCGCCGCTCATGTGGAGGAGTGGGGGAATTGAACGCGGCTCTCCAGATCAGAGGCCACCCCTCCAAACCACCGTTCTTAACCACTACACCACGCTGGCGAGGTTGAAATGAAGTAAATGAAGAAATAGCGAGGAGGGAATGGTTGGGAGCTACGACAACATACACACACACATATATAAATAGATATCTAGATAAATAATAAGGAAATTAGTATTTTTTATCTTGATTGACGGAGATAAAAACTTGGCAACTGCCAATGTACTATTAAACTCAGCTGAACTAGGGTTGCCAGGTCCCTCTTTGCCACCAGTGGGAGGTTTTTGGGGCAGAGCCTGTGGAGGGTGGGGTTTGGGGAGGGGAGGGACTTCAGTGCCATAGACCTCACCTTCCGAAGCAGACATTTTCTCCGGGAGAACTGATCTCTGTCGCCTGGAGATCAGTTGTAATAACAGGAGATCTCCAGCTAGTACCTGGAAATTGGCAACCCTAAGCTGAACAGACAAACCTGAGATCCCGACACTTGCTTGCAAGGGCTCTCCCCTCCCTTAAAAAAACTACTCACTTAGAAATATTGCTTAGTATATAAGCCCTTCCTGTACTTTAGGGCTCCATGCTAATAGAAGGTTGCATGTCGAAAGCCAGTGTAGCGCCATGGTTAAGGTGACCGATTAAGACTGGACAGCTCATGGGTTCAAATCCCCACCCTACCAGGAAACTCACTGGGAAAGGGAGGGCTAATGACTCTCAGTCTGGCCTACACCGCAGGATTGTTGTTAGGACAAACAGGGGAAGAGAGAACCACGTACACGGTCCTGAGCTCCCTCCAGGAAGGTTGGGGATAAAATGGTCATAAAAAGGTAAAGGTAAAGGTCCCCTGTGCAAGCACCGGGCCATTCCTGACCATGGGGTGACGTCACATCCCGACGTTTCCAAGGCAGACTTTTGTTTACGGGGTGGTTTGCCAGTACCTTCCCCAGTCATCTTCCCTTTACCCCCAGCATAGAGAGATTGAATACATTTCCATGTCGCAAAAAAGTCCCTGCCTGTGAAAAGAGGGCATGTTTGGGCTTCTCTTCTGCAAACATCTTAAAACCCTCGGTAAGCAAATGTACCCTTTTGCTGAAATCCAGCTCTCCCTGGCTCCGGTTCAGTAAATTGCTTAATGGTAATTGCCCCTGGAAGAGGGCTGCTTGGCGTAATGTGAACTTTCACTTGGGATGGATGTGGAAGAATGCCTTTATTATCGTGCTCTGTGCTTGATTAACCCGGAGTGCCGCACTCTCCTGAAATTGCCGGAGGACGGACATGAGCCCTAATTGGATGATTGCTTTGATTCCGTTTGACTGATGAAACTCAAAACGTAATTCGGTGTGGAGGAGGCCGCGCCAAAACAGCCCATCTGCCTTTCGCACATGAGCCGGGTGCAAACAAAAAACTAACCTCCCGGGGCCCTGATCCACGTGGGGCTGCATGCTATATTGAGCGTGCAATCCAGGGGAGTGCATGAGCATGCCCATTGGCGCATCAAGGGGGCCAGAAATGCTCAACTCCCACCCACATTGGAGGCCTCATCCCCAAAGCCAGCATGGTGTAGTGGTTAAGAGCAGCGGACTCTAATCTGGAGAACTTGGTTTGATTCCCCGCTCCTCCACATGAGCGGCGGACTTTAATCTGGAGAACTGGGTTTGATTCCCCACTCCTCCACATGAGCGGCGGACTTTAATCTGGAGAACTGGGTTTGATTCCCCACTCCTCCACATGAGCGACGGACTTTAATCTGGAGAACTGGGTTTGATTCCCCACTCCTCCACATGAGTGGCAGACTTTAATCTGGAGAACTGGGTTTGATTCCCCACTCCTCCACATGAGCGGTAGACTCTAATCTGGAGAACTGGGTTTGATTCCCCACTCCTCCACATGAATGGTGGACTCTAATCCAGAGAACCAGGTTGGCTTCCCCACTCCTGAACATGAAGCCTGCTGGGTGACCTTGGGCTAGTCACAGTTCTCTCCAAACTCTCTCGCCCCACCTACCTCACAAGGTGTAGGAGTGGGGAAACCAACCTGGTCCACCAGATTAGAGTCCGTCGCTCATGTGGAGGAGTAGGGAATCAAACCCGGTTCTCCAGATTACAGTCCGCTGCCCTTAACCACTACACCATGTTGGCATTTCTGCATATGTCCAACTTTTCTACATATGCTTTTGGGAACCAACCGTACTGTGTTTAAAACCCCTTTGTGCATAGATCACTCAAAGCATAAGCTCTCTCCCTGGGTCAACCCCCTCCAACACATCTACATTGTTTCTTAATTCCGCACTATCAATATACAAATGAAAGGGCAATTATGATAATGTCACAGGCGCTAAATGCGTAGAATGTAGCCAAAGGCTTTTTTTTTTATTAAAAAAAACCCATCATGAATTTGAAAATGAATTGCAGAGCCGCTGTCGAATTCATTACAAACCCGGAGATAAGAAACCTGGCACGGCTCATTTCAACGTGGTTCTCAAAGGCCGACCCAGCCAGCTTCCGTCCAGCAGGTGGCAGGCTTGGACCTGCTTTGCCAAAGCACAGTTATGTGCCGAAACCTACAGCATAATTCCATGCTCTTATAAAAAGGTAGCAAACAGAAACCCGTTGGTCGTCCAATTTGCCTCCATAACACACAGCGGCAGACTGAACTTTCCATTGCTGGTCAAACAGGACACTGCTGTGGCAGCTAAACAGAAACTCCTCGGCAGCTGAATGAGAGCTGCGCTGAGCTTCTAGGAACGTAAGAACATAAGAAAAGCCCTGCTGGATGCAACCAAGGCCCATCAAGCCCAGCAGTCTGTTCACCCAGTGGCCAACCAGGTGCCTTTAGGAAGCCCCCAAACAAGACGACTGCAGCAGCATTTATCCTGCCTGTGTTCCACAGCACCTAATACAATAGGCCTGCTCCTCTGATACCAGAGAGAATAGGTATCCAGCATGACTAGTATCCATTCTAACTAATAGCCATGAATACCCCTTTCCTCTATGAATATGTCCACTCCCCTCTTAAAGCCCTCCAAGTTGGCAGCCATCACCACATCCTGGGGCAGGGAGTTCCACAATTTAACTATGCTTTGTGTGAAAAAATACTTCCTTTTATCTGTTTTGAATCTCTCACCCTCCAGATTCAGCAGATGACCCGTGTTCTAGTATTATGGGAGAGGGAGAAAACGTCTCCCTGTCCACCCTCTCCAAACCATGCATAATTTTATAGACCTCCATCATGTCCCCTCAGCTGCCTTCTATCCAAGCCTAAAAGCCCTAAGCGTTTTAAACGCTCCTCATAGGGCAGTTGCTTTAGTCCCCTAATCATTTTGGTTGCTCTTTTCTGCACCTTCTCAAGCTCTGTAATATCCTTATTTAGGTGTGGTGACCAGAACTGTACACAGTAGTCCAAGTGTGGTCTCACCATAGATTTGTACAAGGGAAGTATGATATCAGCAGTTTTGTTCTCAATTCCTCGTCTAATTATGGCCAGCATGGAATTTGCCTTTTTTACAGCAGCCGCACACTGGGTTGACATATTCATTGAGCTATCCACTACCACCCCAAGATCCCTTTCTTGGTCTGTTGCTGCCAGCACAGATCCCATCAGTGTATATGTGAGGTTGGGATTTTTTTTGCCCCAATATGCATCACTTTACACTTATTCACATTGAATCTCATTTGCCATTTTAATGCCCATTCTTCCAGTTTGCGGAGATCCTTCTGGAGCTCTTCAAAGCCCGATTTTGTTTTAACCACCCTAAATAATTTGGTGTCATCTTCAAATTTGGCTACTTCACTGTTCAACCCCAACTCCAGGTCATTGATGAACAGGTAGAAAAGCGCCGGTACCAACATAGATCCCTGAGGGACCCCAGTGCTCACATCATTCCATTGGGAGAACTGACTACTGATTCGTACTCTCTGCTTCCTATTTTTCAGCCAGCTCTCAATCCATAAGAGGAATTGTCCTCTTATCCCATGACTATGAAGTTTGCTTAGCAGTCTTTGGTGGGGGATTTTGTTCTTCCTCTTACAGGTATTTAGCTTGGGTGTGGCCAGAGGCACTTTTAGCAGGGGAGTGCAGCAGGGAACATCTTAGCCAGGTGAGTGAGGTCTGGACTCAGCTTCAGTTCCTCCTCTTAGAGGTATATAGCCTAGGCTCTTCTAGCAGGGGAGGGCAGCTGAATGAGATTGGGGATGAGCTTCTGGTCCGCCTTTTCTTGCAGGTATTTAAGTCTGGTGTGACTGGAGGCAGGAGACAAAAGGCAGAAGCCAAAGGGTTCTTGTTTCACAGCCTAAGAACCTAACTGAGTCAGAGCCAGTGGACTTAGGACTTGCCAGGATGGGGTTACTGCACTCTTTGTTTCTGGGTTCCATCCTCCCACCCCATTTGCTTACACTGTTTGTTATTTTTTAGGCCACTTTACTAGGAGCCCCTGTGGCGCAGAGTGGTAAGCTGCAGGACTGCAGTCCAAGCTCTGCTCACAACCTGAGTTCGATTCCAATGGAATTCAGTTTCAGGTAGCCGGCTCAAGGTCGACTCAGCCTTCCATCCCTCCGAGGTCGGTGAAACGAGTACTCAGGTTGCTGGGGGTCAAGTGCAGATGACTGGGGAAGACAATGGCAAACCACCCTGTAAACACAGTCTGCCTAGTAAATGTTGGGATGTGACATCACCCCATGAGTCAGGAATGACCCAGTGCTTCCACAGAGGACTACCTTAATCTTAAACCACTTTGAAGAAGAATTGGTTTTTATATGCTGATTTTCTCTACCTTTTAAGGAGAATCAAACCAGCTTACAATCGCCTTCCCTTCCTCTCCCCACAGCAGACACCTTGTGGGGCTGAGAGAGTTCGGAGAGAACTGTGACTAGCCCAAGATCACCCAGCAGGCTGCATGTGGATGAGTGGGGAATCAAACCTGGTTCATCAGATTAGAGTCCATTGCTCTTAACCACTACACCACGCTGGCATTTCTATATATGTCCAGCTTTTCTACATATGCCTTGGGAACCAATCATACAGTGTTTAAAATCCACTACACCACGCTGGCTCTCCCCATGGGGAAGAAAAGCAGGATTAAAAAAATATATTTTTAATAAAACACCATCAATGGTTATTTGAGATGAGAAATCCAGATTCACAGCTCGGGAGGAAGTAAACCAGGTCCGAAGTTGCAGGAAAGGCTGAACGGGGTCATCAAGCCTTTGGCCGATCTGGATCATGAGCACCGGGATGGAAACCTGATAGGCTAACCCCTTGCCCCCTCTCTTCTTACTAAGCTCCCTGATTGTCCAGGCTTGGTGATGAGTGAGTGATTCGCAGTCTGCCTGGCTTCTGCCGTGTCAACAGTAAATGGGTCATACCTGCCTGCCCCCCTGAGACGATCTTCAGAGGCCCTTCTCTGTGTGGGGGAAGGGGAGGAGGTGAACCGGAGACAGGGCCTTTTTAGTGGCGGTACTCTGTATGTGGGGGCATAAGGAGAAGGACTTGAGGAATGGATCTTAATGGCAGGCTGGTTAGTACAGGAAGAGGTGGTCATCCAAGCAAGCACCCCAGTACCAGGCCGGTTAATCTGCGGTGGGGTAAAATCCTTTACTCAGTCAGGAACTCAGCTGGTGCTTTCTCACAGCAGAAAATGTGTGGTGTGGTGTAGTTCTTAGCATGTCGGACTAGGAGCTGGGAGAGCCAGCGTGGTATGGTGGTTAAGAGCGGCAGATTCTAATCTGGGGAAGTGGGATTGTGTCTCCGCTACTCCATATGAGCGGCAGACTCTAATTTGGAGAACTGGGTTTGATTCCCCACTCCTCCACATGAGCAGCGGACTCTAATCTGGAGAACCGGGTTTGATTCCCCGCTCCTCCACATGAAACCTGATGGGTGGCCTTGGGCCAGTCACCCACGGGAGGGGTTGTGGCTCAGTTTGTAGAGCATCTGCTTGCCATTCAGAAGGTCCCAGGTTCAATCCCTGGCATTGCCTGTTAAAAGGATCAGGTGGTAGGTGATGTGAAAGACCTCTGCCTGAGACCCTGGAGAGCCGCTGCCAGTCTGAGTAGACAATACTGACTTTGATGGACCAAGGGCCTGATTCAGTAGAAGGCAGCTTCATGTGTTCAGTCACAGTTCTCTCCATGCTCTCTCAGCCCCACCTACCTCACAAGATGTCTGTTGTGGGGAGGGGAAGGCGACTGTTAGCCACTTTGAGACTCCTTAAAGGTAGAGAAAAAAGCGGGGTATAAAAATCAACTACTACTACTTCTTCCAGGTTTGAACCCTTACTCTGCTATGGGGGTTTACTAAGTTGGCATTGCCCAGTCATGCTCTCACAGCCTAACCTACCTCATAGGGTTCTTGTGAAGATAAAATGGAAGAGGGGAGAATGACGTTTTAAGCCACCTTTGGGTCCCCATTGGGGAGAAAAGAGGGACATAAATATCTAAATAAAGAAACAAATAAAATGTTTGGTGTGAAGCAAACGCTCGTTTGTGTTAGAGATGTTAACAATGGCAACACTGTGCACAGTGTTTTTTGCAAGCCAATTGATGGTATTGGATCACACCAAGAACGATCATAAAGCCCAAGGCCGGTTTCTGGTCACTGACCCGGTCGTGCTTGACCGTTGTGTCAAGTACACAATAAAAGGAGACAAAAAGCAGGAATCGGTGCAAGGGGGAAAGTATTTTCCCCTTGTACCAATTGCTGTTTTTTTGTCGCCCTTTGGTTTGGTGCTGGCCTCTTTTCTTTTGTTGTTGTTGTAGTAGTAGTAGTAGAAGAAGAGTTGGTTTTTATATGCTGACTTTCTCAACCACTTAAGGAAGAATCAAACCAGCTTACAATCACCTTCCCTTCCCCTCCCCACAACAGACACCCTCTAAGATAGGTGGGGCTCAGACAGTGTGACTAGTTCAAGGTCACCCAGCTGGCTTCATGTGGAGGAGTGGGGAAACCAACCCGGTTCACCAGATTAGACTCCGCCACTCATGTGGAGGGACTCAAACCCCGTTCTCCAGAGTCCACTGCTCCTAACCACTACACCATGCTGGCTCTCATGATAAAGCCTTACCACCCTTTGTCAATAAGAGCCCAGCTGTCTGAAAAGCTTCCAGTTAGCAAAGAAAACTGAAGTGGAAAGGAATATGAAAAACCAAAGGTGATGGGGATGGAAGACGATATGCAAGTTGGGATCTGGAATACTTACGGATAAAATCTGATCTCCTCGCTGCAGCTCTCCGCTGAGGTCGGCCGGCCCGCCCGCTAGGATGAAGGATACAAAAATGCCTTCGCCGTCTTCTCCTCCCACAATGTTAAACCCGAGACCCGTCGAGCCCTTATGCAGGACAACTTTTCGAGGTTCCCTGCGGAAACAAACAGACGGATTAAGGGTAGGGTTGCCGGGTCCCTCTTTGCCACCGGTGGGAGGTTTTTGGGGCACAGCCTGAGGAGGCGGGCTTTGGGGATGGGAGGGACCTCAATGCCATAGAGTCCAATTGCCAAAGTGGCCATTTTCGCCAGGGGAACTGATCTCTGTCGACTAAGATCAGTTGTAATAGCAGGAGATCTCCAGCTAGTACCTGGAGGTTGGCAACCGTAATTAAGAGTCTGCAACAGAGTAGATCCCGCTCTGTGATTTGCTCACTTATATTTCCTGACAGTATCAAAGTCCGGCCTCTTAAGACCGTTTATTCATTTAATTTATTTCATTAAACTTATATCCTGCCCTCCCCAGCAAAAGCCAGGCTCTGGGCAGCTCACATAATATAAATGTACAATGAAAACATAATAAAAAACTTAATAAAACAATAAATTAAAACCTGCTCTATAAGATAGACGAAGAAGAGTTGGTTTTTATATGCTGACTTCCTCTACCATTTAAAGAGACTCAAACTAGCTTACAATCACCTTCCCTTCCCCTCCTCACAACAGACACCCTGTGAGGTAGGTGGGGCGGAGAGATCTCTAACAGAGCTGTGACTTGCCCAAGGTCACCCAGCTTGCTTTGTGTGTAGGAGTGGGGAAACAAATCCAGTTCACCAGATTAGCCTCAGCCGCTCATGTGGAGGAGTGGAGAATCAAACCCGGTTCTCCAGATCAGACTCCACCGCTCCAAACCACTACTCTTAACCACTACACTACGCTGGCTCTATCAGATGGTGCACGTTCTTGTTTATGCATGGGTACTTTAACTCATGTTCGCTCCCGGTCTGTCTCAGTCATTCCTTGGAGTCATGCATGAGTTTTCCATCTGTTAGTGATGACCTCACTGCCAGCCCTCGCAATGTCCAGGTCTTCCCATTCCTCTGTTAACCCGATTCTTCCATCTTCCCTGAGCAAAGCCCGAGTGAAATCCCCACGCATAAGTCCAAGTGCAGGGCACACAAGCTTGGTTCTGCTCACAGCCAATTACAAAGCAGCATGTCCAGAGGGGGGGGACTGAAATACTTCCTGCTTCCTCAGAACTCTTTCTGAGCAGAAGAAAAGCTTTTTAAAACCCAGGTTTGGGTCACCCCCTTCAGATCGCTCAGGTTTTTTGTTGTTGTTCTTAAAATGCTTTTTTATGCAAGCAACTGGGTTTTTTGGGGGGGGGGATTTTCTCTCACAGTAAGCTCTACAAATCAAGCCAATTGCAACACAGCATTTATATTTGATTTGAGCTTGGAGACTGCTGGTGCATAGATTCCCAACAGGAAGGCATGGATCCAGCAAGCAACGAACCTCCGGTAAAACTCCCATGCATAAATGACCAAAAGCTTATCCCCTGGAAATCTTGTTGGCCTTTAAGGTGCTACCGGACTTGAATCTCGCTCAACCAACGAAGACTTTCCAGTAGCTAGAAACTGCTTTGCAAGTTTTCAGAGTTAGTTGACCCTCCAGAAAGCCTGCAGGCATTGAAGTTTTATATCTTATAGGTAAGGAGAAAGTAGCAGTCTGAACCAAGCACACGTTGCCAGGTTTCAAGGAGCCGATGGTTTGAAAGTCTCTGTTCTTGTTTCCTGCCAGTAGATGGAGCTGATCATTTAAGTTTTAAAAAGGCACACTCTGAGGACTAACACCCCCCACCCCGAAAAACCCGCCTCTCCATTGTTAAAGGCGCTCATTTTCTCTTTCTCTCTTTAAAAAACGAGAGAAATCTCAAAATCAATTTCTCAAAGTACTCTAGGCATTTTGGAGCAACCAAGAGGTTTCTCTGACATGTTTCGTGTCCGATATTGCTCAAGTAATGCTTTCTGCAGTCAGCTAGGGAAACGGAAGGGATAACAGCTGCTACTCAAGAGAGAAAGTGAGTTAACTTTCTAAATAGGGAGGGCAACAGGGGATTCTCCTGATCAAATCTCTTTCATCTGAATGGAAGCCGCACAAGGAGCGTGGACAGGGTAAGTTCCTGATGGATTGGGCCCCTCAGAAAGTTGCATGTAGGTTCAGCTTATGACCATATGGCTGGGGAAGGGAGTTGGGTTGCCAGTTTCGGGCTGGGAAATCCCTGGAGATTTGAGGGTGGAGTGTGGGCAAGGTTTGGGGAGGGACCTCAGTGGGGTATAATGCTATAGAATCTACCCCCCCCCCAAAAAAAACCAGCCATTTTCTCCAGGGGTATGGATCTCTGTTGTCTGGAAATGTTGCAATTTGGGGAGTTCCATGGGCCCCAACTGGAGGCTGGAATCCCTATCTGTGGGTCACATTTCCTCTACACCTTTTTCTCATGAAGACCCTGCCCCCCTGTCCCAATTTCTAGGTGCATGTAAAGTAATACACTGCCCTGCCTGATCTCGTCAGATCTCAGAAGCTAAGCAGGGTTGGCCCTAGCTAGTATTTGGATGGGAGACCACCAAGGAATACCAGGCTTGCTGTGCAGAGGAAGGCACTGGCCAACCACCTGTTAGTCTCTTGCCATGAAAACCCCAAAAGGGGTCGCCATAAGTCAGCTGCGACTTGAAGGCACTTTACACACACAGGTTAATGGAAAAACTACCTACAGTTTCCTGAGATACAATTTTCTTGTGTTTTTAATTTCTTTAACATTAAGCGCTTATTAATTTTTACAAGGTTGAACTCCATGGCACAATGCATTTGAATGGGTATTAGAGCTCCTCTCCTTCTTTATAAGCCAAAAAGGAGTTTCATGGTACCTCAAAGACAGATTCATTGTAGCGTAAAGAATTGCTTAATGAGAACTTCATAATAGATGTAATTGTATTAACAAGCGCTTAAACAGGCACTGTTATGGTTGTTGTGAACCGCCACTGTGCTTATCTTGTATTTCTGAGTTTTAGAGGGATGTATGATAGGGTTGCCAACCTACAGGTGAGGCCTGAAGATCTCACAGGATTACAACTGATGTCTAGACTAAGGAGATCAGATCTCCTGGAGAAAATGTCTGCTTTGGAAGGGGGTCTCTATGGCATTATATCTAGGGTTGCCAGGTCCAGGTTGGGAAATACCTGGAGATTTTGGGGGCAGAGTCTGAGAAGGGTGGGGTTTAGGGAGAGGAGGGACTTCAGTGGGGCATACTGCCATAGAGTCCACCTTCCAAAGCAGCCATTTTCTCCAGGGGAACTGATCTCTATTGCCTGGAGATCTCCAGCCACCACCTGGAGGTTGGCAACCCTAGTTATATCACATGGAGGTCCCTCCCCTCCCCAAACCCTGCCCTCTCCAGGATCCACCCCCAAATCTCCAGGAATTTCCCTACCCAGAGTTGGCCACTCTGTTAAACATCTGTTTTCAACTTGAGCTGTTGTGTTTCATTGATCCATTGTTGATGCTTAGAAGGTTGTCCCCTTAGGGAGACTGTAGTCTATTGTTGGGTAGACTAGACATCTCAGTACTGAAAGGAAAAGGGCAGAGTAGGAGAGGGAAGGAAAGAGGCGGGAGAAAGTGCAGCAGGGGCCGTAAGAAGGACCAGAGACTAAAACCTTGCGTTGAGAATCCGGCCTGGGGCCGTCTTCTCCTCTGCACCAAGCTACATGACAGTCATCGTATAACGTATTGAAAAGAAAGAAAGAAAAGGGAAGAGTCCAAGAAACCACTGAGAGATGCCTCCCCTGCTGGTAAGTCCCCCGTTGTCCAGCTGATTGATCACGGGGGCAGGGGATCTTCTGCCCTGGGGGGGTGGTTGGTGACCCTACCTACAAAGACAGCTCCCAATGGTTCAGGGAAGGAGGCAGGACCAAGGAAGTAGCCGGTCTCAGCAAAGTTGATCTTACCCTTCTATAGAAAGACTCCGCTGTATGCTCACTGTGGGCGGCCGGGCGATCGTGCTGTGCTGCGAATGACTATAGAGTCAAGAAAGAAAGGGAGGGGGGAGAAAGGGAGGCAAGATTAATAAAACCTGCAGGCTCTTTTGCTTATGGGGCCTCTGGGTCTTATCGAAGCTCACATCTATTAAAGCCAGCTCTCTGGACCAGGATCGTGTGAAGCGATATGCTGCATGGTGGGATCTGCATTTGAAGTTTGTCCCACTGAAGAAGAGGCAAGCCACTCTTGAAACTGAAGGAAGGCTTGCCTCTCGGGCAGTGGCAAGTGCCACAACACATTCCCAATTCAAAACAGAGCACTCGTTTCTCCTCCCCTCTGCCTACGTATCATCCCATGGGACCATGGCCTGATACAGCAGTACAAAGTTCTCAGTCGGAGGTGGGGTCCCGACTCTCCGAGTTTGCCCAGGAAGCCATTTCAGTGCGACCTGTTGGGTGGCAATGAACAGCTGTGCCTGCCATAGCTTCCAGGGCAAAACACAGAGAAGGCTTCATCCCTAGACTGAGGCCCCGGTTCTTACTGTCAATCCTCCCACATTTAGGGGTGCCAACTCTGGGTTGGGAAATTCCTGGATATTTGGGGGTGGAACCTCAGGAGGGTGAGGTTGGGGAGAAGGGAGGGACCCCAGAGGGTTATAATGTCATAGAATCCCCTTCCAAGGCAGCCATATTTTCTGTAGTGTGAAAATCAGTTGGAATTCTGGGAGTTCACCAGGGCCCACCTGGAGGTTGGCAACACTATCTGATGCCCTTTCTTATGCCTGGAAAGGAGCCATTGGCTGTATAACTTGAGATGGTGCAAAACACAGGATCAGTTATTGGGAGAAGGAAGTGTAGGGCTTTATGGGACACCTTACTGTCTGTCTGTCTGTTGTCCTCTGGGCAATGGTCCATGCATAGACTCTTACTGTACTCATGGTACTCCCTGACATGGAAGATAATGGGTTATCCCCTTTTGCAGAAAAGCCTCACAGAATCTTCAAGCCTCAGCCCGTTAGACACATCTGGGGTCCTGAGTACTCTCCAAAGGCCACTTAGGACTTAAAAGTCCTCTTACAAAGGCATTTCAAAGGGAGATTAGAAAGAGAGGCTGCTGAATTACAACTAATCAGGAAGCTCAAGACTATGCATTCTCCTGGACTGAATAGAGATCTGAGATTCCTGTCTCATTACTAATGCTGATTACTCCATGCCTACAGGAGCCCCGTGGCGCAGAGTGGTAAGCTGCAGTACTGCAGTCCAAACTCTGCTCATGACCTGAGTTCGATCCCGATGGAAGTTGGTTTCAGGTAGCCAGCTCAAGGTTGACTCAGCCTTCCATCCTTCTGAGGTCGGTCAAATGAGTACCCAGCTTGCTGGGGGTAAAGGGAAGATGACTGGGGAAGGCCCTGGCAAACCACCCCGTAAACAAAGTCTGCCTAGTAAACGTCGGGATGTGACATCACCCCATGGGTCAGGAATGACCTGGTGCTTGCACAGGGGACCTTTACCTTTATTTACAACCCCTCTGCATATCACACCTAATCCAATCATGCCTGCTAATGTTATTGACTTGCTTTTGACATTTACATTGCCATTGTGTGTCTGATTCACTCATCTCTACTTAAGGATAGATGGAATCACATCCTAGCTGTATCTGAAGAAGTAAGCTGTGGCTCATGAAAGCTCATCCCCTGCTAGAAATTTTGTAACCTGCCAGAAATGTTGTTAGTCTTTAAAGTGCTACTGGACTCTTTTTCTGTTGCTAACGTCAGACTAACATGGCTACCCATCTTGATCTATCACTTAGGACTTTGGTGTGTATGGGCTATGCTCATGAAATAAAACTAGGTTTGCAACCTCCAGGTAGGGCCTGGACATCTCCCAGAATTACATCTGATCTCCAGATGACCAAGACCAGTTCTTCTGGAGAAAATGGCTACTTTGGAGGGTGGACTCTATGGGGTTATACCCTCCCCTCCCCAAACCCTCCCCTCCTCTCCCCAGGCTCCACCCTCCAGATTTCCAGGAATTTTCTAACCCAGAGTTAGCAACCCTACAAAGAACTGACTGGCACAATGCATATTTAAATGGTTGGTCTTCTTTGCTCACCCCCAACAGTACCGACGACACTGACAAGTTCATTGAATGGAACAGAACATGTAAAGTTGGCCAACAACACAGATTCTGTGACACAACACAAGCCAAGCACAGTTCAATTTCACGAATCTTCTGGAAGAATTGGCAACGTTTTCCTGACGGCTTTATGGTGCTTTGAAAAGGAACACCGTCTGCCCCCCCCCCATTGCCCCTGGGGAAAGCCATAGAGCAGGTCAGCTCCCCCCAAGCATCCAGAAAATAGCTGCCAAATCTACACTCACCCAATCCAAAGAGGCTTATGAAGCATACCAGAGAGCCATACCAGCAATTCAAACCTCACATGTGGAACATGGTTAACCCCCCCCAAACACACACAGAACACATGGAAACCAAAGAGATTGACATTTTTCCTATAACATATATTAGTGGTGAGCAACCCAACTTTCTGCCAACATGGCTAGATCTTTTGGTGAACCCATTCTTGGAATCACTGACAATTCCATATGCAGAGGTGGTGTGCTTCCCCTCTCCACCGCTCTGACACAGAAGAAGAAGAGATGGTTTTTATATGCCGACTTTCTCTACCACTTAAGGCAGAATCAAAACGGCTTACGATCACTTTCCCTTCTACTCCCCACAACAGACACTCTGTGAGGTAGGTGTGGCTGAGAGAGCTGTACGAGAGCTGTGACTAGCCCAAGGACACCCAGCTGGCTTCATGTGTAGCAGTGGGGAAACCAACCTGGTTCACCAGACTAGCCTCCACTGCTCATGCTGAGGAGCGGGGAATCGAACCTGGTTCTCCACATTAGAGTCCACAACACCAAACCACCACTCTTAACCACTACACCACACTGGCTGAAAGGGGACAAAGATGCAGGATCACCATCTGTATTGGTAGCCCAAGGTCACCCAGCTGGCTTCATGTGGAGGAGTGGGGAAACCAACCCAGTTCACCAGATTAGTGTCCGCCGCTCATGTGGAGGAGGGGAGTATCAAACCCAGTTCTTCAGATCAGAGTCCACCATTCCAAACCACCACTTTTAACCACTACACTATGCTGCCTCTCCATAGCCCAGAGACCAGAGTTCCATAGGCCAGAGTTCCACGGCCCAGGGGAGAAAGGCTTTAGCAATGCCAGCCCATGCATGTCATAAATCTTTGGGTTACTTTTAGGGCTGTGCATATTGGGTTTACCAACCAAAAAATAAACCTGAAAAAAGGCCACAGAGTTTCCAGTAATTCCAAGAGCTACCCTCCATCACTTCCAGGTTTTCCCTAGAATTGACATGTGCATGTGATGCTGCCTTTAAAAAAATTCCCCAAGCAGCCATGGGCAATGGGATCTGGAGATGGGGAATTCTCTGTCTCAACCAGTGGACTGGCAAGCCTAAATTATGCTAGTTTCTTGACACAAAAATGTAGTTTAAAGGATTACAGGATCTTCAGAATAGGAATTTTATCCATGCAAACAGTCCGGTGATACATGAGTGATGGGTGTGTGGGGTGTGTGACTTGTTTCAAAACATGCAAAACACACCAGTCTCAATCACAAGCAGAAAGAAAGAGCAAGGTACGTGGAGAAAAAGGGAACTCAGAACCCAAAACAAAGAGTGCTCTGCAAGAAAATAAGAGTGAAATATCAGTTCTGCTGCCGAATTAGAGGCTGCATGCAATAAATGGACTCCCATTGCAACCTTCAGCGTGGGCAGTAATTTCATCCCTGTTCATGGCTGAAGAAAAAGAAACCCAAACATGCATGCAGCCGACATTTCTAGGAACTCACAACCTAATGAAATAAAAGGTAACAGTACATGATGCCATGGTCAAAACAAGAGGTGGTAAGTAGGGTGAATTCAAGAAATAATAGTTGGTATGTGTGATGGATACAGGGTTAAACTCTAAGACTTAAGAACAGTCAGCCAATGCCAGCAGTCAGTGGGCATCAGAAAGTAAAATCCCACCGCTGCCACCAATTAAATGTGAGGTAGGTGCTTCTTGTTCCCCCTTTTTAAACCCTCACAAATTTCCGTTACCAGTAATAGCTGAGAGAGGTTTTAATTGTTCTTTAAACCCCACAGTCTGTCACCCTTGATTGTGTGAGGAGAAAGTTTCCCTTTCCTCCCCACAGGTGAAACAGAGAGGCTTAGAGGCTGTAGCTGATTTTAAAAGTATGAATATACAATAAAGTTTATTATTTACAGAAAGGCTGTTAGGTTGATAAATTTTCTTCAAGACAGGCACAAAGCTTAGATTGTTAAAAACAGGTCAAAATCTTAGATGGTTACAGGCAGTTCAGTTTCTTCAGGAGACTAATAAACTCAGATGTTGTTCAGTACATTCATGTACTCAGTATACACAGTGTGGACTCAGACTACACTAACACACAGAATACCAGAGTGGTGGTTCATCCACAACCTTTCCCACTCCTTAGATTTGCCCACCTCCGGGGGAAACAAATCTTTCTCCCCCAAAACATTGAGTCAGGAGTCTCCCTATTTCAGGAGCCACCTCCCACCTAGTGACTCAAGAAAGGGTTATCTCTCTACCACAGTCTTCCCCTTGTCACCACTCAGGTTTGGTTTAAACACACTAGGTAGTATATGAACACACAGGTTCTCAGAGTCTCCCCACACAACCACACAGTTCAGGAGCTCCAAGCTAAAACCTCAAGAACTCTTCTCGCTCCAAAAAGAAGCCTGTCAGCTCTCCAGACTCTGCCCACTGACTGCTGGCATTGGCTGACTGTTCCTAAGTCTCAGAGTTTAACCCTGTATCCATCACAGTATGCTATATGATGCTGATGATTAACAACAACAATAACAACAATACTTGTAATAATCACCTTTGTATGGAGCACTTAAAAGTCGAAGACAAATGAACACGGCACTGAGATTATACACCAAATTGGAAAATGGCAGGTGGGTCAGAAAGAAGAGTGAAGAAGGAAATCATGGCTACTGTATCTCCGCTTTTAACAGCAATTTGAAGGAGACAGAAGAAATCCCCAGGCAGCAACCCGACCACCATGAAAGAGAATTTGAAGCCCTGAATTTGCTGCCAGACATTTGTCCTTGTTTTTTCCAGGTGAATTAAAATTGTCCTCCCTTCTTCACATATCAGAGGCTGAACAGCTGAAGAACAGCACGTTAAATAATGAAGAGCCACCTGGGATCCTGTTTTCTGTTTTCAGTGTCTTTTACTTCAGTTTCTCTCCTTTACAACTTTTTCTCTACAGCCCAAGAGAAGGCTCTTCATTATGTTTCCTGGAATGCAGGCGGCAGACACTAAAGTACAGAAGAGAGTACATCCTGGTTCATCTTCTCCCTTCCCTGCACAGCCCCGAGGCAAAATGAGGCTACGAGAGTCTGCAGTTTGCATTTGACAGATGGAACAATTTGTGTAATCTTCATCTCTTGCATCTGAGTCCTTAGGATATCTCCTACAAACGTGCAGGGAACAGTTCTCTGTCAGAGACTGACTTTGTTGGCAAGAATAGGCAAGAAACCCACCTTATACCAAAGAGCTAAGTGTGGGTTAGGCAAAATCCTCTGGCTCGTATCCAAAGTTTGTGGGCAAGCTTGCTGTCTTGCCTGAGCTACCAAGAGAACAACTAACAGCTTTTGCAAGGTATGGGTTCCCTTTGTTACTAGGGTTGCCAGGTCCTCTGGCAACCGGCGAGGAGTGGGGTGGGGGGTAGGGTTGCCAGATCCAGGTTGGGAAACTCCTGGAGGCTGTAAAACGGTGATGGTAGAAAGCACCATCAAGTTGCAGCTGACTTATGGCAACCCTGTGGAGTTTTCAAGGCAAGAGACAAACAGAAGCGGTTTGTTCTTGCCTGCCTCTGTGTAGGGATCCTGGACTTCCTTGGTGGTCTCCCATCCAAGTTCTGACCGGAGCCGACCCTGCTTAGCTTCCGAGATCTGATGAGATTGGGCTAGTCTGGGTCATCCAAGTCAGAACAACTATCCTGGGCTAGGGGCTGGAAATCCTGGGCTAGGGGTTGGAGCCTGGGGAGGACAGGGGCCTCAGTGGGATAAAATGCTATTGAGTCCACACTCCAAAGTGTCCATTTTCTTTAGGGGAATGGATCTCTGTAGTCTGGAGATGAGTTGTAATTCTGGGGGATCCCCAGGTCCCACCTGGAGGCTGGCATCCCAACCCTGGACTTAACATTAAGCACTTTGCAATGAGCTGCAGATCTTCGCCACTTTCTTTTGTTCCCCTGAAAGATTCCATTGTTAATCATATAGCAGCTGGTGTAGTTTTCACATTAGGAGATATTATGGTCAACTGGGGAAGTGCTTCATACTAAAAATAACAGGTGTAAAACAAACCACCTCCAAACTTGGGATTTTGGGGGGGAAAGAACTAAGGGAGGGAGGAAGCCAAGTTCCTCGAGTATTAAAAGACCCTCAAGATTTGTCCATCTCTAGCTGATCTGCTGCGAGGAGAGAATTCTAGGGAAGGTGCCACCACTTAAAAGGCCTTTCTCTGGTGACCACCCACTTCAAGAAGTAAAGTCCTCCTTGTGACAGAAATATCGCAATTTATTCAGGGCGGCACGAACCAGTAAGATTAGGCCCAAACCAAGCACAGACAAAACTTCAGGGAATTTCCTCCTTTTGGAGTTAAATAAGGGATTGATCTTCCTTTAAAAAAAAAATACTTTGAAAGAATCACACCGTGCTGGTTCTTCTTAGTTTTCTAGCAGGAAGCGGGAGGACGAGATGAAGCAAAGGTCTTTTATGCATGGCTGTTCCCTCGCAGTCACCCCCTCCGATGACTTCAGGTCTTTGTTTTGATTATGTATGTCGTTTCTGACCATCACCTCGCTCTCCCCCTGTGTTTCCCCGCATTTTGTCTGCATTTTCAGGGACCTGTTTTATCACAAATTTGAAAATACCTGCAAAACGCGGGGAAATGCAGGGGCAGAGCGAGGCTACCTCTGATGGTCAGAAACGACGTGCACAATCCAAACAAAGACCTGAAGTCGTCGGAGGGGTGACTGCAAGAGAAACAGCTACACATAGAAGACCAAAAGCTTCCTGCGATAAAAATGGCAGCAAAAACTGCCCCCAAAGCCTCCCTCCAGTGGCAAAGAGGGACCTGGCAACCCTACCTGGAGTAAATGGCTGATTTGGCAATTGGACTCTATGGCATTGAAGTCCTTTCTCTCCCTCGCCCGCCTCAGGCTCTGCTCCAAAAATCTCCAGGTATTTCCTAACCCGGAGCTGGCAATGTATTTCTGGGTGGTCCTGCCAGGTTAGGGTTGCCAGCCTCCAGGTAATAGCTGGAGAGCTCCCGCTATTACAACTGATCTCCAGCCAATAGAGATCAGTTCCCTTGGGAAAAATGGCTGCTTTGGCCATTGAAGTCCCTCCCCTCCCCAAACCCCGCCCTTCTCAGGCTCTGCCCCAAAAACCTCCCACCAGTGGTGAAGAGGGACCTGGCAACCCTAATTTTATGGTGGTTGAGAATCAGGTGAACGCTTCGCTGGGCGCTTTGCTGCATGGCTTAGACCCGGAGCCCCATTCACACATGCTCATGATGCGCATGCAATCGAATATGTGGAAGTGAGGAAGAAGCACATGCAGTACCTGAGCATCTCAGAGTCAGGGAGCAGGCCTAAGTGGTAGTGGGGATAGGGAGCTGAAAGGAGGAAGCTTTTTTCACACTCGACAGGGGAATAGTGCCTAGGAGAAGGTGGCTTATCACAGAATTTGTTCACAGTGCTGTAAACTGGTTCAGGAGGCCTAGTGACAACAGAGACAAGAATAAGAGATTAGACGGGCATTAACGCACGCAAACCATTGAACAGACGTCCGACTGCACTGCCAAGCATGCAAAGAAGATTAATGGGAAGAATTAGATACACGTGCCGAGGGGGCAGGGGAAACAACCCTTCTGTTAAGGTACAGAACGCTAGTCACGAAGATTAAGAACATGAAGATCACGGTACGGGACACAAAGACAGCTAGAGAAAAGTAAAGTGGCAACCACGCCCGTACCATAATGTTTCACTCTTCAGCCTGGCTAAAAGGTTTACGTCTTACCTTCCGGAAACCCAATCGAGGCGCTTATTTCCAAAAAAAGCTCTATACTTTACTAGTATCTCTATGCTAAAAAAGCAAGACACACAGAGCTTTTATTATCTCAGCAATAAAACGAGGCACACACACGTTCACACTACGGGGATGGCCACGTGCATGCGCACTGGTTATCGTGAAGCCTAAAGGCATTTACGGAGCCTCGACAGCATATATTTATGAGTAACGCATTGATGAATTGTAGTAAACGACACACAAGATGGCTCCAGCCTCTACAACAGTGGCTCCTTCAGGGGTGGCTCTTGAGGCAGAAGTTGTCCATGAGGCCAAGGTGGACCATGGACGAGGCAAGATAGGACAGTCAAGGGTTATCAGCACTTCCCTAAGAAAGGAAAGAAAGGATGATACAGAGCAATGATCTTCCCTTGCTCAGAGTTGTTGGTGGCTCAAAATGGGTATAATCATTCTAGCCCTCTGCCCATTTGTTGCTGGCAAAAGACATTGAGTTGTTATAGAATTTGGTAACAGCAAAGATTGGACCAGCAGGCCAGGTTCCTTCCTTGATCTTGGATTGCCAGTGGCCAAAACAGTTTTAATATTGTCACCAGGGCAGCAGGTGGCAATCCATCAAAACAGATAGGGGATGTTGATGCTATGGCTGACCATGCTCCATAGGTCTGGAAACCACTGTTCTAGAAAAGGAGACTTTCAAAATGGCACAATGAACAAAGGTGACACCCTTCCTAATTTTACCATAGATCTGAAGCTACATAATTAAATAAATGTCTTCCACATGTAATACACAGTTTGGGAGAACTAGTGTCATCTCGGTTGTCAGAAATAGTGCGGGGGGGAGAAAAAAGAGAAATATACTCTGTTATGAACTGAAATAAGCATGGTTTTCTTGATCAGTTGGTGCAAGAGATTTGTTGCAGAGAAAACCTGATAGATCTCAGAAACCTCAAGTCTCAAACAGTAAATCTTTCAACAACTGCAATTCAGGTTTCATCCTGGAGGCAGCCGATAACGCCGGTTTTGCTGTGGCAACGGTAACATCGGAAACGAGCAGTCTCGTTCTTGCTTTCCATGTTGTCAGTCTTCATCTAGAGAGGTATCGCACAAGCTCCGCATGAGGGCTGGCCATCTGTATCATCAGTACACCCCAAATCCAATCCAGATACATAATCTTCGTTAGCATGCATTGCACATTACAGTCGCTAACATAATATTCTGAACACCCAAGCGATGTTACAGGCCTAAAAGTGGCAGAATACCCCCCCCCCCGTCTTTGTTTTACATTAAGAGGCCCTGCAGATTCAATAATCATCTGAATAAAATGCTTTTCATTTTTTGGGCAACATTGTGATTAAACTTCATGACACTCATCTGGATACCTTTTAATGTCAAGTCCCATTTTCAGAGCTTCCCTAGATAGAATTAAAAAGACACAGTGAGTCTTGACAACTTATACACAGAATAAATTTCATTTTTGTCCTTTGGTTTTCCCTGGTTTCTTCGTGGCTTTTGCCTTGTGTGGGTCTCTTGGTAGAGACTGTCAGAGAAAACCTGACTAGACGAACCTCTGGCCTGTCTGTACATGTAGCCTTCACACAGCAAAAATTGCATTTACCTGTGTAAATATACAGGGCTTGGAATGGGCATTTGGAAAATGTCACTGTAACACGTTAAGTGCGCAAACGTTGGACACTTTGAGAAAAGTGTTACCTCCTTAATTAGGTGGGACGCTAATAATAATAAAAAAGGCAGCATAGCAGGTATTCTTTTTCCCCATTTAAGATCACCATGTAGCCTTCCATTCTTTGAAAATTGATTTTTGTTGAGAACTATCTATACAAGTATTTGAAAGACAGAGAGAGAACCATGTAGTATTGCTTTTGAAAGATTTTCTGGTTCTGAAGGGCAAATCATTCAATACATAACAAATACCTTAGTAGTTGTGCATTTTCCAACCTGTCTTTCCCCTGCCCAGTGATGCGCTTGTATGCACTTGGGTTAAGTGAAGTTTGTATGTCTTATAACATTGAAAGAAAATATGGCAAGGTGGGGGGTATAACTGTTCTCAATAATAAACAAACTGAATAAACACTTGCAAGTTGTAGAATGAGGAACTTCCAGTTTCCAAACTGGACTGTTGTCAACATTTTGGAACTTCACTGTAATACTAGGTTGAATCCAGAGGGTTGAAGCTCACCAGCTTTTCTGCCAGTGAAAGAGGGAGGAGGGGGCCATTTTTGACTACCAAAAAAGGCTTTGCTGGAGATCATGGGACCCACATGGACAAACACACCAAATTATAGGGGTTGTAGTGAGGAGAGCAATTGAGCAAGATCAAGCCAAAAAGCTTGTAGGATCCAACCCAAGGACTCTATTCCATCAAGTGAAGACCCTTCCTCTTTTGCATGGTATCTTTCTCCAAGGGACATCTTCCATCAGAGAAAGGCTCACCCCTTAGAAAGAGTCCTGGGATACAACCATATCTGCATACATATATTATGTTCAGAAGACCACTGCATAAGTCATAAACCGAGTATTTGGGGAGGCTTGGTTGTTTGACAGAACAGGAGAAGATTCTATATGTTTCAACTGATCTCATTAAAGCAAGATCTAACTAACACAACCATTTTAGACGTGGCAAACTCAGCACCACTTGACTTCTTCAATACATCCCAGATACAGTGGTCTTGTGAACGTCACAACATATACCCAGTTTTAAAGTGTCATGTCCTGAAAAAAAACTTAGGAAATCATGTTGAGGCAAGACTACTTCTACATCTCAAAATCCACTGGAGAAGTCAGATAGTAGGGGAGGGAATGGTGACGAGAAACTACTCAAAAGTTAGGACTGTCTCCATGTTTACCCTGGTCCTTATGCTAGGCTTCTTTTCTAGTTCCTGTAGCCCAAAATATTGGTCAGGATCCAGTATTGGTCAGGATCCAATAATATCACATAACTTGTTTCAAATGTTCTAACTTGGTCAAGTGAAAAAATTCTGAAATGAAGAGGATCTCCCAAAATAGCTTGTGATATGATATTTTTAGAAGAGGAAAAATATCCCAATGGTGAGCTCTAGCCTTGGGTGTATACGCCGTAGTTCCTTTCGATGCTAACCACTGTTACCTTAGGGCATGAAGGGAACTTGGTAGCCTATTGATAGCATGTGAAGAAAAAGGGCCAAACCCTTTGGCAAATCCCAAGGGCTGAAGTAATAGTACCAAGTGAAAATGTCTGTTTTCGGGAAGCTGATGTGAGCAGAGCACTGGATTCTTGAGTATCATTCATATATCATACCCTTTCCCCAGTTAGCACAATTCCCAAGTTCCCAACACAATTCTTAGACATCCCTCAGCTCTTTCAACCTCTACCCTTCCCAATGCATACTTCAGAAAACTCATGTATGTGCAGATGACAAATTTTGATAATAGTGTCTTGGGGGTCAACTGAGAACCAGCCCTACATTTCAGTTATCTATCTAGAAGATGCCCCATTACTTGAAATAACAGGCAGCTGCACCACACCAGTGACGTGAAACCGGCAATTGCAAAGCCAAATGTTTTTTTAACAGTGAAAATCCTTTAATTCCATATAGAAAGCTGAATTTTTGTTTGTGGGAGAAGGCCAACAGTGAAGAGCAACTCCCATCAATAGATCTGGTAGGATCAGTTAGCTTGCAGATCAGGGATGGGAAGAGCTTCAGTCATCAGTAGGAAAAAACATAAGGCTGTTTTCAATATATGACCCATGGGCCTCTTAAACCGTACAGGAGAACAGAAGGTACGAGATGTCTTGCCTCCGTGTGGAAGTCCCCAAGCAAGCCAGTGTCCAGATGCTGCTTAAAGGAGGGTTGCGGTACAGATACCAGAACGGATGGAGAAGCAGAGGATCTGATCTGGGATGGGAAACCAGAGGCAATGGGAAAGGCAAAAATCATAGCCAGTATCCATGCTGGAACAAAATACTGAGTGATATAATGGAGAAGAGGATTTGTTTTTAGAAGTAGCAAGGTGAGAATAAGGACACATGTCATAGGCAAGGTGGAAAAGGAAGGATTTAATGGCAGGAGAAGGTGTGGAAGAACCTGGCTGTAGCATAATTCCTGATGTACCTGGGAAACCTTCATCTTTATCCAAAACCAATGGGCCTAAACCCCCAAACTTATTTTTCAAGTGCCAAAGCTCCATCTGGAGTCATGTCAAAAGAGCACACATCTCCTCCATCACCACTGAGACTACCCATCTGACTTGAGGGAGCAGGACTTCCAGGTTAGATAGCATCTTCTTCATGCAGACCTGAGCCCCAGCAGCTAAATTTGGTAATGGACTGGCCTCAGAAAAGGTAACAAGTGCCATGCTATCTCTGAGAGCACAGCCAACATTTGGAGAGCTGTGGATCCAGGTAACACCACCCACCCTGGGTTTCCCCTTTCATCCTTCAACAGCAAGGGGAAAATGGCACCAGTGATAGAGGCAAGTGTATGAACAAGGTGTTTATACAGCCTTTGAAAGACAGAATGATGGAAGAACACAGCATTTGACGACACGGCAAAGCAGGGTTGAGGTTCCCCATGGACGTCGGTCACCGTCCCACCATTCCAGATATTTACGCAGAATGCAATCAAACATCTTGTGGTGTTCAGGAACATGCTTGAGGGGTTTCCTGGAGCACCTTTGAGCGCCAACATCCTGCAGCTGGGGACAGATCATTTCACAGGTGTCTGCTGGGTGACTCCAGACAACCCTTTCCATCCCATGCCCTATCAAACAAATATTCCCGTCACCATTTGGTGGGAGGTTGTAAACAGCCCTCATTGATGACTCTCCCACCTCTCACCTGCATCAGGCATGTGATTATATCCTCCTTAACTACTTGGCAAGGTGGCAGACTCAACTTTTGGATGTGCTCAATTTGAGTCCAGAAGCACCTTAGAGACCAACAAGATTTTCAGGGTATAAGCGTTTGAGAGTCAAAGTTCCCTTTGTCAGATACAAGTAGGAATGGTAGTCCCTATCTGACAAAGGGAGCTTTGACTCTCAAAAGCTTATACTACTGGACTCAAATCCTACCTCTTCTACTGCAGACCAACATGGCTACATGGCTACCTTCATGAACCTGTCAGCCTTTAGGTGTGATCCCAGCTGTGCGGTGGACACTTTTCTGTGAGAGCCCGTGGACCAGGTCCAAATGACACAACCACAGAGACATGTCTGAGAGGGTATGGGAAGGCTCAATGTAATCAGTTTTCCCCATTGAGTCAACGAGACGCAGCCCCAACCACATGGGCTTCATGCCTGGAAACATGGCTTTCATCTGGCCAAGAAAACATTTAAAAGGCATCAAAGGCAGCACCAACTGAGGAAGCTTATCCATTTACACTTTGGTTTTCTGTTTGGGGCTATTTCAATAGGTTCACCAAATGGTAAACTGCCACTGCCATGTTGAACTGAATAAGGAACCCCACGACAGGATGGCAGATCAAGGTTTTCTTTTTTTGGAAGAAACAATGTTGTGTCATTAACAGTGCAATCCTAAACTGAGTTATGTGCTTCTAAGCCCATTGGACTTCAATGGAACAAGAAGAGTATAACAGCATTTATGATAGTTTTTAAAAATTGTTATAGCAATGGATTGCATTGCCCAGTAGAGTACATAGTCTTCATGGGGGAGGGGCCATGGCTCAGTGGTAGAGAATCTGCTTGGCATGCAGAAGGTCCCAGGTTCAATCCCCAGCATCTCCAGTTAAAGGGACTAGGCAAGTAGGTGATGTGAAAGACCCCTGCCTGAGACCCTGGAGAGCCACTGCTGGTCTGAGTAGACAATACTGACTTTGATGGACCAAGGGTCTGATTCAGTAGAAGGCAGCTTCATGTGTTCAGGTGTTCATCCATCCTAAGAAGCCTTTCTCTGCACAATGACTCTCCGCTGGATACAACCCTCTCTCTCTCTCTTTCTCTCTTAGTGTGTGTGTGTGTGTGTGTGTATTTATACAGATATATAATGATAGATTGGAAATGGGCAATAAAAGCTTACATTATGAAGCACTAACTCTCTAAAGGAATTCAAATATGTTCAGGGAGTCATGTTAAAAAGCATTAGGGGTATGTTGGAAAAAAAAAGATAAGCATCCTTTCAAGTCGGATCCCGACTACTTTATCTACAACCAAAGCACTTTCAAAGACGGAACAGCTGCTCGTTTTATGTCTTTTTATTGTGATTAACACAAATACAAAGCATTTGTTACACTCATGAATAGAAACAGATTACATAACAAATGCAAAAAGAAAGAAAAAAGCTTCCCCTAAAGCATCTGTGTATGTTGTTCCCTTTTTTTCAATTTTATATACAGTTGTCTTGGTTTTTTTTTTAATTTCACACATTTAATTGTACATTCTCAAACACACCTTTGGATAGAAGATTCACATTAGTCCATACATCTTACAAAGTGGGCTATGGAGTCGTCTTTCATACACATACAAATCTCATCAGTTGCTGGGTTCGTGAGCCAGATGTTAACAGAAAATCTCCCACCCTGATTAAATGCTTTGGTCTAAACGAATCCACCATCTACACATTAGAACTGCAACAGTACATAAGAATTTGCCACCAACCCCGCCCCCCAAACCGAAAACCCAAGTTCTTTCACTTGTAAACTGATAACCATTTGCAAGTCAGACCAATGCACACATACAAAAAAGGACCAACCGTTCACTTCTATCAATATTTAAACTACCAGAGTAACCCTAAAATGAGTTACACCCTTCTAAACCCATTGAGGTCAATGGGTCTAGAAAAGTGTTGCTCTGTTTAGGATTGTACTGTGAATGGCTTTAAATAGAATAGGAAGGAGAATGCGGAGAGGAAGGGAAGGGAAAAGCAGCCAAGGTATGCACAGATGATCTAAAAAGAGTAGAAAAATAGGAATAAAAAAGGATCGCTATCGTGAACATGTATGCCCTTTTCAGCCTACCGTTAGGGTTGCCAACCTCCAGGTGGGGCCTGGAGATCTCCTGGAATTACAACTGATCTCCAGACAACAGGCATCAGTTCCCCTAGAGAGAACGACAGCTTAGGAGGGTGGATGCCATGGCATCATACCCCACTAAGGTCCCTCCCATTTTCAAACTCTGTCCTCCCCAGGATCCACCCCCAAATCTCCAGGAATTTCTCAACCTGGAGTTGGCAGGCCTCCCTAGCATTGTCCATAATCACTTGCACAACAACCGCAATCATTTGCACTCGTTCTAATCATGAAACCCCGCCAGACATGTTGAAATCGTCCCTTCAATGCATTAAATCATCATTACGCAGGGAACCTACTTCATGAAACTCTCCTGTTAACCTGTCATGACCTCACAAACTCACAAGTCTCTCCTCCTTAGCTAGGGTTGCCAGATCCAGGTTGGGAAATACCTGGAGATTTTTGGGGCGGAGCCGGAGGAAGGCGGGGTTTGGGGAGGGGAGGGACTTCAATGCCATAGCGTCCAGTTGCCAAAGCGGCCATTTTCTCCAGGGGAACTGATCTTTATCAGCTGGAAATCAGTTGTAATAGCAGGAGATCTCCAGCTAGTACCTGGAGGTTGGCAACCCTAGCCTTAGCAGAGTCACATCCTTCTAAGTCCGCTGACTTCCATGGACTTGGAAGGGTAAACCTCTTTTTAGGATTAGGCACCGTCAGAGTGCGATCCTAAGCAGCCCTGCTCAGTAGTAAGTCCCACTTTATTCAATAGGAGTTGCTCCCGTGAAAGGGTTCGCAGGATTGCAGCAGCAGTCATGCAATTTGCAGTGCAATTCTAATCAGAGTTACTCCACTCTAAGCTGGCTGAAATCAAAGGTAAGTGTAATTTTGCATAAGACTGTACTGTTGGAGTGTTTAAAATCCAAAAATACCCCAAACAAAAACCAAAAGAACCCTAGATGCATGACCACTAGTGATGCTTTCTTAGGAAAGAAATTACTAAAACTTGGGCAGTTCTGTCCTTTCTTTTTCTTGTTTGTCCGTTCATTTCTCTTTCTGGTTCTTTCTTTGCCTTGTTGGCTTTCCTCCAGTGTGCCAAATCCCATTTTTCTCCTCTCCTGCCGGCTCTCTCACTTTGACCTTTGATCATTCCATGTATCCCTTTCATAAGGGAGTCAATCTATACCTTTTTTTTTTTTTTTGCATTGAGAATGGGCCATTCCTATCAGAATGGCTATCCCAGCCCAAAGAGCTGGCACTCCCAGAAAAGCTGCTCTTGCCTGCAGAGATTTTGGAAAGATGGCATAAAACTGGAAATAGATATTCAGCTGGATCGTATGCATCTCAAGAAGTGCTATGCTCGCTGAAGGAAACTTTCCCACATCCCCCTACCCAGTGAAGCCTGCTGTAGCCATTTGGGGCTTGTGAACGTTCAGTCGGGAAAGGGGGTAACTGGAAGTAATCTCACACAAGCAGGCCTCCTGCTATAATTGGGGTTGGAAAAACCTGGAGATTATGGGGGTGGAGCCTGAAGAGGGGGGTTGGGAAGGGGAGTATAATGACATAGAGTCCACCTTCCAAAGTCACCATTTTCCCTAGTTGAATTGATCTCCAGGAGATCTCCAGCCACCACCTGGAGGTTGGAAACCCTAGCTATAGAGGGAGACCTCCTGGCATCTCAGCTGTCTGTCTGGCAGCGCATCAGACACTGGCAGGAGGAAACAGGGGGAGGGAAATTGTGTGCCAGCACTGTACTGTCACATTGATGTCACTTCTTGTAAAAACCAGAAGCGACATGGAAGATGCTTTCACATTCACCAAAAACTCCATGGTAAAACCAAAGAGTTTTAGTTGATGCTAGAGCATCTAAAGACATCACTTCTGATTTTTACGAAAGTGATGTCAGTGTGCAGGCGCCAGGGCCCTGCCCCTCCCCCCCCCCAATTTGAACACACATGAAGCTGCCTTCTACTGAATCAGACCCTTGGTCCATCAAAGTCAGTATTGTCTACTCAGACCTCCAGCGGCTCTCCAAGGTCTCAGGCAGGGGTCTTTCACATCACCTACCTGCCTAGTCCCTTCAACTGGAGATGCTGGGGATTGAACCTGGGACCTTCTGCATGCTGAGCAGATGCTTAACCACTGAGCCACAGCCCCTCCCCATTTCTTCCAGGGGTTGCCCGCCATGGCCTGGCAACCGCAAAACAGAAGTGTCCTTTGCACAATCAGAAGCATACATGCAAGTGGCAGTCCTAAGCAAAGGTGCACCCTTCTAAGCTCATTGTCTTCCACTCTGCTTAGGACCGCACGGGGAGAATTCAACCCAATGGGTTGGATCCAGGATCAGTTTTCCATCAGTGGAATGGATACTCCCTGCCTCACTCCTCCCACTGGAGCCCACTGATCTCTATTAAGCCTGGGGAATGGCACATGGGGGAAGGTCTTCAGCAGAAAGAGTAAATTGTTAGAACTTTCTAACAGAGCGGTTCCTCAGTGGAACAGGCTTCCTCGGGAGGTGGTGAGCTCTCCTTCCTGGACGTTTTTAAGCAGAGGCTAGATGGCCATCTCTCAGCAATGCTGACTCTATGACCTTAGGCAGATCATGAGAGGGAAGAAGAAGAAGAAGAAGAAGAAGAAGAAGAAGAAGAAGAGTTGGTTTTTATTTGCCAACTTTCTCTACCACTTAAGGGAGACTCAAACTGGCTTACAATCACCTTCCCCTCTCCACAACAGACACCCTGTGAGGTAGGTGGGGCGGAGAGAGTGTGATTAGCCCAAGGTCACCCAGCTGACTTTGTGTGTAGGAATGGGGAAACAAATCCAATTCACCAGATTAGCCTCCGGTTCTCCAGATCAGAATCCACTGCATCTTGGCCAACTTCTGGGCATGGAGTAGGGGGTCACTTGGGGTGTGGGGGGAGAGGTAGTTGTGAATTTCCTGCATTATGCAGGGGGTTGGACTAGATGTCCTTGGTAGTCCCTTCCAACTCTATGAATCTATGGTGGAAATTCCCTAGTTGGTCTGGCTGCAGCCCAATGCCTACAGGATAATGTACATCTCGGAACTGATCATACCAGACGGCAAGGGAGGAACATTCAGGGCAGAAAAAATATGTGTTTCATGGGAAAGCAACAGGTGAAAGTGTTCTCGTTATGGCAGAGAAGCTGAAAGAGAGAATCTGGTCTCAGCCGACTCATTAAAGGCTCCCATGAAGCGGAGCTGAAATTCTCATTACTCCAGGCTGAAA
Source organism: Euleptes europaea (assembly GCF_029931775.1). NCBI lineage: Eukaryota > Metazoa > Chordata > Lepidosauria > Squamata > Sphaerodactylidae > Euleptes > Euleptes europaea. Next base: position 8,276,650 of record NC_079323.1, read on the forward strand.
TCTGCATTTGTATCTTCCCAGCGTTATTATCCCCCCCCCCCGTTGCTTCCTCAAAACCTGTTGTCAGGATATTGCTTTTTCCTCTGTTCCTCCAGCAAGTGTTTATTCCAAAACCTTAAGGATGGATAGATAGATAGATAGATAGATAGATGATAGATAGATAGATAGATAGATAGATAGATAAAACCCAACCTTTGACTGCAAAGGGGCTCTTTCAGCAAATTCAGGCTCTCAATCATATCTTATGCAAACAAACAGGAAACAATAAAGGGGGGGAAATCCCCCCCAAGCGTTCCTTTTTGCAGTTAAGAACATAAGAAGAGCCATGCTGGATCAGACCAAGGCCCAACAAGTCCAGCAGTCTGTTCACAGTGGCCAACCAGGTGCCTCTGGGAAGCCCACAAACAAGACAAATGCAGCAGCATTATCCTGACTGTGTTCCATAGCTCCTAATATAATAGACATGCTCCTCTGGTCCTGGAGAAAATAGGTATGCATCATGACTAGTATTCATTTTGACTAGTAGCCATGGATAGCCCTCTCCTCCATGAACATGTCCACTCCCCTCTTCAAGCCTTCCAAGTTGGCAGATGTCACCACATCCTTTCCTACCATTCTTTCCTACCGTTCCATTGCCTCATGTTCTCCGTCTCACCAAAACTCAAAATCGCCTAACCAAGGGATCAAACATGCAGCACAACAGATGGCCATGCTGGTTTTTACAAATTATCAACATCTAGCAAAAGTCAAGTATCAACAGTGAAGAAATGGCAATGTTATTTTGAATATGTTAAATGGAAAGAATAGATTAAAATTTCATAAATAGCGATAATATAGATAATGATTAGGTTGTATAGATACAGGATTTATTAAGTATATTGTATAACACTGAAGTAATCTTATAAGAGGTATTAGACGTAAGAAGAAATCTATTCCCTGAAGGAATAAAATCTGTGTGATTGTAAATGCATGTATGTGTTTTGTTTTTCTTGTTAAAAAATTAATAAAATATCTTGGGGGGGGGGAAGTATCAACAGTGAATGTGGTGACCCATCCGTCAAGACCACCTATATTTTGCCACTGAAGCCAGGCACACAGTTGGAGATTCTGAAGGCGCGCATACTGTTCGCCAGTCAGGTCCATGGGGCATCTCTGGCTACATTCAGACATCATGATAGAGTTAAAACATTGGCTCATGAAACAACTTTGGTTTACTCTACCAGGCATAAGCAGCAAACCCAGGTTTCTGGCTTCTTCTCGCCATGCCAACAGAAAGGGACTGGACTTATCCTGCAAGACCCAGCGTGGTGTAGTGGTTAAAGTGGTTAGGATCACGGAGGTCGGTGTTTGAATCCCCACTCTGCCATGAAAGCTTGATGGGTGACCTTGGGCCAGTCACCCATCCTCAGCCTAACCTACTGTGCAGGGTTGTTGTTGTGAGGATAAAACGGCAAGGTGAGACTAACGGTGTAAGCTGCTGTGGGTCCCCATTAGGGAGAAAAGAGGGGTATAAATATCAAATAAGTGTATCTATGGCCAGGTGGCTATGAGGGGAGGTCTGACTCAATCAACTGTAGTTTATTAATTCAGGTGTTTCAGTAAACCACAGCTAGTACAAGCTGCAGTCAATAATGGGTTTAAATTGCGGGAGGAGGAAAGGTACTGGCTGGATATTAGGAAAAAATCTTTTACAGAAAGAGTTGTTAGTGGAATCAACTACCTAGGGAGGTGGTGAGCTCCCCCTCACTGGCAGTCTTTAAGCAGAGGCTGGACAAGCACTTGTCAGGGATTCTCTAGGCTGATCCCGCATTGAGCACGGGGTTGAACTAGATGGCCTGTATGGCCCCTTCCAACTCTATGATTCTAAGAGAACTGAACCTTGATTACTTACCGTGAGGCAGGAGAAGAACTGGAGAGCGGGCGATTCCGGGCAGGAAACAGGAAGTCGAAATAAATTACATCCTGCCTGTCCCAGAGCACAGGAAGGGGAATCACCCATCTCTCAAGATGCCCTCCCCCTCAGAGAGAGAAGGAAATATTGCATAGTTAGGCTCTAAGACCCACCTCAAACTAAGACCCTAGTTTGGAATCCTAGTGTGGCGCCACTTCAACAAACCTCAATTTGTTGGACCATCAATCTGTATTTTAACATCATGGCTGACTGGAGTTTGCTCAAAGGATGGTTGCTAACCAGCAGTTTATTGTGATGTCTGAATGGGGCCACTGGGTGAAGGATGAATGTGCTCCAGAGCACACCCCACACTTCCTTGCAGCAGAGTTTGGCAGAAGAAGGTCAGTGGCCATGGGGAAGTTGTTGTTTGGGGAAATCTGGCAGCTTCACCATTCAGGAACCTGCCACATTCAGGAACCTGGAGGGGCTGTGGCTCAGTGGTAGAGCATCTGCTTGGCATGCAGAAGGTCCCAGGTTCAATCCCCGGCATCTCCAGTTAAAGGGACTAGGCAAGTAGGTGATGTGAAAGACCTTTGAGAGCCGCTGCCAGTCTGAGTAGACAATACTGACTTTGATGGACCTTGATGGTCTGATTCAGTATAAGGCAGCTTCATGTATCGTGTGTTCACATGCATCCAAGGAACTCTGAAGAGCCTCAGAATCCAGTTTTCAAACCTCCTCGCCAGGCGAAAAATAATATGTGATTGTTCTCGAGAGCTGCGCCGGTGTGCCCAACAATACAACTCCTGGGAACCTACACTACAGCCCCCTCCTCATCCTGCAAACACAGTTACAGCCAAATGAGGGTTAACCATCTGAGATCTGCAATCGTGGCTGGAAAACAATTCCACTTTTATGCTAAATATAGGTAGCCAGCTGTCTCTTACAAACTGATTTTCAGCTTCCTCAGTGGAATTAATATCCTCCCTATGGCCAAAAGGAAGGAAGAAAAATAGTGCTGGGGCCAGATTGTGTCTTTTCTTCCAGTTTTAACAAAAGGACATTTAAGCTTAATCATATCTTTACAATCATTAGGCAGCAGCTTACGGTATGTCAGGTTTCCAGATTTGAGATCACAGATCCTTCCCATTTGGCGTTCTCGTTTTATTTAATTAAAATAAAATGATAGCAATATCATAATCACAGCAGAAGGGAAAAGCAATTCTAAGAAGAGACAGATATTGCACGGTGTTATGCCATCACACAACGAAACCTTGAACAAAATGGATCCTTCAGAATCTAAAAGTCGCAGAATAAATTTCCGCAATAGATTCAAAGTTATTGAGCTGCATTATTAACACTGATATTTTAATAACTTTTTTTTTTGTTCCTGGCAAACCATCAGTTGTTACTGCAAGAGGAAGAGTGACGTTGCTGGTTTTCTGCCTTTTTCGGAGAAGGGATGAGAATTTCCGACTAGAACTAGAGAAACCCTGGCTCAAATGCTCACTCGGCCACAAAGCTCACTGGGTGATCTTTGGCCAGTTGCTGGCTTAGATTCCACCCAAAATCTCAGCTGATGGAAGGAAAGCACAAGTTTTTCCACCTCCCCTTTTCTGCTGCCCGGCAGAATACCCCCTGAAATATTGTTCCTAGGGACAGGAGACCCCCTTGAACTGCTGTTCAAGGGAGAATCAGGAATCTTCTGCAAGAGGAAAGAATTGGCAAAAAAAATAGCCCCTTTCACCTGTACAGAAATGGTCACAGGGATCCACAATCCACTATTGCTTAACCTATTTTTACAGGGCTCCAGCTAAGATAACAGAGCAAGAAGGGGAGAACATACCCTGAATTCTTTAGAGAAAAGGAGGGAGAAGAAGAAGAAGAGTTGGTTTTTATATGCCAACTTTCTCTACTGCTTAAGGAAGAATAAAAGAATCAAACCGGCTTATAATCACCTTCCCTTCCCCTCCCCACAACAGACACCCTGTGAGGTAGGTGGGGCTGAGAGAACTCTAAGAGAGCTGTGACTAGCCCAAGGTCACCCAGCTGGCTTCATGTGCAGGAGTGGGGAAACCAACCCGGTTCACCAGATTAAAGTCAGCCACTCATGTGGAGGAGTGGGGAATCAAACCCTGTTCTCCAGATTAGAGTCCACCGCTCCAAACCACTGTTCTTAACCACTATACCATGTGGGCTCTTAATAATAATAAACAAGGCATAAGCAGACTTACACAGATAAAGGATTCGCCAACTGAAATACAGTTGAAGCGTTCTGCAAAGGGGTATTCAATTTTTCACTGAGAACACTGTGAAAAGCCCACACTGGACAGTAACAACTCCTTTCGGGACTCTGATGCCACCAGTCCGTATCGTCGTTCAAGGCTGGAATGTCGTGGCCACTGCGAGGCTGATAATGTCTGAAGCCAACCGTCAAGGCTTTCCGCAAACTGAACCCAAATCTACACATTCTTTGCAGGACAAGGCAGCCAGAGGACCTGACTCTGAAAAAGGGGTCAAGGCATCTTATGCACCTGCTCTGCCCAATGCCAGCAGAGAGTGTTCCCTGTGGGTAGGGTTGCCGGGCTGAGCCCCACAACCAGAGGGAGGGTTGGGGGGCAGGGACAAGGAAGGGCATGTGGCATTGCTGATGTCGCCAATGTCACTATGCCATTTCCGGGTTGTACCTGGAAGTGAAAATGGGCAGCTCTAGGAATCCCCAGAAACTCTATGGTTACGCCATGGAGTTTCTGGGGATTCCTTGAGCTACCGATTGTCACTTTCAGGTTGTACAGAAGCTGGCGGCATTCGTTTTTTAAAAATTCTCCTGCCTCCACCCTTAGCAGAGGCCGGCATCAGCATCTATTGGCTGGAAACCTCCTATGATAGTGGTAGGCCCAGCACCGCAACCTGTGGGACCGGTGAAGAAGGAAAGAAGTTCAGACGGCAGGGTGGCAGAACAGATCTGACGTATGGATGTAAGTTCCTTAGCCCAAAATTACACAAAGCCTTCGATTCAGCGGCTGCAAATAACCAATACATCCTACACCAAGGCAAACCTGTACAGTTATAGTAGTGTCCACTTAGTAAAAAGCTGAGGATCTACGGTATCATTGACCTTCTGAAGATCCTTTCTGTCTGCATGCCTTCTTGGCTGCTTGGGTAATTTAAAAAAAATACCAAAAATTCGATTGTTAAGGAAAAGTTCATTAAAAAAAAATCATAGCGTGTGCTCTTCCAGCCTCAGTTTTAACCTAAAAATTACATTACACTACACAAGCAAACCCATTCAATAATTAACCATTAATATTCATAATGAAATGGGATGGAGAAGCAAGATAAGAGATTTCTTTTTTGGTTAACGTTCGAACCATTTAAGAAGCACCATCCAAAACACCATAGCAGTGAATGAGTGAGAGGAACCCAGTTCGTCCTCCGTATGTTTGGTGAGGCTAAATTTTAAAAGAAAAATGCATACAGTTCTATTAGATCACAAAATATTGCTCTCTCTATAGAGGAAACGGAGTGGAACTTGGTCCGCAGTACGTCCTTGGTTGGCTAACATAAGGATGTAACACTCTTGCGGTCATCACGGTTACCAGTCAAGGCAGCCTCGAGAACTTGACCATATTTCTCTGTTGCTGTTGTTTTTTTAAAAAACACTACATCAAGCTGCATAAGAGAAATAGCTATGGGGAATAAAATTAATCACATAGATGGCTTTTGGAATGGTTTGGTTATGGGCTGTCCAGAGATTATGCCACTCATAATATACAAGGTGCCTGAATGTTTGCAGTATTAAAAGTTGGCTGCTCTTTCTCTAACTCTCCTTAGGACTGCGCTGTTGGCTGCTGTGCAGCTCAGAGGGAAGCAAAACGAGCTCTTTCCCCTCTCCCTTTTTTGCAATGAAGAGATCAAAAGCACTGCTTCTCAACGCGATCCTATGCAGAATTACTCCAGTCCGAGCCCATTGACACGAATGGGCTTAGGCTGGAGCAACTCTGATTGTCCCCACGCAACTTGGAGGGAAGCCACACGAGCTCTTTCTCCTCTCCCTTTTGCAACGTCAGCTTCTCTGGGTAGCTATTTTCCTGGGAGGGGTGTGTGTGGATCAGCAGATCCTCCAATCAGCTGTGAGCTGGCTTTGGACCAGCAGGCGGCTACAATCGTGTTTGGCCGCTGTTTGAGTTGCTCGATACAATCCAAACTGATCCCTAATTGGCTCACAGTCTGATCATGCGTGTCAAAGAGGGTAAGTTCAACAGACGGACAGGTTTGCTGAGAAATTCATGACATCCCTAGGCACAATGGAGAAAGCTATTTCTACCTCTCTGATCCAATTATCTATTAATCAGGGGAACAATACGATAACTGAGGCCAGAAAGCAGACCCAACACAGTGTAGTCAATGCAGTGCTTGCCTAAGATCTGGGAGACCCAGGTTCAAATCTCCCTTTCACCACGGAAGCTTGCTGAATGGCCTTGGGCCAATGGCTCTTCCTCATCTTAACCTTCTTCACAAAGCTATTGTTGTGAGGATAAAATGGAGGAAGGAAGAATAATGAAGTAAGCCCCTTTGAGTTCCCACTGGGAAGATACGTCCAAACAAATCAATCAATCTGTATCCCGTGCCTGAAAATTCGGAGGCGAATCACTCATGGAGGCAAACTTTTGCTCTGATCCATCAAGGAAATAGTTGCATTATTCTGTTTTATTTCATAGAGGATACCTTATAATTGCCCTGACCTGGATGGCCCAGACTAACCCGATCTCATCAGATCAGGGGAGGGGCTGTGGCTCAGTGGTAGAGCATCTGCTTGGCATGCAGAAGGTCCCAAGTTCAATCCCCGGCTTCTCCAGTTAAAGGGACTAGGCAAGTAGGTGCTGTGAAAGACCTCCGCCTGAGACCCTGGAGAGCCACAATGCTGACTTTGATGGACCTAGGGTCTGATTCAGTATAAGGCTGCTTCATGTGTTCAAGTGTGATCTTGGAAACTAGAAGAAGAAGAGTTGGTTTTTATATGCCAACATTTCCTACCATGTAAGGAAGAATCAAACCGGCTTACAAACACCTTCCCTTCCCCTCCCCGCAACAGACACCCTGTGAGGTGGGTGGGGCTGAGAGAATGTGACTTGCCCAAGGTCACCCAGCAGGCTTTGTGTGTAGGAGTGGGGAAACAAATCCAGTTCACCAGATTAGCCTCCGCTGCTCATGTTGAGGAGTGGGGAATCAAACCCAGTTCTCCAGATCAGAGTCCACCACTCCAAACCACTGCTCTTAACCACTACACCATGCTGGCTAAGCAGGGTTGGCCTTGGTTAGTGGGAGACCAGGGCTGCTATGCAGAGGCAAACACCAGCAAACCACCTTTGTTTGTCTCTTGCCTTGAAACCTCTACTTTGTACTGCCCCCATATAGGTTAATAATAATAAAACCAAGTGAGCCTGTTATTTTATCGATCAGGCAAAACAGGGCAATCATGGGTCATTCTTGGGGGGGGGGAACTGTACCCAACCCTTGTTCCATAATTTATGGACAGCCCAGAACAGTTAGGCGCATGAGCGCAGGCCATTTTTGAATCTCACCCTCCAAAGCATTCCAAACCCTCCTGCTACTTTCCAAATGTATGAAGAGCTGATGCCAAAGCTTTACATTATTTAGCTTCCCCACCCCCAGTCTATGGGTTGCAAAACCATTATGCAAGCAGGCCAACTTCAAGGAGCAGATTTTGTATAGCATCAAGAAAGCTGCAAAAAAGTTCAAGGTTTTTTTTCTTCAATAAAAAAAGAAGGAAAAGAAAAGAAATCAGCAGCAGACGGAGGAGCCAAAGATTGGCTGACTTCCTCCTGATCTAACTGCTGGCGCGCTCTGTTTTTTGTTTCAAGCAAATCTAGCAACACGAAAATATTCACACCAAATAGTCATACTATAATCAAGCAGGTTCACAAGCCGGTGCCCGTAAAAGCTGGTTTGGAGCACTTAAGTTAACTTTCAAAGAAGGCATAAGATCTTCTCCCTTTCCAGCAGGCAGAAGTCAACACAAAGAACAAAAGGTTTTGTGTGTTTTTTTTAATTGGTCTGATGGATTGATTGTATCTCTTGCACTCATGAGATTCCCCTAACGGCTGGCAGTTATCCCTGTTCCAGTGAGACACACCTACCAAGGGAAGTCATATCTGTAAAAAGAGAGAGAAGTCACTGGGGCCAGCGTTCTCAAGGAGACGGCACATGCGGTTCGGTACAATGCTTTCAGATCGGGGCCCCACTACTTGTTACGCATTTTTGGTGCACATTTGAGATTGTGTGTGTGTTAAGTGATGTCAAGTCGCTTCCGACTCATGGCGACCCTATGAATCATCGTCCTCCAAAACATCCTATCTTTTACAGCCTTGCTCAAATCTTGCAAACTGAGGGCTGTGCCTTCCTTGATGGAGTCAATCCCTCTCTTGTTGGGTCTTCCTCTTTTCCTGTTGCCCTCAACGTTTCCCAGCATGACTGTCTTTTCTAGTGATACTTGTCTTCTCATAATGTGACCAAAGTACAACAGCCTCAGTTTAGTCATTTTAGCTTCTAGGGTCAGTTCAGGCTTGATTTTATCTATAACCCACTGATTTGTGTTTTTTGGCTGTCCATGGTATCCGTAACACTCTCCTCCAACACCGCATTTCAAAGGAATCTACTTTCTTCCTATCAGCTTTCTTCACTGTCCAGCTTTCACACCCATACATGGTAATAGGGAATACGATGGCATGAATTAACTTGATCTTGGTGGCCAGTGACACATCCTTACACTTAAGAGATTGTGGGGGGGGGGAGGCACAAGAATTGGGGATGCTGTTGCTCAACTGTAACATGGCTAGGGAGGGGGCATGATTTTCGGGGGAGAAGCGGCAATTGGAGGATGTTTAACCCTTCCCCTGCTTTCTGCTCTTCCCTACAACCTCCTCTTCCTTCAGTTGGGGTCGAGAATTGCATCAAGTGGAAAACAACATCTCATCAAAAGAGACGAAAGTGTGCATCTTGGTCAATCTACCTATAATATGCAAACTTTCAGCTCATGCAGCCTCAATTTGCCTTGGGGCCATCTGGACACATAGCACCACAGGACTGGTCCAGGTGTGATTCATATCTAAGGGAATTAGCTTACAAGAAAAATGGCCTGCAGATAAGCCGCTGAAAAGGGTGGCTTCAATAAAAAAGGCATTAGCTTCAAACGCCAGATTTACCTACAAGCTTATATAGATTCGATGCTGGCTTAGCTTGCTCAGGGTACTGAGAATTCTCCATTAGAGAGCCTTATTAATAACTCCCAGGATTCCTTGCAGAGAGGGATTGACTGGTGAACCAATAAGTGAAGAAACACAAGGTTACTTTTCGATTAACAACATGTGGTTGGCAGGTTTTTAGAACCAAGTTTGCAAAGAGAATTAAATGTCTAAGGTGCCATCTTCCTATATCTTCTCCTTTGGCCAACACCCATTGGTTGTTCCCTTCTGTAGAGCTCTAGAGCAGGGGTCCCCAATGTCTTCAAACCTGTGGGCACCTTTCCGATTCTGACACAGCACAACCACAAAATGGCTGCTGCAGGAGGCGGAGCTAACTACGAAATGCCAGGGCGTGAGATCATGCATAGCTGCCATACTACCTCTTCAGCATTTCAGACAGAAACTCTGCTTAACAGGGTGCCTTTTAAAATGAACATGTTTTTCAAATGTTTTCTCACGGTCACACATGGTAACACAGTTGTTGCTGAAGCAGTTTTTGAAAAACTCTGCACAGCCAATTCAAACCTCCAGTGGCCTTGCTGGGCAAAAGCCCCATCTGGACTTGCCCACTTTAAGAACATAAGAAAGGCCATGCTGGCTCAGACCAAGGCCCATCTAATCCAGCAGTCCATTCACACAGTGGCCAACCAGGTGCTTTGAGGAAGCCCACAAACAAGACGACTGCAGCAGAATTGTCCTGCCTGCGTTCCAAAGCACCTAATTCAATAGGCATGCTCCTCTGATCCTGGAGAGAATAGGTATGCATCATGACTAGTATTCATTTGGACTAATAGCCATGCATACTCCTATCCTCCATGAACATGTCCACTCCCCTCTTAAAGCTATCCGAGCTGGCAGCCATCACCACAGCCTGGGGCAGGGAGTTCCACAATTTAACTATGCGTTCTGTGAAGAAATACTTCCTTTTATCTGGTTGGAATCTCTCACCCTCCAGCTTCAGCAGATGACCCTGCGTTCTGGTAACAGGAGAGATTATGAGACTTTCTAAACCTCTTGGTGGGTGCCAGGAAAGGTATCATGGTCACCACATTGGGGACCCCTGATCTAGAACCATTCCAGCGGCTGCTCCCATTCTATGGAATAGCTTTCCTGAAGCTGTTATTGCTGAGATCCTTGACACAGCCACCTAACTGTTTTTCAAGAGAACTAGGTATGCATTAGTTCTTATGCCTTTTCATTGTACCTCGTTTTAATCATCACTGTAACCCCGCTTGCCCCTGGTTTCAGAGAAAGGTGGGTTGAAAAAGCAGTGAATGAATCAGGTGGCCATGACAGCAGCTTGCCATCGGGTCGGATCTGAGCACTCAAGGGCCCTTCGCCCAAAGCAGAAAGGACGGTCCTCAAACCTTCACCTATTGGGTCGACTGAGAACATTCCAAACTGCAGGTTTTGGCTGGCAGTGAACGAGGGCCTGACGACAGTTCAGGTTTAATCAAAGCTCTGACTCTTCCCGTTTGCTCTCTGGCTGCCAAGGCGTTATTGGAACTGAAGCCATCAGTGTGACAAGGGATCTCTGAATCAAGGATGCTCAGCGCCCACGCAGGGCAACCTTTTGCAGGTTTGTTTAGGGAGGGGGACGTTCTAAGAATTCAGCCGTTGGCAACGTAGAAGTGCACAGAAGTGCATGGGCCAAGCGAACTTTGAAAGGAGGGCTTTTTTGCATATGCAACAGATCCCTGACGGAGTCATACTATTCACAAAAATCGAAAATGGGTGCCTAGGCAAAACGTATATTCCTCGTTCATTATTTAGGGATGGGAATGGGGCATTGGGGGAAAACATAATCATAGTCACCACCGAGAATCAGAATCACCAGATTGGCTCAGGGCATGCCAACCTAAGTGGCTCAGGCCACCCAACAAAAGAGCGTGGCACCTTCTGTGTATAGCTAAATCCAAGCACGCGGAGCAAACTGATCATAGACATGGAGTTGTGTAAGAGATCGCGGTGCCATTTCCACCACGGAAGGTACCGAAGACTTGGCAAGCAAGCTGGCTGAAACAGGAAGCACTGCCCCACACAGCCTTGAATGTAATTTCCTCGGGAAAAGGAACCATCAAGGGACTTGCAAAAGGTGGAGGGAGGGCTAGTCAGAAAGGGCTCTCCCACTAGTATGGCCTAAAGGAGCCCAACGGGCCCAGGGCCAAACATGAAGACAGGATTAGCAGAAACAGAAAGGACCGGGTGCTCATTCAGTGGCCCAACGGGGCGTCGGGGGACACGCTGCAGTTGGCCTGTTGCACAGAACGCATAAGAACATAAGAAGAGCCGTGCTGGATCAGACAAGGGCCGACCCAGTCCAGTATTCCACTTAAACAGTGGCTGAACAGCTGCCTCTAGGAAGCCCACAAGCAGGATGACTGCAGCAGCATCCTCTCTCCCGTGCTCCACAGCAACGGATACAGAGGCCATTTATGCATGGCTGTTTCCTCGCGGTCACCCTGCCGACTACTTCGGGGCTTTGCTTTGATTATGCTTGCATTTTCTGATGGTCAGAGGTCACTTCACTCTCCCTGCGCATCCCCGGCATTCTGCCCGTGTTTTCTGGATTTGTGCTTAGCCAGCATCCAGAAAATGCGGGGAAACGCACGGGGACAGTGAGGTGACCTCTGGTGGTTGGAAAATTCAAGCATAATCAAAGCAAAGCCCCACAGTAGTGAGCAGGGTGACTGTGATGAAACAGCCATGCCTAAATAGCCAGGGAGACATACTGCCTCTGGTACTGGAGGGAGTAGGTATCCATCATGACTAGTAGCCATTGATACCCACTCTTCCATGAATTTGTCCACTCCCCTTTTAAAGCCTTCCATGCTGGCGGCCATCACCACATCCTGTGGCAGCGAGTTCCATAAATTAACTATACATTGTGTGAAGAAGTACTTCCTTTGTCCTGAATCTCCCACCCTCTAGCTTCAGTGAATGACCCGGGTTGTAGTGTTATGGGAGAGGGAGAAAAGCTTCTCCCTGTCCATTCTCTCTGCACCCAGCATAATTCTGTAGACCTCTATCATGTCTCTCCCTATGCATCATTTTTCTAGGGTGAACAGCCATAAGCAGTTTAATTGGTCCTTGTAGGTCAGTTGCTCTAGCCCCCTTAACATTTTTGCTTGCTTTTCTCTGCACCTTCTCAAGCTCTGCAATATCCTTTTTCTGATGTGGTGACCAAAATGGTACACATTTTTCCAACTGTGGTCTCGCCATAAATTTGTATAAGGGCAGTGTGACAGCAATAGCTTTATTCTCTATTATTTTCCTAATGATGACCAGCATGGAACTTAACACAAAGTGTGGGGAAAGACTTCTTCCCTGCAGCTTGGCCATATTGCCAAACTGTGGCTCTCTGAAGGAGTTAAAGGATGCAGCAGGCGAGACAATTCGTCCGACTCCATCCTTTCCTGGACTTGAACATTTTCTCTGCTCTTGGGGAATCACGCTGACAACCTTCCGTTCAGTTTTGAGGACTTTCAGGGAGCAGAATCCAAGGAGTAAAGAGATCACATTGGCTTCTCTTTTCCCCCTTAAAAAGTTTTTTTTTCTACTTCTCTTTGATATCCATGAAGATTACAGTTATCATGGGCAAAAAATGTTCAAAGATCCATGGGCGTGAACTCCCATGACCCTGCAAATCAAGGATTCCTGGAAAACCATACCAGGCAGTTTATTACGGTTCCCTGTTTTTGCCAATTTAGGGACACTGTAGCAAAATAATTTATTGAGGTCTCTGGATACATGTTTCTGCAATCCAGGAACCCCCAGGTAAACATATTTCCATCTTCACTGGATACTCTAATTTGATATATGGAGATTCTCTAATGTGATTTATCCCAAGATCACATTAGAGAGTCTACATGCAACAGCTTCCTAATGAGATTAATATTGTCTTGAGCCGCAATGCAGGAGGGGAAAAACAGCATCGGGAAGAAGCGATTGCTGCTGGGGCTGTGCCTGTTGACTAGCTCAGTATATGGCAGTCCATTATTCTAACCATTAATTAAATAATGGAGAGTACTATATACATTCCCCCCCCCTTTCCAAGGTTATAACAACAGTATAGCCTTCCTCATTATTTTGAGAGCCAGCTAGCCTGATATCACTTTCCGACATAATGAGATTACTCTGTCGCTTATGCCTGGCTGAGGTTCTAATCGTGGTATTAAAATCACATTCCCTGGAGCAGGAAATCAATCAAAGGCACTCAAGTAAAGATGGATATCTGACCTGGTATAGTCATCCTCCACTAGCATGTGCTTTGGGATAGGCGAGTATCTTCCCGGAGAGATGGGGGCCAAAGATGCCTTGTATTCTAAAGTGCCGTTGTTGCCTGAAGACAGTATATGGTTTTCCATTGGTGGGGAATAAGCTGGAGATTAAAAAAAACCCAACAGATAAACATTTAACGTTCGTGACATTAAACATGTTAGGAAAAGTACAATACAGACGTTAAGAGAAATTGCATGTCTGCTAAGGGAAGGTAGGAGCATTAGACAATTGACCATTGCTAGATCTAGGTCACTGAATCCTTTCGCAGTTCTGTGTGCAGTTCTGGGGGCCAGCTAGGTGTAGTGGTTAAGTGCCGTGGTTTGGAGCGGTGGACTCTGGAGAACAGGGTTTGATTCCCCACTCCTCCACATGAGCGGCGGAGGCTAATCTGGTGAACTGGATTTGTTTCCCCACTCCTACACATGAAGCCAGCTGGGGGACCTTGGGCTAGTCACACGCTCTCAGCCCCACCTACCTCACAGGGTGTCTGTTATGGGGTGGTGGTAGAAGGTGATTGTAAGTCGGTTTGATTCTCCCTTAAGTGGTAGAGAAAGTTGGCATATAAAAACCAACACCTTCTTCTTCTTCACTTTAAAAAGGATGTGGACAGAATGGAGCAGGTACAGAGGAGAGCGATGAGGATGGTCAGGGGCCTGGAGACTAAACCCTGCGAGGAAAGGCTGAGGGATTTGGGAATGTTCAGTCTGGAGAAGAGGAGGTTGAGGGGGGACATGATTTCTCTCTTGAAGTATTTGAAAGGCTGTCACTTGGAGGAGGGCAGGGAGCTGTTCCTGTTGACAGCAGAGGATAGGACTCGTAAAAATGGGTTTAAATTGCGGGAGGAAAGGTACCAACTGGCTATTAAGAAAAAACATTTTACAGTCAGAGTAGTTCAGCAGTGGAAAGGGCTGACTAGGGAGGTGGTGAGCTCCCCCACCCCCCCACTGGCAATCTTTAAGCAGAGGCTGGACGAACACTTGTCAGGGATGCTCTAGGATGATCCTGCATTGAGGAGGCGGTTGGATTAGATGGCCTGTCTGGCCCCTTCCAACTCTGCGATTCCATGATTCTATTAATCAAACTTCCTTTTCAAGAAAATATCGGGAGATACAGCATTGGTTTTTTAATATAAAGGGGGAAGTGTTGTAGAAAATAACCAAGGTCTTTCTGCACCTTAAAGGCGAATACATTTACATAGGCTTTGGAAAGCCCCAACCAGTTTGGCTGGGGAATGGACTCCCAATGCTGTTTTGCTCTCAATGCTGCTCTGAATGCAACGATGATGCATTTACTAATAATTAAAAAGATGTTGGCTGCAACAGGCTCTTTTACTGCAAAAAGCGCAGGATCTCCACCATTAATAGAAACTTTTTCCTACTTGGCTCTTTCCCCCTGGGCCAGTGGCACTCACTCAGCCTAGTCTAACTCACAGGTTTGTTGTGAAATAAAAAGGGGAAACAGGTAGAAGAAGACAAAGAAGAAGAGGTGGTTTCTACACCCCACTATTTCTCTACCTTTATGGAGTCTCAAAGCGGCTTAAAATCGCCTTCCCTTCCCCTTCCCACAATAGACGCCTTGTGAGGTAGGTGGGGCTGAGAGAGTTCGGAGAGAACTGTGACTAGCCCAAGGCCACCCAGCAGGCTTCACATGGAGGAGTGGGGAATCAAGCCCGGTTCTCCAGATTAGAGTCCGTCACTCATGTGGAGGAGTGGGGAATAAAACCTGGTTCTCCAGAATAGCATCTGCTGCTCATGTGGAGGAGTGGGGAATCAAACCCAGTTCTGCAGATTAGAATCCGCTGCTCATGTGGAGGAGTGGAGAATCAAACCAGGTACTCCAGATTAGAGTCCATTGCTCTTAACCACTATACCATGTCTGTACACTGCCCTAAGCTCCTTGGAGGAAGGGCAGGACTCAAATGTACAAGACAGAGAAAGTTTCCAGTTCCAGATTTGTCACTTGACATCTCAGGTGAAAGGATGTCAGGAGTAAGGATCGAGAAGACCACTGGGACCAAGGCCAATCGCAGTTGGCAATCACAGAATCATAGTGTTGGAAGGGGCCACCAGGATCATCTAGTCCAACCCCCTGCACAATGCAGGAAATTCAAAACTACCTCACCCCCCACACCCCCAGTGACCCTACTCCATGCCCAGAAGATGGCCAAGATGTCCTCCCTCCCATAATCTGCCTAATTGAGGCTGTATATGCTAATGACCTGGCACAAGGCCCCTTCCTCAGAACCCGAACAGGAAACATAACGGTGCTGAAAAGTCAAGTTGAGAAAGCTACTAGCGACACGTCAACACAAAACATCGGCAGGCACTTACGATGGGTAATATCTGGCGGGCCATAAGGATCAGTCATGTAAATGGTGGTGGGCTTTCCAACTTTTAAATACACTACGTCCGATGTATTTTTCAATATTGCTACAGCTTCTTCGTGAGTTACTTCTTCTAAACAGTAATTATTTACCTGCCAGGGGAAAAAAATGGACAGATGTGTTAAGCTGACCAGGTACAAAAATCATTCATATGCTGAAGAGAAGACAAATGTCCACTCCAAGATTACAATAGTTATGGTAATAACATGAAAACAATCTCACTGGATCAGACCAATGGTTCATCTAATCTAGCATCACTGGCCATTCGGATGGCTAGGGGCGTCCCTAGGAAGGGGAACCGAGGCCAGAGCCCCCCCCCCCCGACTTGTGCCTCCAGCAACTGGCTTTCAGAGTTATTCTGCTACGGAACGTAAGGACATATGAAAAGCCCTGCTGGATCAGACCAAGGCCCATCAAGTCCAGCAGTCTGTTCACACAGTGGCCAACCAGGTGCCTCTAGAAAGCCCACAAACAAGACAACTGCAGCAGCATTATCCTGACTGTGTTCCATAGCACCTAATATAATAGCATGCTTCTCTGATACTGGAGAGAATAGGTATGCATCATGACTCATATCCACTTTTACTAGTAGCCATGAATACCCCTCTCCTCCATGAACATGTCCAGTCCCCTCTTAAAGCCTTCCAAGTTGGCAGCCATCACCACATTCTGGGTCATGGAGTTCCACAATTTAACTGTGTGTTGCGTGAAGAAATATTCCTTTCATCAGTTTTGAATGTCTCACCCTCCAGGTTCAGCAGATGACCCCGAGTTCTGGTATTATGAGAGAGAGAAAAGCTTCTCCCTGTCCACTGTCTCCATACCATGCATAATTTTATAGACTTGTATCATGTCACCTTTTAAACCACGTCTTTCTAAGCTAAACAGCCCTAAGCGTTTTGACATTAAGGTCATTGATGGACTTACCATCCATGACATTGTCTAATCCCCTTTAATAGCCTCTAAGCACATGAAAGCTCATAAAGCTTCCTTGTACTGAATCAGACCACTGGTCCATCAAGTTCAGTATTATCTGCTCAGACTGCCCACTGCCCTCCAGGGTCCAAGTGGAGGTCTTTCACATCACCGACCACCTGGTCCTTAACTTGAGATGCCAGGGATTGAACCTGGGACCTTCTGCATGCCAAGCAGATGCTCTACCACTGAGCCACAAAGCCAGCGCTACATCTTGTAGCGCCAAATTCCCCAAGTTAATTATTCTTTCAAGTAGAACCAAGTCTGTCATGAATCTGCCCCTCCACTGCACTGGGCATTACTGAAGTCTAACGTTATTGCGGGGGGGGGGGGGAGAGTTCTCTCTGTCCACTTCCTCCATGCAATGCATCCTTTGTAGACTTATCTTATGTTCCCCTTTAGCCATCTTTTTTTCTAAGCAGAAAATAAATCCTTTGCTTTGCTCCACCCTTTGCTTGTAGAGAAGATGCTTCCACATAAACTTTAGTATGCTTTTCTATGGAGGAGGGGGGCAGCTGCTTCGGGACCGCATAAAATTGGACCCTCTGACCCTATCTTCACTAACCTTCGGGGTTCATGCAAGGAGAGTCCCTTGCAGCTATGCTGCAAATTTGGGAACTCTACCTCTAAAAATGCTCCCACAGGAGCTTTGAAAAAAATCCCCATAAACTAAAATGGGCCTGGTTTTTTGGGGGAAATCCAGAAATAAAGCTGAATGCCCCTTTACCGGTATGCATACTCGGCTTTACCAAAAAAATAAAAATAAAAAAAAAATTGGGCCCAATAAACCCAGACCCAAAATTTGCTGATTTTTTGTGTGTGCACAACCCTACCTGGCACTCAATCTTGGTTCCTACAAGTAACCTTTATTGGCATTCATGAAACTCAAGCTGGCAGGAACGTCATAAGAAACCATGGCAAGGAAGCTAAGAGTACTGGTGGAAACATACACATTTTTTTAAAAAAATTCTTGTTCAAGTAGAAAATTTCCCTTTTACATCTGTAAGGCATGGCTCATTGGGATCTGACTGGATTGCAACTAAGAGGAAGATGAATGCAGATTATTATTATTTTGCCGCAGCAAAGTTACGTCTTTTTGTAGGGGGGAAATAAACCTCTTGAGGATCATTCCCCTGCCAATGTATTGAAGCGCTACTTGAGCGCATATTTTACAGCAAACATCTGCAAACTGGAGGGCTGTGATTGGTCTATCGCTGCGCATTCATGTGGCCTTTTTGAAGCTTGGAATGATTTGGAAAGAGCTAAAAAGGAAGGCACTCCTTTTGCTGAAAGCCTAAAAAATTTGTTTTAAGAAAGCAGATCCATTGTTTCACCCAATTGCCTATGTATTATTCCCCTCAAAATACAAAACTAAATGGGATACATCTGGCGCTGACTGGGCATTGGAAGAGAGACAAATAACAAATTCGGTGGCAATTTTTCTTTGTCTTTTATGAAATGGGGCACGGTTAGTCTTGGCAGGATGCGGCTCAATGGGACAAAGAGTTTGCTCAGGATTAGAAAATAAAATACATACACACACTCCAGAGGCAGCCTTTTGGAAAGGCAAGCAAGGAAGATTGCTAATAGTAGCTCAACCACATCTGGGTTGAGTTTGTTTCCTCCTCCACTTGCAGGTACGTAGCCTGTGAATGGCCAGATGCATTGATGACAGAGGAGGAAATTGGGAAGATCTGGCCTGACTTTATTTTCAGTAGAACAAGGGGGGGGGGGGGGAGAACGTCAACCAAATATGTAGAAATTGGGAAGGTCTGCCTGAGTTTATTTTCTCTACCGCTTGCAGGTACTTAGCCTGTGAATGGCCAGGTGCATTTCATGCATAGAAGGAAGTTGGGAAGATTTGGGCTGAGTTTGTTTCCTCCTCCGCTTGCAGGTACTTAGCCTGTGAATGGCCAGATGCATTTTTGGCAGGAAGTTGCGTGTGTGTGTACACATGTTATGAACATCCCATCAAACCCTTGCATATGCTCAAATATTTCTGAGTGCTCATCAGGGATGACGGCGAAAATGTAAGCCATTTTGGATTTCACATCAGAATGCTTGCGCATCATTATGGTATTTATAAAAGGTTAGGAAGCTAGCTATCCCTGTTTTGGTGTCTGTTCCATTGACAGCCTGCCATAGTTTTCAATCAGCTTGCATATCGCATTGAAGAAGAGTTGGTTTTTCTATGCTGACTTTCTCTACCTTTTAAGGAGAATCAACTCATGTTATAATCTCCTTCCCTTCCTCTCCCCACAGCAGACACCTTGTGAGGTAGGTGGGGCTGAGAGAGTTCTGAGGGAACTGTAAGTAGCCCAAGGTCACCCAGCAGGCTGCATGTGGAAGAGTGGGGAAACCAACCCAGTTCACCAGACCAGAGCCCACCGCTCTTCATAGGAAATCAGGCATCTCTGCTTGTGGCAAGAGTCAAGTGACCTCTCACATGCTGTAAAACTAAATGGCCTCCACAGTCACAACTACCGTATGAATTTGCTCGAAAAGTTCGAAAAGTTCTCCAACAGAGCTTTCAGAAGTTTGTACCCCCCCCCAAAGCGTAGAAGACAAGAATAACTAAAACCAAGAAGTAATACAAATTCTTCATGCCCATAAGAGAGATCAGAAAAGCAGAAGCCATTCTTATGGCTGACAGGAGCAATATTCTATTGACGCAAGCTGGCAACTCCTGTATCATAACGTAATGAATTCTATCACTCACCTTTCACAGTGGAGAATGAAAGAAACACCGTCCACCTGACAGATATTTCCCAGGGTAGTCAGGTTAGAAAGAAAAAAGGCATTGGGAACCATCGAGATTAATCCAGACCAAATAATTGAGAAGTTATAGCAACTAAAGGCTGTCAAAGGAATGACTGGGGTGGGGAGGAGGTATAAAAGACTGGTCAATTCAATTAAAAGATTTAAAAAAAAATAAGAACAGGATTCAAAGGAATAAGGAGCTGAGCCACAGGCCAATATTCCAGATCAGAAGTGTAATTGCTTGGGTAAGTAAACACAGCCTTCTAGGGCATGTGTACCTGGTCCATTCTGGTAGTGGTACCAGTAACACCTTGGCAAGGGGGAGGGTGTAGGAGAGACCGGACTGGACCCATGGTGCTGGGAAGGGGTTAAGCCTTTCTTTCCCACACAACATAGAGTTGAAAGGGACCATCAGGGTCATCTAGTCCAAACCCCTGCACAATGCAGGAAATTCACAACTACCTCCCCCCACACACACCCCAGTGACCCCCTACTCCGTGCCCAGAAGATGGCCAAGATGCCCTCCCTCTCATGATTGGCTTAAGGTTATAGAATCAGCATTGCTGACAGATGGCCTTCTAACCTCTACTTAAAAACCTCCAGGGAAGGAGAGCTTTCCACCTCCTGAGGAAGCTTGTTCCACTGAGGAACTTCTCTGTTAGAAAGTTCTTCCTAATGTTTAGACATAAACTCTTTTGATTTAATTTCAACCTGTAGTGGAAACTGCGGAAGACCATTGTACTACGAGGAGGTAGATGGTGGTCAATGCAGCCCTTCCCCATGTGAGAGCAATCTCAGGTCATTAACTTTCACACTGCACTGTAAATAATGAGCACCTGGTGATGGGGAAATAAATCTGGCTTCGCTCACTACTGAAGGGAGGAGAAGAAGAGGGCTCCAGATAAGAAGCCAGAGAAGGAGCGTCTGCAGAACAAGGACGGGCTACCAAACAGGACGAAGTGGCTTACCTCCCAGGAGACGACTTCCCATCTTCCTAAGGTTATTAGCCTGGATACAGGGTTATTTTTGTTTAATATAGCTGCATACCTTTTCCTCCCCAATATCTGCCTATTTGAATAAATTTTTTCTGAACAATGGGTAATACAATTGGCGCTGTGAGCAGGATTCCAGAGGCAATATGGGGACAAAGGAATGCATGGAATGTGCAAAGCTGCGACCCAGGATGGTCTTGTACCAGTGCATGGGCCCCAGCTGCACACATGTTAAATTCAATAACCCCACCTACCAAATGGGATACAGAGCTGGAAAAAGCAGGAGGTCCCACACCCAGGGCAATAAGTAAATGCTTAAAAAAAATAGGAATAAGGGAAGGTGCAGGTGTAGAAGAATGTGGCAAAATGGGTTGGCTACTTCTAACTGCACTAAGAATGGTCTGGGAGTTGTTGGAAGCTTCTTGGAAGCAGGTGGAAGAGCAGGCTGCAGAAATAAGTGCCTTAAAAGAACAGCAACTAATTCTGCAGGAAGCCTTGAAGAAGGCAAGAGAAGGCAGGAATGCTGCTGAGGAACAGGCAGGGGCTATAGCTGTTCGTGTCACGAAGATTAAATGGAACCGGCAGCAGAAGAAAGACCCCTACAAAATCAGAGCACTCAACATCCCTAAAGACTGGAGTTCCTCAGGTTCAGGGGATTCCAGTAAGGCAGAGTGGACTGAGGGGGAAGGTAGTAGCAAGGAGAAAGTGCAAGTAAGACCTCTGATTACCAACAAGGCCAAAGGGCCACCTGGAGGGCAAGCACAGGTTACTCGCACTGTGAGGGATTTCAGCCAGCAGGAGCTGACTGAAATCACCAAAAATACTAAACAGCAGCCGGGGGAGTATTTAAGCCACTGGTTGGTACGGCTTTGGGACCAAGGCTATACAGGTGTGCATATGAGCCCCCAGGAGCTATTGAAATTAGGTGCTTTATCTAATGATGTGCTCATTAATGGGTATTTGAGGGGGGCTACTGGTCAAACACAGACCCTCTTTGATTGGGTTTGCCTGGGCATCAGACAACGGTACCCTGCCCCCATGGACTGGGAAGAACATCTGCCACCCTGGAACACCATTGCTGAGGCAACAGCACAGCTTAGGGGGATGGCAATGCAGACTGGGATATATATCCAGGGATTCCCAGATCCTGACCCTATGCCCCTAACAGCAGGTATGAGAGCACAGCTAATTAGGGGAGCCCCGCCCAGTTTGCATGGTGCTCTATTAGCCCTGCTGGGACCTGCTCAAGGGCGAGCAGTGGGGGATGTGGTAATCCTTCTGGGACAGCTGGGGGATGTTCCCAGGGAAAATAAGCCCAGAGCACGAACTGCAGTGGAAAATAAGCAGGAGAGGTCCAAGGATAGAACAAAAGGGCCTAAAATAACTCGAAGGCAGATGTTTTTTGAGCTCCTTAGGCAAGGAGTGGAAAAGGAGAAGATTGATGGCCTTCCAACACCTGACCTGTTCCAGCTGTGGAGACGCAAATGTACTACTCAGGAGCAGAAGGGGAAGGTACTGCAGACCAAAGGAGTCGAGGTGAGAGGAGTAACACCAACTGCTCCACCTGAGGAGGAGGACTTCTGGTATTCACCTGTACCCAGTGTGTCAAAGGGGTGGGAGATGCCCATACCTTTGGATTAGGGGTGTGGCAAGGCTCCAGTGAGTAGGCTAATGAAGACAGCCATTCCTGGAGACCCACGCCCACATATACCCCTCACAGGAGCTGTGGCTTCAATCCATGGGAACCCCACAGTGTGTATTGATGCCTATGGGAACAGGGGGGAGCATCAGCAGGCAGCCCTGGCAGAGGCCAAGGCTGCTGTAGTATCTGCTAGGCCCCTGGGTCCCTTTGTAAAAGGACTTCCATGTGAGCTGCTGTCTGCTACCATAGAGGTGACTGTATGGAGTCTTTGGCAGAAAGGGCAGGAAGGGAAATGTGTGCCATTGGGCTTCTGGTCGCGGAGGCTGCCAGACGCCATGTCAAACCATTCTCCCTTTAAAGACCCACTGCTAGCATGCTACTGGGCTCTGGTCGAGACCAAAAGATGGACTGGCCAGGAGCTAGTGATAATGAGCCTGAACTGGGTGGAAGGTGACTCAGCCAGTCCTCTGGTAGGCAGAGCTCAACCCCCATCTGAGCAAGTTCGCCCTGGCCCCCAAGGAGTGAGTGCTTTGCAGGAAGAGTTGCCTGTCAAAAAGGCTCCCCCTTATTCAGAAGTGGCTCATGAAACCATTTGGTGCACAGATGGTTCAGCCAAGTATGAGGGGGGAGAACGAGTGTGGTGTGCAGTTGCAACTCTAATCATATTGACTTGGGCTGGGAAAGGACAATCCAGCAGCCACTGTGCTGAACTGGTGCCTGTGGTGAACAACTTCAGATTTTGGGAGGGGTGGTATACTTGATTCATAGAGGTAACTGGAAATGTAAATAGTTGAACCCTGAGTTGCCAAAAGGAACATATGGATGAAGGGTGTATTGATCACCAAGGGGTGGAATGTAGTGGAAACTGCGGAAGACCATTGTGCTACGAGGAGGTAGATGGTGGTCAATGCAGCCTTCCCCATGTGAGAGCAATCTCAGGTCATTAACTTTCACACTGCACTGTAAATAATGAGCACCTGGTGATGGGGAAATCTGGCTTCGCTCACTACTGAAGGGAGGAGGAGAAGAGGGCTCCAGATAAGAAGCCAGAGAAGGAGCGTCTGCAGAACAAGGACGAGCTACCAAACAGGACGAAGTGGCTTACCTCCCAGGAGACGACTTCCCATCTTCCTAAGGTTATTAGCCTGGATACAGGGTTATTTTTGTTTAATAAAGCTGCATACCTTTTCCTCCCCAATATCTGCCTATTGGAATCAATTTTTTCTGAACCAAGGGTAATACACAACCCGTTGGTTCTGGTCCAACCTTCTGGGGCAACAGAAAACAACTCGGCACCCTCCTCTATGTGACAGCCCTTCACGTACTTGAAGATGGTTATCATATCCCCTCTCAGTCTTCTCCCCTTCAGGCTAAACATACCCAGCTCTTTCCACCTTTCCTCATAGGACTTGGTCTCCAGACCCCTCACCATCTTTGTTGCCCTCCTCTGGACACGTTCCAGCTCGTCTACATCTATCTTAAATTGCGGTGCCCAAAACTGAACACAATACTCTAGGTGAGGTCTAACCAGAGCAGAGTAAAGTGATACCATCACTTTGCGAGATCTGGACACTATGCTTCTGTTGATACAGCCCAAGATTGCATTTGCCTTTGTAGCTACTACAGCTACTACATCCAGACTACAAAGATCACTTCCCCTGGAGATAATGGCTGCTTTGGAGGTTGTGCTCTGTGGCACTATACCCCCCTGAAGTCCCTCCCCAGGCTCCACCCTCAAATCTACAGGAATTTCTCAACCTGCAGTTGACACCCCTAACTAGTTTAATTGGCTTTTCAAGGGGCGGAGACAAAATCATGGCAGATGGGTCTATCAAGTGCTATTAAGCAAGGGTGACTAATCACAAAAAAATCACAAAATCACACAAGGTTGGCAGAGACCACAACGGCCATCCAGTCCAACCCCCTGCCATGCAGGATCCCACAATCAAAGCACTCCCGACAGATGGCCATCCAGCCTCTGCTTAAGAACCTCCAAAGATGGGGACTCCACACACACACACCCGAGTCAGCGCATTCCACCATGGAACCGCCCTCACCGTCAGAAAGTTCTTCCTAATGTTTAGGTTGAATCATTTTTCTCTTAGTTTAAATCCATTACTCCGTGTCCTAGTCTCTGGAGCAACAGAGAACAAGCTAGTTCCCTCATCAACATGACATCCCTTCAAATATTTAAACATGGCTATCATGTCACCCCTTAACCTTCTCTTCTCCAGACTAAACAAACCCAGTCTCTCGTCATAGGGCATGGATTCCAGACCTTTGACCATTCTGGTCGCCCTCCTCTGGACACGCTCCAACTTGTCAACATCCTTCTTAAATTGTGGAGCCCAAAACTGGACACAGTATTCCAAGTGAGGTCTGACCAATGCAGAATACAGTGGTAGTATTACTTCCCTTGATCTAGAATTGAAGCTTCCATTTTCAGAGGCAGTTTACCTCTGAATATCAGTGGTGAGGGGCAACAACAGGGGAAGGCTTTGGAATCTGTTCCTGGGGTTATCCGGTTATCCTGTGTGAGACAGGATGCCGGCCAGACCAGATGGACCGCCGGTCTGATCCACCACAGCTCGCTCTTATGTGCATACACGCGCATACGGGTTTGTCCTCAGGTTCTCACCATAAGAAGCCGGTCTCCAACTTGCAACCTTCCGTCCTTCTGCGCCGCCCCTCCGTCAATAATTTTCGTGACGTAAATGCTGTTGTCTCCAGGGATGTGCTGATTCCCCACACCGCCTGCAATGCTGAATCCCAGACCTGAGAAAAGAAAGACGGGAGGACGAGTCTGATTCAAAAGGTGCACACAATGAAAGAGGGGACAGAAGGTGAATGCATTTCAGTTGGCTGCATGCCAATTCTGCATAGAGATCCAGGTGCTCTGCAGTAGACATATATAGAACTTTGTCCCCCAAACATTTACCTGTTTACTTCATTTAGGAGCCAACGAGGTGCAATGGTTAAGAGTGGTGGACTCTGATCTGGAGAACCGGGTTTGATTCCCCACTCCTCCACATGAGCGGCGGAGGCTAATCTGGTGAACTGGATTTGTTTACCCACTCTTCCACATGAAGCCTGCTGGGTGACCTTGGGCCAGTCACAGTTCTCTCAGAACTCTCTCAGCCCACCCCACGTGGAAGCAGGCAATGGCAAACCACCTCTGAATATCTGTTGTCTTGAAAACCCCATGGGGTTGCCATAAGTCAGCTGTGACTTGATGGCACTTTCCACCACTGCATTTGGGTCCCTTCTCCATTGTATTCTCACAACAACCCTGTGAGGTAGGACAGCTGAGATTGCAAGACTATCCAAGGTCACCCAGTGAGCTGCCATGACAGAGCGGGGATTCAAACCTGGGTCTCCCAGATCTTAGTCTGACATAGGGTAGCCAGGTCCCTCTTTGCCACCGGCAGGAGGTTTTTGAGGCGGAGCCAGAGGAGCACGGGGTTTGGAGGGGGGAGGGACTTCAATGCCATAAAGTCCAATTGCCAAAGTGGCCATTTTCTCCAGGTGAACAGATCTCCATGGGCTGGAGATCAGTTGTATTAGCAGGAGATAACCATCTATTACCTGGAGGTTGGCAACCCTAGTCTGACACGCTAACTACTACGTCACGCGGGCTCTCAAAAATCTCAAGAACAACCTCTGCAACAAAGGCTTAACTACAGATGACATTGCCGAGTCAGGCTACCGGTCCGTTAAGTTTAGTATCACCTGTTCAGGCCAGCAGCCAGCCTCTTGGCATCTTTACCAATCCCGTTATTCTTGCAGGTGGAGTTGCCAGGGATTGCATTAGGGAATGAAGATTGCATTTGGCAACACTGTTATCCACCAGAGGAGCCAGCACAATGGATTACATAGCCGCATAATTTTCACTTCTACTCCGCACCTTTTTTTGTTTCAAGGCTTGCAACAGAGCCGAGAGTGATAGCTGCCCATTAAGGCTTTTGCGGAGCCTGAGGGGGGGGGGTTGGGGAGGGGGGGGACTTCAATGCCATAGAATCCAGTTGCCAAAGTGACCATTTTCTTCAGGTGAACTGATCTCTGTTGGCTGGAGTTGTAATAGCAGGAGATCTCCAACTACTACCCGGAGGTTGGCAACCCTACCTTGATATAATGTGCACACAGCACAGTTGCATCTACAAAATGGGATAGGAAGAGCAAAGCTCCTAAGCCTTTGTCAAGAACAGAAACAAATGTAAAAAAGAAACAAAATGTGGATCATCCTGAGTGGGAATCTATGAAATATCTATGAAATTTAAGAGGGGAGTGGACATGTTTATGGAGGATAGGGGTATCCATGGCTACTAGTCATGATGCATACCTATTCTCTCCAGGATCAGAGAAGCATGCCTACTATATTAGGTGCTGTGAAACACAGGCAGGATAATGCTGCTGCAGTTGTCTTGTTTGTGGGCTTCATAGAGGCACCTGGTTAGCCCCTGTGTGAACAGACTGCTGGACTTGACAGGCCTTGGTCTGATCCAGCAGGGCTTTTCTTATGTTCTTATGAGGGGACCAGGTTGCCCTGGAGGCTGGGGAGGTGACCATGGTGCTGACGGGGTTGGGTAGCAGATGCAGTTGTCTTACTTGTGGGCTTCCTCAAGACACCTGGTTGGCCACTGTGTGAGCAGAATGCTGGATTTGATGGCCCTTAGCATGATCCAGCATTGCCTTTCTTATTTGGTGATGGCTGTCAACTTGGAAGGCTTTAAGAGGAAAGTGGACATGTTCACAGAGGAGAGGGCTATCCATGGCTCCTACTGGTCAAAATGGATATTAATTGTGATGCATACCTATTCTCTCCAGGATCAGAGGAGCAGGCCTATCATAATAGGTGCTGTGGAACGAAGGCAGGACAATGCTGCTGCGGTCATCTTGTTTGGGGGCTTCCTAGGGGCACCTGGTTGGCCATTGTGTGAACAGACTGCTGGACTTGATTGTCCTTGGCCTGATCCAGCATGGCTTGTCTCATGTTCTTATCAAAAAGGTCCTGCTGCACACCAAACACCCTGTTGCCACTGGGGAAAGAGACTCGTAGGAAATACCATTTACCTTTCCCCACGATTGCAGAGCTGTTCTGAACTTAGTTCAGTCTGACAGATCGTACACCGTCAGATTTTTAAAGGTTATTCCCTTTAGAAAGGAAAAGGATGTCATAGTATAACGGCTTAATTAAAGCCAGCTGAAACTGACAATGCATCATCAGACGGAACTTCCTGAACTATTTCTAGAAATCTGTGAACTCTGCATGAATTATGACTACAGTTAAAAATATAAGGGAAATTACTTCCAACTACCAGGATAATTAAAATAAAGCGCCGTCTCATTTCCCTTTGAAGAAACTGATTATTCGTATTTAAGGAGAGAGAGAGAGAGAGATTTCCAAGATAAATGTGCCTATGGTGTTCCACCATTCCACCATTTCATAGAACTGGAATAGTTCAGAGATGGGATACCCATGGTACAGACAGTGGAAGAAGAAGAAGAAGAAGAGTTGGTTTTTATATGCCGACTTTCTCTACCATTTAAGGGAGACTCAAACTGGCTTACAATCACTTTCCCTTCCCCTCCCTTCAACAGACACCCTGTGCGGTGGGGGGGGGGCTGTGAGAGCTGTGACTAGCCCAAGGCTGCATGTGAAAGAGTGGGCAACCCAACCCAGTTCACCAGATTAGAGTCTGCAGCTCAAGTGGAGGAGCGGGGAATCAAACCCGCCATAAGACCCTTTGGGTGAGCGGCAATTAAAAAATGTTAATAAATAAAAATAAACAGAAAAGGAGTTGGACGCTGGTCTGTGGACGTTCTGTCCGAGAGCACCGTGGGAAGTGTTCCTGGATTCAGATCCAATTTATCAAGAGGAGCCCTAAAAACTGCAACCATAACAATTTAACGCTGCCAATTAGAGCAAAGCGAGCATCCGAGGAAGACACCGCTACGAGTCCAGGGAAAGCGATCTGAACCGAAGCGACAGGCCGGAATGATATAAAGAGATTGTTAAGTACCAGGAGATGCGCCGCCTCCACATTTTCTCAGATCGTCATTTGTTTCCGTCGAAATTGATAACCGCAGGAATCAATTTCTGTCCAAACGGAAAAGCTTCATGACAACTTTGTAACAGGCTGGCAGGCAATATTCCAGCAAGCAAACATTTAATTGATTTTTTAAAAAAGACTGCTTACGTAACTGATTTCTGACAGCTCCTTCCTAACATTGAATGTCTGCCCATCGGCAAATGATCTCTCTGGTCAAAGGGATGTGCAATTCTTGGGGTGGCCAGCCTCCAGGAAGGGCCTGGAGATCTCCCAGAATGATAACTGATATCCAGACAAGATATCTGTTCCCCTTAGGCTAGGGTTGCCAACTGCCAGGTAGTAGCAGGAGATCTCCTGCTAATACAACTGATCTCCAGCCGATAGAGGTCAGATCACCTGGAGAAAAATGGCCGCTTTGGCAATTGGACTCTATGGCATTGAAGTCCCTCCCCTCTCCAAACCCTGCCCTCCTCAGGCTCCACCCCAAAAATCTCCCGCCGGTGGTGAAGAGGGACATGGCAACCCTACCTTAGGCTTCACCACCAGTGGGGGTTTTTTTTTGGGTGGAGCCTGAGGAGGGCGGGTTTGGAGAGGGGAGGGACTTCAATGCCATAGAGTCCAATTGCCAAAGCAGCCATTTTCTCCAGGTAAACTGATCTCTGTTGGCTGGAGATCAGTTGTAATAGCAGGAGATCTCCTGCTACTACCTGGAGGTTGGCAACCCAAGTTCCCCTGGAGAAAAGGGCTGCTTTGGAGGGTGGACTGTATCCTGCTGAGGTCCCTCCACCAAACCCCGCCCTCCTCAGTCTCCACCCCCAACATCTCCAAGAGTTTTCCAGCCCAGAACTGGCAATCCTGCATGGAGAAAAAAAATTATTCGTTCATGAATAATGACCCCCCTGTCTTTTTCAGTCTTCTCCTGCCTTTCCATTATGGTATGCATAATTCTCTCTTCTCAATCATATGAAAAATGAAAAAGGGTGCCCTGTAGCAGTATGCAGCACAAGGACTTCCACCAAGGGTCGCCAACAGGCCTGGTGAAAAATGTTCGGTTCCTTTAAGAGAAGCTTGATGTGTGGAAATGGGCAGGTCATGCTTTTCAGGCATGCTGGGTAATGAACAGTCCATTAAGCCCCCCCTTCCAGGCCTGGTGGTAGGGTTGCCAACCTCCAGGTACTAGCTGGAGATCTCCTGCTATTACAATTGATCTCCAGCCAATAAGAGATCATTTCACCTGGAGAAAATGGCCGCTTTGGCAATTGGACTCTATGACATTGAAGTCCCTCTCCTCTCCAAACCCCACCCTCCTCAGGCTCCGTGCCAAAAGCCTCCTGCCAGTTGTGAAGAGGAACCTGGCAACCCTACCTGCTCGCAACCCTATTGCTGCCAGCAGGGCCACAAAGAGAATGCCAAAAACTGAGGGATGGGGTTGATGGGGTTTGGGGGATCCTCCTGCCCTTCCAAAATGTTCTTTCAAGATGGAAAAGGTCACCTTCAGCTCAGCACAATCACTAGGTTTGCCAGCTCCAGGTTGGGAAATTCCTGGAGATTTTTGTGATGAAGCCTGGGGAGGGAAGGGTTTGGGGAAGGAAGTGGCCTCAGTGGGGTGTAATGCCATGCAGCCCACCCTCCAAAGCAGCCATTTTCTCCAGGTAGGCTTGCCAGGCCCCGCAGCTCCACCGGCGGGAGCTTTGTGGGGCTGTGGCAAACGTGGGCAGTGCGTGCGCAACCCGCACAATGCACCTACGTCCCTTCCGGGTCTACCCGGAAGCAGCACGGACGCTCTAGCAATCCCGGCCGACTCTATGGTTAGTGTTGCCAACTGCCAGGTAGTAGCAAGAGATGTCCTGCTAATTCAACTCATCTCCAGCCGATAGAGATCAGATCACCTGGAGAAAAATGGCCGCTTTGGCAATTGAACTCTATGGCACTGAAGTCCCTCCCCTCCCCAAACCCCGCCCTCCTCGGGTTCTGCCCCAAAAATCTCCCGCTGGTGGCGAAAAGGGACCTGGCAACCCTATCTATGGTTTCCATAAAGTTTCAGCCGAGGTTGCCAGAGCATCTGCGTCGCTTCCAGGTAGACCCGGACGTGACGGGTGCAGAGCGTGTGAGCAGGCTTGCGTGCCCGCTGTGCCTGCCTGATGTGCCCGCCGGCCCTCACCTGGCCGGTGGGCAACCCGGTGGATTGGCGGGATTTTACCCGCCGCCACCGGGCACTTGGCAGGGGAACTGGTGCCTACAGTCTGGAGAGCAATTAAAATTCGGGGAGATCTCCGGGGCCCCACCTGGAGTCTGACAACTCTAGATGACACCCTTCATTCTACTTTATTCCCCAGCATTCTTCTGCCGCCGCTCTGAATTCTCTTTGCATTTTAATATTAGACAAGGAGATCCGAGAGGAAATGAAACACAGCAAGGCTGGAAAATCGCTGCTGATTTCTGTCACCAGACAGATGGCACCTGTCTCTTTTTCCATTAAGGCAGTGCAGAGTACTCAGTCCAAGAGGGGCAAGAATCATTTAACCTGGACAGCTGGAGAAAAGTGGATCTATTGCACCCGCACTTGAAATCTATGATCCTATAAAGTACAGCAGGCAGACTTTTTAAGAGCGGAATGAAGTCGATGATTACACGAGGTTACATTTGCTGCTGATGGATCTTCCTAATCATGGGTTTCAAATGGCTTTCCCCCTTGCTGGCTGTCAAGCAAGACACCATGGTTAGGCTTCCATGAGGTGGAATTTAACCCTTCGGCTTCATGCTTAGCAGCATCTGTACACAATAGACTAATACTTTTGGCTAAGCTGTTTTTAATATTTTCAGTAGGGATGCCAACCAGGTAATGCCTAGAGATCTGCTATTACAACTGATCTCCACCCGATAGAGATCAGTTCACCTGGAGAAAATGGCCACTTTGGCAATTGGATTCTATGGCATTGAAGTCCCTCCCCTCCCCAAACCCCACCCTCCTCAGGCTCCGCCCCCAAAATCTCCTGCGTTCAAGAGTGAAAATTCTCTCCATCAAGTCACTTCTGACCTATGGAGATGTTATGAAGCAAAGTCCTTCAAAACATCCTGTCCTTAACAGCCTTGCTCAGGTCTTGCAAACTGTGGGCTGTGGTTTCTTCCTTTATAGAATCCATCCATCTCATGTTTAGGGTTGCCGACCTCCAGGTACTAGCTGGAGATCTCCTGTTATTACAACTGATCTCCAGCCAATTGAGATCAGTTCACCTGGAGAAAATGGCTGCTTTGGCAATTGGACTCTGTGGCATTGAAGTCCCTCCCCTCCCCAAACCCCGCCCTCCTCGGGCTCCGCCCCAAAAACCTCCTGCCGGTGGCAAAGCGGGACCTGGCAACCCTAGGGGGAACGAGGCGATCTCTGATGGTTGGAAATAGTGTCCATAATCCAAACAAAGACTCAAAGTCGCCGGAGGGGTGACGGCGAGGGAAACAGCCGTGCATAAAAGGCCCATGTTTCTCACCCTGATTGACAGAAGAGACCCTGAAGGCATCGAAGAAGCTGCCCTGGATCACTAAAAGCATCAGTCAGCAAAATGATACAGCAGCAGAAGGGGAGAGGCTGTGGCTCAGTGGTAGAGCATCTGTTTGGCATCCAGAAGGTCCCAGGTTCAATCCCCGGCATGTCCAGTTAAAGGGACTAGGCAGGCAGGTAATGTGAAAGACCTCTGCCTGAGACCCTGGAGAGCTGCTGCCGGTCTGAGTAGACAGTACTGACTTGGATGGACCGAGGGTCTGATTCAGTAGAAGGCAGCTTCATGTGTTCATGTGTTCAAGCCCCACTGGAAAAAAGTCTCTGCATACAACATTATTACGGCACAAAATTAATGCTATTTTTCATCAATCCATCAATTACCACTACAGTTGTATGTTTTTTAGTCATGCCGATGAGCTTCCTCCTGCTGGCTCTTTGCTGATCTCTCACTATGAATTTTGACCTTGCGGGGCTCTTGAATTAGAAAAGGTTTCTGACTCCTGTGACAGAACATGGCCTTTTGAACGCACCACTACGGAGATAAAGGTTCAAGCTCTGACCTGGGCACTGCTTTAGCCATTGACCTCAGTGATCCTGGAGTGGACTCTATGTAGGGTTGCCCATTTCCAGGTGGGGCCTGGAAATCTCCCAGAACTACAACTGTTCTCCAGACTACAGAGATCAGTTCCCCTGGAGGAGATGGCTGCTCTGGAAGGTGGAGCCTGTGACATTTTATCCCTCAGAGGACTCTCCCAACCCTAAAGTCAGTGCACATTCCATATCCACATTTGACTGACTCACGGGGAGGGGCCGAGGCTCAGTGGTAGCGCGTCTGCTTGGCATGCAGAAGGTCCTAGGGTCAATCTCCGGCATCTCCCGTGAAAGGAACCAGGCAAGTAGATGATGTGAAAGACCTCTGCCTGAGACCCTGGAGAGCTGCTGCCGGTCTGAGCAGACAATACTGACCCTTGATGGACCAAGGGTCTGATTCAGTATAAGGCAGCTTCACGTGTTCATATGTGAAAGCCTTTGGGGTAATTTACTTTGGGGAGGGGCTGTGGCTCAGTGGTAGAGCATCTCCTTGGCATGCCGAAGGTCCCAGGTTCAACCCCCGGCATCTCCAGTTACAGGGACTAGGCAAGTAGGTGATGTGAAAGACCCCTGCCTGAGACCCTGGAGAGCCGCTGCCAGTCTGAGTAGACAGTACTGACTTTGAGGGACCAAGGGTCTGATTTAATATGAGGCAATTCCATGTGTTCATGTGACTTTGGTCAAAAGGTCTTAACACAGTTCAAGAGGACCTGCATTGTTTTCCCCCCAGTCGTATTTGTGATTAATAATTTTCATGTGTCCAGAAAATGCAAAGGGACCCCCCACCATTTCTCCTCTACCCCCTCCCAAACCCCCCACCATTTCTCCTCTACCCCCTCCCAAATGCCACACTGAGACAGAACACCCTGGCTTGCATCCAGACTAAATTTCCCAATGGCCAGATGGAAGTTTCCTGCCTCCCCACTCTCACCCATTGCAGCCCAGTCATTTCCACAAAATGCTGCTCCTGGGAGACAGGGGTAGGGGGATGTTCAACCTGTATAGGTTAAGCTGAAATAAGAACATAAGAAAACCCTTGCTGGATAAGACCAAGTTCCATCAAGTCCAGCAGTCTGTTCACACAGTGGCCAACCAGGTGTCTCTAGGAAGCCCACAAACAAGACGACTGCAGCAGCATCTATCCTGCCTGTGTTCCACAGCACCTAATATATTTGGCATGCTTCTCTGATCCTCGAGAGAAGAGGTATGCATCATGACTAGTATCCATTTTTAGTAGTAGCCATGGATACCCCCCTCCTCTATGAACATGCCCACTCCCCTCTTCAAGCCTTCCAAGCTGGCAGCCATCACTCCATCCTGGGGCAGGGAGTTCTACAATTTAACTATGTGTTGTGTGAAGAAATACTTCCTTTGATTTGTTTGGAATCTCTCAAAATGATACAGCTCAAAACCAGAGAGATTGGCTAGGGCTTCTAATCTTCTGCTTAAGCTCTCACAACAAGGCGGGGGGAGTGAAAGAAGGAGGCAGCAGTGACTGAGACCCCTGGCTAAAGCTCCCTATAAAGAGGCCAGAGGCTGGTTTGGCAGAGGAAGATAGGATAGACTACTGCAATGCACTCTGTGTTGGGCTACCCCTGAAGGTTGTTCAGAAGCATCTGCTGATGCTAAGTGTGAGAACTTGCCCCATATGAGTTGCCAAGAATGCATGAGTAAAGGATGAAAACAGAGAGAGAGAGAGAAGTAAAAAATGGCTCACAGCCATAGGTTGGCACTGCTTATCTTTTCTGTTCCTATTCTGACCACGTGCCAGAAGTGGCAACCCTATTCCATTATCAGCAGCAGAAATGACTTTCCTCTTCCTGTTGCTCAGCTTCTCAGCTTCCAGATAATGTCTTGGTGCCAATGGTAGGAGATAAAACGACACAAAGGGGCCATTTCCCATCAAGCCACGCTTGTCAGAAAAGTTTAAATCCTAGGGAAGGGTGCCGTATGGCTGCCACGGAGCTGGGAGATAACCATGAAGCGACATAATGGAAACATTTGTTCCCTGGTTTGTATTAAATCGTAGCAACAAAACGCGGCTGAAACATGTCAGACTCCCATTCCTCTGGTGGCATTTTCAATTTTTATTGTCACATCTTTTTCTATGGTGAGGTGTGTCAAACAGGGAAATCTCCATCACCGCAAAAACACCCACAAAAACAACCACAGTTGAGCCCCCCCTTCCTCTATTGCTTTCTGCCAAAGAAGCAGAAGAAGATTGATTCTACAATATCTGAAATCAAAGTTGCTCTGCCAAGAGCCGATATGGGCTTCTTAGATATATTTCTAATGTTCCTCTTTAGGCTCCATTGAGGCATAACCTTAAAATTACCTACAGAAGTCCCGTCAAATCATGACCGACTTATGGAGTGGTTTATACTAATCTGGTGAACCGGGTTGGTTTTCCCACTCTGACTCATGAAGCCATCTGGGTGACCTTGGGCTAGTCACAGCTCTCTCCCAGCCCCACCTACCTCAAAAGGTGTGTATTGTGGGGAGGGGAAGGGAATGTGATTGTAAGCTGGTTTGATTCTCCCTTAAGTGGTAGAGAAAGTCGGCAAATAAAAACTAACTCTTCTTCTTCAACTTATGGTGACCTCAGCAAGGGGCTTTCAAGGCAAGTAAGAAGCAGAGGTGGTTTGCCATTGCCTTCCTCTGCAGAGCCTTCCTTGGTGGTCTCCCTTCCAAGTATTGACCCTGCTTAGCTTCTGAGATCTGACAAGACCGGGCTATATCATCCTGCCTTCCCTTTGAGAGCCAGCGTGGTGTAGCAGTTAAGAGCGGTGGTTTGGAGCGGTGGACTCTGATGTGGAGAACCAGGTTCAATTCCCCACTCCTCCATATGAACGGCAGAGGCTAATCTGGTGAACTGGATTGGTTTTCCCGCTCCTACACATGATGCTAGCTGGGTGACCTTGGGCTAAACACAGCTCTCTCAGCCCCACCGACCTCACAGGGCGTCTGTTGTGGGGAGGGGAAGGGAAGGTGATTGTAAGCCGGTTTGATTCTTCCTTCAGTGGTAGAGAAAGTCAGCATATAAAAAACAACTCTTCTTCTTCTTCTTCTTTGATAGAGTGATTTACTAGGGTTGACAACCTCCAGGTACTAGCTGGAGATCTCCTGCTATTACAATCGATCTCCAGCCGACAGAGATCTGTTCCCCTGGAGAAAATGGCCGCTTTGGCAACTGGAGTCTATGGCATTGAAGTCCCTCCCCTCTCCAAACCCCGCCCTCCTCAGGCTCCGCCCAAAAAACCTCCCGCCAGTGGCGAAGAGGGACCTGGCAACCCTAGTGTTTACATATCTAAGTGCTGTCAAGAGGCAACTGGTTTATGGCAGCCCCAGGAAGGGGCTTTGGAGGCAAGGGAGAAGCAGAGGTGGTTTGCCATTGCCTTCCTCTGCAGAGCCTTTCTTGGTGGTCTCCCACCAAACAGCCGACCCCGCTTAGCTTCAAGATCTGACAAGATCAGGCTAGACCATGCGGCCAGCCCTCCACATACTTGTTAAAGACTGAATAATCTGATCTTTGTTTGTAACACATGGTCTGTAACACAAGGGAGGATATGACTACTTTGGATGGAGGACTCTACGGCATTAGACCCTGCTGAGGTCCTTCCCCTCTCCAAACTCTGCCTTCCCCAGGCTCGACCCCCAAATCCCCAGGAATTTCCCTACCTGGAGTTGGCAAAACAACCACATGCATGTTATGTTACCTGACTAGGATTGTGGAGGTTTGAGTAGTAAAGGGCCCCTTCGCGATGCGGTGCTTTCAGGACTAAACATAACAAAATAAGAAAGGCCCTGCTGGATCAGACCAAGGCCCATCAAGTCCAGCAGTCTGCTCACACAGTGGCCAACCAGGTGCCTCTAGGAAGCCCACAAACAAGATGACTGCAGCAGCATTATCCTGCCTGTCTTCCACAGCACCTACTAGAATAGGCATGCTTCTCTGATCCTGGAGAGAATAGGTATGCATCATGACTAGTATCCATTTTTACAAGTAGCCAGGAAAAGCCCTCTCCTTGATGAACATGTCCACTCATAAGAACATAAGAAAAGTTATGCTGGCTCAGACCAAGGCCCATCAGGTCCAGCAGTCTGTTCACACAGGGGCCAACCAGGTGCCTCTAGGAAGCCCACAAACAAGACGACTGCAGCAGCATTACCCTGCCTGTGTTCCACAGCACCTAATATAATAGGCATGTTCATCTGATCCTGGAGATAATAGGTATGCATCGTGACTAGTATCCATTTTTACTAGTAGCACATCACCCACGGCCGCACCCAAGCGCGCAACAGTCCAACCTCGCCCCCAAAAACGTCTTGCAGGTGGAGAGAGAGGACCTGGCAACCCCTATACCTGATCCCAGTGACAGAGTACACACTTTCCATGTGCGAAATTCTATCAGTGAGATCTCAATTTAAATAGCTCTCCTGGCTCAGGGCCGAGCAAACTTTCTTCATGACACTGTGAAGAGACCTGGCCTGCTGGATCAGACAAGAAAGGGCTAGAAGATGGATCTAGGCTTAACAGCTCTAGCTTGGAAAATTCTTGGAGATTTGGGGGCGAAGCCTGGGGAGGGTGGAATTTGGGGAGGGGTGGGAACTCAGCAGGTCTGAAGTGCAAGAGATCCCACCCTCAAAGCCGCCATTGCCTCCAGGGGAATGGGAGATCAGCTGTAATTCCAGGAGATGGTCCTGGAATTTTAGATGGACACCATGCCTAAAAAAAGATATTGCAGAGCTTGAGAAGGTGCAGAAAAGAGCAACCAAAATGATCAGGGGACTAGAGCAGCTGCCTGTTAGGAATGGTTAAAGCACTTGGGGCTGTTTAGCTTGTAAAGAAGGCGGTTAAGGAAAGACGTGATAGAGGTCTATAAAATTATGCATGGTATGGAGAGTGGACAGGGAGAAGCTTTTCTCCCTCTCTCATAATACTAGAACGTGGGGTCATCTGCTGAAGCTGGAGGGTGAGAGATTCAAAACTGATAAAAGGAAGTATTTCTTCACACAGTGCATTGTTAAATTGTGGAACTCCCTGCCCCAGGATGTGGGGATGGCTGCCAACTTGGAAGGCTTGAAGAGGGGAGTGGACATGTTCATGGAGGAGAGGGCTTCCATGGCTAGTAAAAATGGATATTAGCCATGATGCATACCTATTCTCTCCAGGATCAGAAGAGCATGCCTATTCTAATAGGTGCTGTGGAACACAGGCTGGAGAATGCTGCTGCAGGTGTCTTGTTTGTGGGCTTCCGAGAGGCACCTGGTTGGCCACCGTGTGGACAGACTGCTGGACTTGATGGCCCTTGGGCTTTTCCATAGGGCTTTTCTTATGTTCTTATGAGATCTCCAGGCCCCACCTGGAGTTTGGCAACCCTAGTCAGTGGCCTGACTCTGTCTAACGCAGCAGCAGCAGCAGTAACAACAACACAGAGACACATGTTCCCGTTTTGCAAACGGCACAAGCCAGCCCTACGAAAACCAATGACAGCGAGGAGGAGGGGCGAACAAGGGACCAGGACCCCGGAGGCTCCGTTTCAGTTCTATCTTTGGCACGGACGTGACCTTTCGCTCGTTCTTCATGGCTCAAAAGACAGGGGCCGTGCCCTCCGGCTGGACAAGGATTGACACGTGTGGCCTAGACAGGATAAACTGCGGTGGAGGAGGGGGGGGGGTTACGGAAGAGAAAGGCCAAGCTGGCGAGAGCCGGTTAAGGCCCCCCTGGCTGGAAGCCGACTGCAAAATACCAAGCTGGGGAGAGGCGTTGGGTTCTACTACCCAAAGCAATCTCTGCGCAACTGAATCATCCAGAGGACCGACACAGAACAGCATAGGTCGAGAGGGAATCCCCTGGTGGAATTGGGGGGGGGGAGAGAGAGCACCAGCTAGGGTTGCCAACCTCCAGCTACTCAAAGTGTGCCTTGTGCTGAAAATGCTGAAGTACTGCAAAGAACCAGCACTTGTGGTCCACTGTCCAATATGCCGATATTCCAATATACCAGCTACAGAAGGTTCAATAAAGAATTTTTATCTCAATAGTAATTTTTCAATTAAGTGTTTTTATAGAACACTGTTGCTTTAACTGCATCAGTTCAATAACGTTGGATACAAAAGTGACAGTAGAAAGTCCAATTCCTTAACGGGCTACACAGTTGTATCAATCTTTATTTATACATATATTTGCTCATTGCAGTGGTGTAGTGGCCAAGAGCGGTGGAAGGTGGACTCTATGACCTTATACCCCATTGAAGTCCCTCCCCTCCCCAAACCCCGCCCTCCTCAAGCTCCACCCTCAAAATCTCCAGGTATTTCCCAACCCAGGTCTGCCAACTCTAATGATCGGTCTCTTGAATTGGGGCAGGAAGCATTCGCCTTGCTTTTATTTATATCCCGCTTTTCTCCCCGGTTGGGACTCAAAGTGGCTTAGAACACTGTTCCCTTCTCCTCCATTCTCTCACAACAACAACCCCTATCAGTAGGGTTACCAGGTCCCTCTTCGCCACCGGCGCGAGGTTGTTGGGGTGGAGCCTGGGGAGGGCGGGGTTTGGGGAGGGGAGGAGCTTCAGTGTCATAGAGCCCAATTGCCAAAGTGGCCATTTTTCTCCAGGTGAACAGATCTTTGTTGGCTGGAAATCCATTGTAACAGCAGGAAATCTCCTGCTAGTACCTAAAGGTTATAGAAAATAGACACCTTTGTGTACAATGGTAAGTAGAACACAAGTCTGACACAGAAGGGCTATAGATATAGCCCTTGTGTCAGTACCTGGAAGTTGGCAACCCTACCCGTCAGGTAGGCCCCACTGAGAGTTTTGGCCAAAACAGCATCCAGAAAACATGGGAAAATGCATGGGAATGCTTGGGAAGAGTGAGTGACATAGCGATGTCTGGTTTTTAGATTTCTGGTTGGGTCCAGACTGCTAAAATCCTAATACTATTTCATTGTTTATTGAATGTCCCATCCTGCTGACTGTACTGACTCCTTCTGAGTAATCCACTTTGAGTCCCAGTGAGAAAGATGGACTAAAAATTACATAAATAAAGAAGTAAATGTTCCACCCCCCCAAATCTTCTTGCTGGTTGCCACTGGTCACCTAGCAACCCTAACCCAGACTCAAGGGTTTTGAAAGGGAAATATAGCATCACTTAGCACATTAAATATGTGGCTGTGAGGAGCCAGGACTCAGAGAAGAATCACCTCATCACTACTTGGGAGACGATGTCTAAGCCACCTTGAGGAGGTAGGGGTGCCATTCTCCAGGTGGGACCTGGAGATCCCCTGGAATTACAGCTCATCTTCAGACTACAGAGATCAGTTTCAATGGAGAAAATGGATGCTTTGGAGGGTTGTACCCCACTGAGGCCCCTGTCCTCCCTAGGCTCCATCCCCAAGTCTTAGGGTTGCCAGGTCCCTCTTCATAACTGGCGGGAGGCTTTTGGGTCGGAGCCTGAGGAGGGCGGGGTTCGGAGAGGAGAGGGACTTCAATGCCACAGAGTCTAATTGCCAAAGTGGCCATTTTCTCCAGGGGAACTGATCTCTATCAGCTGGAGATCACTTGTAATAGCAGGAGATCTCCAGCTACTACATGGAGGTTGGCAACCCTACCAAATATCCAGGAATTTCCCAACCTGGATCTGGAAACCACCATCACCCCTCCGCCAATGGCCAGAGGGGACCTGGGAACCCGAGGAGGAGGGAATGTCTCAGCCGCTTTGTCCCAAGTCCAGCATACAGTCAGCTTGTTTCATTTTCCTGATTACCTTTGGGCCCTTTGTACAGCTTGATCTCGACCACTGTCTCCAGGATAGGTCGCCTTCGACGGACGTAGAGTCGCACTATGGACCCAGCTTCTTTGAGCGCCTCGACCGCTTTGCTGTGCGAAACCTCCGACACATCGAACTCGTTCACCCGCAAGATGCAGTCGTTGACCCTGGAGAGGAAGAGGATAGCAGCCTGAGACCGAGGATTCTCAAACGGTGAAAACAGAAAATGCATCGTGAACACCACAGAAAACCCTTTGGGGATCTGGGAATGTGCCTGAAGGAACGGCGCTGGCACTACTGCGCACCAAGAGATGTGCTAGCCGACTTACAAAGGAACACATTAATTGTTGTCGAAGGCTTTCACGGTCAGAGTTCATCAGTTCTTGTAGGTTATCCGGGCTGTGTGACCGTGGTCTTGGTATTTTCTTTCCTGACGTTTCGCCAACACTGTCCTTCAGTGTTACTCCTCTAAAGATGCCTGCCACAGCTGCTGGCGAAACTTCAGGAAAGAAAATACCAAGACCACGGTCACACAGCCCGGATAACCTACAAGAACTGATGAACATATTAATTATTTCCTGCATCTCTTTTGCAGTCATTGCCAATTGTGGTGTGTGTGTGTGTTAAGTGCTGTCAAGCCGTTTCCGACTAGGCTTGTGCATATTGATAAACCCGAATCAAAAATCAACCCGGAAAAAGCCATTTCGGTAAATTTCGGGTTCGGGTTTCATTGCTTTCAATGGCCCATTGCTTTCAAGGGAGGGAAAGTTTGCCGGGCTCCTCCATAGAAAAGCATAGTGAAGTTCGCAATAGAGAATCTGACCGCGGCCACTTCACTATTTCTTCTCTATGGAGGAGGATGGGGGGGGGCAACCCCTTCCAGACCCCATAAAACCGGATCCCCAGACCCAATCTTCACCAAACTTGGGGGTTCATGCAAGGAGAGTCCCTTGCAGCAACACTGAAAATTTGGGGGACTCTACCTCAAAAAACGCCCCCCCCCCAGGAACTTCAAAAAAATTCCCCATAGGCGCAAATGCCTGGATTTTTTCAGGAAACCCGAAAATAAGCCAAATTCCCATATTTACCGGTATGGGAATTCAGTTATTTCGGGGTTCCCAAAAAAATCCGAGCCCAATAAACCTTAACCCGAAATGTACCAAAAATGTTTTTTGCACAACTCTATTTCTGACTCATGGCAACCTTATGAATTAACAACCTCCAAAATGTCAAGTTGTTAACAGCCTTGCTCAGGTCTTGCAAACCGTAGGCCCTGGCCCTAAGGACAACAATCATGGTAGTTAGCAAAAAAGAAAACCACCCGCCTGTTATCTTCAGCATGCTTCTGGCAGCCATCTAAAAATCAGAACTTTTCTGTAATGAAACAGTATCAAAAACCTCCAAAAGGTTTATGCCCAAACCAGAAGACACCAGCATTTTTTTCTGTATGAACAACGCATGACCACAAGGCACATTGGAGATGTGAGTGGAACAGCAGTGGTGACCACCTTAAAAGTGGATTTTGAGAAGCTGTGGTAGAGCAGCTGCCTTGCATGCAGAAGGTCCCAGGTTCAATCCCCTGCATCTCCAGTAAAAAAAACATCTGGGAGTAGATGATGCGGAAGACCCCTGCCTGAGACCCTGGAGAGTTGCTGCCAGTCTCAGTAGACAATACTGACCTTGATGGACCAAGGATAAGGCAGCCTCATGTGTTCATTCCCATTCAGAAGATAATGAGCTTTGCTAACCAAATGTATACACTCTACCCGCACTCTTTTATTGACAGAGGAATTCCAGTTCTGCAGAGTGACTCACTATTTGCTTCGCACTAAAGCTAGAGGGGCAGGTGGAGGAACAGAGCAGAAGGCGTGACATCCTTCTTCTTTTTTTAATCTCCTAAACTGCCCCAAACAGCAATTTTGTGAATGCTAATTGCTACTTTCCATCTTAAGAGCTGAAGTTCCGGCTCAGCTACATTTGGAGGGCAAGCTGGGACCTTGCCAGATGCTCTTTAAGGAGGCAGCGCTGTACACAATGCAGAGCCTAGCAGGGGGAGAGGCCACTGCTCAGTGGTACAGCATCTGCCCTGAATGGGGAGGATCCTGGGTTCAAGTCATGGGCATCTTGAACCCGGGTCTCCCAGATCCGAGTCCAAAGCTAACCGCCATGCCACTGCTCCTGGGCCGGACAAGAGCTCTCAAGGGGCCGGATCCAGCCTGCGGGCCTTATGTGTGACACCCCTGGCTTAAAGTTATCATTATGTTTGTATATGTTGTTAGCCATCCTGAGTAAGGTTGCCAATCTCCAGGTGGCTTACAATAATGAGGAACACCTGTGCCAAAGTTAACGTAGTTGAAGAAAATGGTAGCACGAGGGCTCAAAAGTATAACACCACACTGGGTAAAAAATGCAAAATAATGATACAATCAATGAACATGCAAACTGTGCAAAAAATCATATAAGCACTTATATAAGTGCTTATATGATTTTTTGCACAGTTTACATGTTCATTGATTGTATCATTATTTTGCATTTTTTACCCAGTGTGGTGTTATACTTTTGAGCCCTCGTGCTACCAATCTCCAGGTGGCGGCTGGAGATCTCCCGCTATTACAACTGATCTCCTGGCAACAGAGATCAGTTCACTTGGAGAAAATGGTTACTTTAGAAGGTGGACTCTATGGCATTATATCCCACTGAAGTACCTCCCCTCCCCAAACCCCACCTTCCTCAGGCTCCACCCCCCAAATCTCCAGGTATTTCCCAACCTGGAGCTGGCAACCCTAACCCCGAGCCTTGTTAGA
Organism: Euleptes europaea; assembly: GCF_029931775.1. Lineage (NCBI taxonomy): Eukaryota > Metazoa > Chordata > Lepidosauria > Squamata > Sphaerodactylidae > Euleptes > Euleptes europaea. The sequence goes on from NC_079323.1 coordinate 8,319,544, forward strand.
CAAGGGCGAAGGCAAGATATAAGTGTGAAAAACAAACAAACAGACTTGAAGGGCTGTCATATGGGGATGGTGCTGAGTTATTTTATGTTGCCCCAGGAGGTCAGACCAGAACCAACGGGTTGAAATTAAATCAAAAGAGTTTATGTCTAGACATTAGGAAGAATTGTCTAACAGAGCGGTTTCTCAGTGAAACAGGCTTCCTTGGGAGGTGGTGGGCTCTCCTTCTCTGGAGGTTTTTAAGAAGAGGCTAGATGGCCATCTGATTCTACGACCTCATGAGAGGGAGGGCATCTGGGCATGGAGTAAGGGTCTCTTGGGGTGTGGGGGGTAAGTAGTTGTGAATTTCCTGCATTGTGCAGGGGATTTGACTGGATGACCCTGGTGGTCCCTTCCAACTCTATGAGTCTATGAAACACTGTGGCAAATATGCTCAGCAGGCAAATGCCCCATGTTCAACAGCCACAATCTCTCATGAGCTGAACCCTGGATCTTTTCACTGCTGTCTGAGTGGAACAGCTTTATGGCTACACAGTGCCTGTGGTGGTGAATTTTCATTTTCTTGCCTTAGAGGCACCTTTTTATCTGCACAGTAGATGAGACAGAGAAAATAGTACATAGAACAGCAGATGAAATCCAGGGTCATGGATTCCTGGGTCAGGAAATTAAGTGATATGATACTTCCCATGATACTGTGCTACAGTTGGCAAAGTACAAGCAGGCCTGGAGATCTCCCAGAAATACAACTGATCTCCAAACTGCAGAGATCAGTCCACATGGAGAAAATGGCTGCTTTGGAGGGTGGAGTTTATGGTATTATACCCTAGAATCATAGAGTTGGAAGGGGCCACCAGGGTCATCTAGTCCAACCCCTTGCACATGCAGGAAATTCACAACTACCTCCTCCCACACCCCCAGTGACCCCCTACTCCATGCCCAGAAGATGGAGGGGGAACCCTCCAGAATTCCTGGCCAATCTGACCTGGAGGCAAATTGCTTCCTGACCCCAAAGTGGTAATTGGCATTACCCTGGGCATGAAAGGAAGGGCCACGGGAGCCAAGCACTGACTCACCCCTTCCTGCCCTCCCTCTCATGAACTGACTAATTTCACAGAACCAGCCTTGCTGACAGATGGCCATCTAGCCTCTGCTTAAAAACCTCCAAGGAAGGAGAGCCCACCACATCTCGAGGAAGCTTGTTCCACTGAGGAACCACTCTGTTAGAAAATTCTTCCTGATACCTAGACAGAAACTCTTTTGATTTAATTTCACCTTGTTGGTTCTGGTCCAACCAGGGCCGTCTTAACAGCATTATGGGCCCCTGGGCAAACCAGTGTGCTGGGGCCCCTACGACAACCAGTCACAGGAATAAAAAGTAAATGGTCGATAATCAGAGACAAATCACAATGCCCATTTGTAACACAATAACATTGCAGCAAATATTATTTTATAGTTTAGTCATAGTCTAGACTACTGTGTAGTAGTATTTATTGATGGCAAGTCACTTAACATACACCGATTAGCATAGGGCTCCTATGCTCGTGGGGCCCCCGGGCAAGTGCCCATCGGGCCCATGCGTTGTGCCCATCAGGCCCATGCCCTGGGTCCGACCTTCTGGGGCAACAGAAAACAACTTGACACCATCCTCTCTATGACAGCCCTTCAAGTACCTTAAGCTGGTTATCATATCGCTCTGCTGAGGTCCCTCTCCTCCCCAAACTCCCCCTTCTTCAGGCTCTGCTCCCAAATCTCCAGGAATTTCCAAGTCTGGAGCTGGCAACCCTATGCGATGCAAACATGCACATGTGCAAAAGGAGCCCAACAACAGAAATGTAAGCAAACGTAAAACATGAAGATTTAAAAAACAGGGTGTTTATTCGGCATCACTGTCTGGCTGATTGATCTGCTTACTGTTTAGTTATATGATTGCCTGTCAAGCTACATGGAGTGAAACGGGCAAATGGGACTCCCATCGGGTTGTGTGGGAATGTGCATGAAATACTGCTGATTGCACCGTACCGTCTGAGTATGGGAAACCTGGCAAACAGGCTCAAACTGCTTGCACGCAACTGAATGACGAAACTTGGATTCCCTGCTCACTACCGCACACAACTGAATGACGAAACTTGGGTTCCCCACTCACCACCAAAGAATAAAACATTCTCCCCAAACCAGCAGGAATGCAAGTATCCCTACAGAGAACCCCCTCGAATGCCCTTGGAGTAGGGTTGCCAACCTCCAGGTAGTTAGTCAACCGTATGCAGTCATTATGGCTTATTTAAAATAAAGCAAACCAACACCACCAAAACATGTAAAAAATGAAATTAATGTGTAATAATCATTTGTTGCTTCACAAAGACCTTATGGTTCACACTTTTTCTTAAATGCAGCTTATATAATAATAGTGTAAAAATTAAAAAAAGGACTATAACAAGCAAGAATCCGGTAAAATATCCTGTTTCAAAGTCAATTTCTTCAGTTGGTAAGTATATAATAGTCCCAAATTATAAACAAATCAATTTTTTCTGCTCATCTGAGTGACTTTTTGTTTCCTTTTTGCAGGTTTCTGGTATCCACGCTACACCTTTGTTGGTGATTGAAGACTTCCAGCACTTTGTGCAATCTTCTATTTCAATAATTTTTCGACTTCTTTTCACGTCTTACATACATCCTAGCATATGCCTTACAGTCAATGTTTCAGAAACATTGTTGGTTTGCTTTATTTTAAATAAGCCATAGTGACTGCATACAGTTGACTAACTATCATTTTGCGGTCCAAGTTTTGATATTATTGTAACCTCCAGGTAGTAGCTGGAGATATCCTGCTATTTCAACTGATCTCCAGCCGATAAGAGATCGGTTGCCCTGGAGAAAAGGGCTGCTTTGGCAATTGGACTCTGTGGCATTGAAGTCCCTCCCCAAACCCCGCCCTCCTCAGGCTCCACCCCCAAAACCTCCCACCGGTGACGAAAAGGGACCTGGCAACCCTACCTTGGAGGCAGGGCCAAATAAAAATATTAGCGATAGATTGCAACAAGTCCCATTGGAATGAATGGAATCTATGCATAGCTCTACCGTTTTGTAGCTCCCACATCTTTCTGCCTTCTGAACTGTGCTCAAATAGTCTTTTTAAAAATATGAACTTCAAAACATGCATTTTCCTTACAGCCAAAAGCACATTTTCATAAAGTCACAAATATATGTTTTTGTGGTGTAGAGGCTAAGAGCAGTGGACTGGAAAACTGGGTTTGATTCTTAATCTGGAAAATTGAGTTTGATTCCCCGCTTCTCCACATGAGTGGTGGACTCTAATCTGGTGAACCGGGTTGGTTTCCCCACTCCTCCACGTGAAGCTAGTCACAGTTCTCTCTGAACTCTGTCAGCCCCAACTTCCTCGCAAGGTGTCTGTTATGGGGAGAGGAAGGGAAGGAGATTGTAAACTGCTTTGATTCTCCTTAAGAGGTAGAGAAAACCGGCACATAAAACCCAGCTCTTCTTCTTTTTCTGTTAGGGCTGCCAACTGTGGGTGGGATATTTCTAGATATTTAGGTGTAGCACTTGGGCAAGGCGGGATTTGGGGAGGGGAAGGACCTCAGCAGGGTCTAACGCCCCAGATGCCACCTTCCAAAGCTGCCATTTCCTCCAGGGGAACTGGAGGGGCCAGCTGTAATTGTGAGAGATCTCCAGACTCCACCTGAAGGTTGGCAACCGTGCTGTGTCTCCCCACTGTATCTCATTCCTGAATTGCTAACATCTGTATCGTTTCAAAGTCCCCGCTTCTTGGTAAGGCATTCCTGACATTGCAATAGGAACAACGCCCAAGCAAACGCCATTCCAAGGCACAAACTCAACAGACGCCAGCAACGCAAGGGCTGTGCTTTTTAAATAAAGACAGTTCAAACAAACAGAACCTGTCAGCAATGATTGGCATGAACATATCAGGAGGACGCAATCTGTCTGCCACACCTTTCCTTGAGGTAGCAGACATGAGTGTGGGGAAAGGAGGAGAAGAAGAAGAGTTGGTTGTTATGGGACGATTTTCTCTACCTTTTAAGGAGAACCAAACCAGCTTACAATCTCCTCCCCTTCCTCTCCCCACAGCAGGTACTTTGTGAGGTAGGTGAGGCTGAGAGAGTTCAGAGAGAACCGTGACCAGCCCAAGGTCACCCAGCTGGCTTCATGTGGAGGAGCCGGGAATCAAACCCGGTTCTCCAGATTAGAGTCCACCACTCTTAAATACTACACCACTGCCTTCCATCTTGAAGCCCGAAGACAGAGGATTGTAGGAGTTTGGTGAATGCTCTCCCAAGCATTTTTTTTTAAAGCAATCATACAGTTCTCTGATTTTAGGGTTGCCAGCTCTGGGTTGGGCAATTCGGAGATTTCGGGGGTGGAAGGGTATCGAGAGGGGAGGGATCTGAGCAGAGTCTAATGCCACAGAGTTGACCCTTTAAAGCCACCGTTTTCGCCAGGGGAACTGATTTCTGTTGTCTAGAGATCAGCAGTTATTCAAAGGGATCTCCAGGCCTTGCTGGGAAGTTGGCAGCTCTGGAGGGAACAGACCGGAGCTCCGGAACAAGGGGAAGGAGCGTTCAAACTCCCTCCCTGTTTTGCAGACCTGAAACGGCCTTGTGGGACTGTTAATCAGGACCTGCATGTGTAGCCGAAGAAACCGGAGCCCCGGGGCTGTTTCAGATAGGGGAAGACTGATAAAAAAACAAACCAACATAAAAGCAACCCTTCTCTCAGTCTGAATCAGCCCCTTTGGTACCTGCATTTTAAGAGCCAGCGTGGTGTAGTGGTTAAGAGAGGTGGTTTGGAGCGGTGGATTCTGATCTGGAGAACCGAGTTTGATTCCCCGCTCCTCCACGTGAGCGGCGGAGGCTCATCTGGTGACCTGGATTTCTTTCCCCACTCCTACGCACAAAGCCAGCTGGGTGACCTTGGGCTAGTCACACTCTTTCAGCCTCACCTACCTCACAGGGTGTCTGTTGTGGGGAGGGGAAGGGAAGGTGACTGTCAGCCGGTTTGATTCTGCCTGAAGAGGTAGAGAAAGTTGGCATATCAAAAACCAACTCTTCTTCGAGCAAAACAAAAAAACCCAGGAAAAAACAAAGGAACAAAATCCCCTTCTTCTAGGGTTGCCAGGTCCCCCCTCTCCTCTGGAGGGAGGTTTTTGGGCCAGAAATGAAGCAAAGACTGCGTGCGTGCGCGGTCGCGTGGACGCAATCGAGTCACTTCCGGTTTACGCCCAGAAGCGCCACATCGCAAGGGGCCTTTTACCAAAGGCCCCTTGTGATGCGGCGCTTCCGGGTGTAAACTGGAAGTGACGTGGCGCGGCAGGCAAGCGCACGTGCACGCGTTGCCTGCCGACCCTCAGCTGGTCAGGGGGCAGCCAGGTGGATTGGTGGGACTTTGCCTGCCACCTCCTGGCACTTGGCAACCCTACCTCCTTCCCAATGCTCTTAGCATCACATCCGATTGGCCTGCTGCCCCTCAGCCGAAAATACGCTTTATCATTGACTGATGATGCACACATCCATACGGCATTGGAAATACATTGTCAGACCTCTGTGAGCCAATTTAAATGGTAAAAAATCCATGTTTTCCAACAACAAGTGACAACGGGACACACAATACAGAAGGTTTTCACTTTACAGCATATTTTATATTAGGGTTGCCAACCTTCAGGTACTAGCTGGAGATCTCCTGCTATTACAACTGATCTCCAGCAGATGGAGATCAGTTCCCCTAGAGAAAATGGCAGCTTTGGCAATTGGACTCTATGGCATTGAAGTCCCTCCCCTCCTTAACCCCCACCCTCCTCAGGTTCCACCCCAAAGATCTCCCGCCGGTGGAGAAAAGGGACCTGGCAACCCTACTTTATATGTATTTCTGGATGTGTTTCTAAAATATGTGAATGCATATATGGCCACAGAAGAAGGCCACATGGGCCAAAACACGTTTTGGGTTGTTTACTGGTTATTTACATTGAATTTTTTTTAATCAACAGTTGTGTTGGAAAATTAGCAACTAATGTTATGTATTCTTTTAATTGATCAACCTGTATATTTAAGGCCTAGGATTTTTAATTGAGTGTACACTGCATGATAAATAATGTCAGTATTTTGCTATAACTTTCAGCTCAAATTTTAGGTTCTTTGTTTAGTTAAGGTTGAGTTTTCCCCTTTGCTTCCCTTTTCATTAGTTTCATTCTGCTGTCCCTCCAGAAGGAGGAGGAGGAGGAGAAGGAGAAGGAGAAGAAGAAGAGTTGGTTTTTATATGCTGACTTTCTCTACCGCTTAAGGGAGACTCAAACCGGCTGACAATCACCTTCCCTTCCCCTCCCCACAACAGACACCCTGTGAGGTAGGTGAGGCTTAGAGATCTGTGACTAGCCCAAGGTCACCCAGCTGACTTCGTGTGTAGGAGTGGGGAAACAAATCCAGTTCACCAGATTAGCCTCCGCCACTCATGGGGAGGAGTGGGGAATCAAACCTGGTTCTCCAGATCAGAGTCCACTGCTCCAAACCACTGCTCTTAACCACTACACCACACTGTAGACAAAAAGAGACTCACCCCCTTGTTCTTTGCACAAGCAGATGTTCTTCATCTCAGGGAGGAACACATCTCCTAAACGCCGATGATCCCTGAGTACTGTAATCCTCTACATTTCTTTTCCCGCAACTGTCTAATTGCCAAGCAGACAACCAAAGCTGCAGATCCTAGCGCGGCAGGCAGGTTCCCTTTGGGGACAAGCAAGATAGGACCTCACCTTTCATTTAAGAGACACTGCTTGTCCACCCAAGGGGAGAAAAATCCTTCTTCCTTATGGGCCACCTGTTCAGTCTGAGCCTCGAAAAGCAGGCAAGGATACCTGAACCGGGTTCCTGTTTACGCTGAAAAACCAGTTGCGACACATGCCTCCCCCCAAAAAAAATCTATTCCCTGTGCAATATTTTGCAAGGAGCTTTCATCTCCTCCTCCTCCAGTGGTTTTCTTGGCCCTTAACAAACAGGAACAAATTAAAGAGTCACGGCACGGCTGCAGGCCAAAATCCCACCCGTTTTCAGAAGCGGAGAGACGCTCAGAAGCGGGAGGCTTTTTCGGCCAGAGAAACGACGGAGAGGGGAGTGAGGGAATCTCGCTTTGCAGCCTCTTGTCCAAACACGTAAAACAAAATTAAATGCGCGCGCACACGAAGACGCGCACACCACACCCTTTGTCAGAGAACTCGTCGAGGTAAGTATTCCAAACTGCAGCACACTACAAGCTCGGAGAATGCCTTTTACGGGGGAAGAGGGCAAGTTACAAACTGCAGACTGCTGACTTACAACTAATAACGAAGCTCAAGACTATGCATTCTCCAGGACTTAATAGAGATCTGGGATTCCTGTCTCATTACCAATGCTGATTTCTCCACGCCTACTACCCCCCTGCCTATCACACCTAATCCAATCACGCCTGCTGATGTCTTTGACTTGCTTTTGACATTTACATTGCCATTGTGTGTCTCCTTCACTCCTCTCTACTTAAGGATAGATGGTCTCACATTCTAGCTGTATCTGAAGAAGTGAGCTGAGCTCTGGCTCACGAAAATTCACACCCTGCCAGAAATTTTGTTAGTCTTTAAGGCGCTGCTGGACTCCTGCCCTTTTCGACTGCAGACTTCAAAGAAGATTTCCATTAGCTGAGCAGTGAGGAACTTGTGCTACGAAAATAGGAGCATTCAGTCGGAGGGGTGGCGGAAAGGGCCATCAAGTTGCTGCTAATCTATGGTGACCCCGTAGGCAAGAGACGAACAGAGGTGGTTTGCCATTGCCTACCTCTGTGTAGCAACCCTGGACTTCCTTGGTGGTCTCCCATCCATGTACTAACCAACGCTGACCCTGCTTAGCTTCTGACATCTGATGAGATCAGGCTAGCCTAGGCCATCCAAGTCAGGGCAAAAGACATACAGAGGTGGTTTTCCATTGCCTACCTCTGCGTAGCAACTCAGGTCTTCCTTGGTGGTCTCCCATTTATGTACTAACCAAGGCCGACACTGCTTAGCTTCCAAGATCTGACAAGATTGCCTCAGCCATCCAGGTTAGGCCTCTTTGTAGCAATTTCCCTCATAGCAACAGTTAGAGCGGTTCCTCAGTGGAACAGGCTTCCTCGGGAGGTGGTAAGCTCTCCTTCCCTGGAGGTTTTTAAGCAGAGGCTAGATGGCCATCTGTCAGCAATGCTGATTCTATGACCTTAGGCAGATCATGAGAGGGAGGGCATCTTGGCCATCTTCTGGGCATGGAGTAGGGGGTCACTGGGGCTCTGGAGGGGAGGTAGTTGTGAATTTCCCGCATTGTGCAGGGGGTTGGACTAGATGACCCTGGTGGTCCCTTTCAACTCTACGATGCTATGATTCTAACAAGGAGATGAAGATGCAAGCCCCATCGATACAAGTTATCAGTTTGCAATGACACGAACCAACACTTGGCCCGGTATAACAACTTCAAATGTGTCATTAAGAGGACCTTTGGATTTGTTTTCATCACCATCTCATGCAGAGTGAATTGGATTTCCCCTGCAAAACATTCCCCTTACGAACTGCCCAAGCTGGGTCAGTGCCAGTACCGTTTCTCTTGAGTTGGCAGCAAAAGAAAAGAAAAACAAGAAGAAAAAGGGAATGTGCCCAAATATCTGAAATGATCTGAGTTAATGAGCTCGTAAACTTTCCAGCATGGAGCAGAGAGGTAGCAGAAGCAATCTGTTAAGGGAGGTGCTAATTTACAGCCGCCTACAAAGCACGCTGGTGGCTTTTAATGGGGTGAAGGCCTCCTTTCTTTTATTAAGCTAAATTATGCACTGGGCGAACATTGTCAGCAGTGGTCGAGCCAAATAGGAGCAGTACAGGGGAGTTGGGAGGATTGCCAGCAGCAGCCTGTTAGTCAGACGGGGACAGCATGTATGCTGACCATCTCAGGCTAAGCTTGGAAGGTACTTGATTCTGTGAACTTGGGCAGATCATGAGAAGGAGGGCAGGAAGGAATGAGGCAGTGCTCGGCTCTCATGGCCCTTTCTGCCACGCCCAGGGTAATGCCGATCACCACTTTGGGGACAGGAAGGAATTTCCCTCCAGGCCAGATAGGCCCAGGGATCTGGAAGGTTCTCTCTCACCCTCCCAAGGTAGTTAGTCAGTGGTCGTTTACCCTTGGTAATAAGCAGCGCGTTCCAGGCTGAAGTGCCCCACATATTTTTTTTATTTCTTTCCGCTGAACCGTCATTCCAGATGTCACTGCGAAGCCGGCGCATACCTGCTTCGCATTTCTTAAGAGCCCCTTTAACGGACCTTTTGTATTTGCTCCGCCCCCACATCAAAGCATTCACTGAAGGAAGCATGCAGAACCCTAGCCGCGGCTTAGCTATGCAAACGACTATTTCTAATGGCTATGCAAACAAAGGAATGAAGAAGCAAGCGAGTGGAGGGGGGTGGGATTAGTTTGACTTTCCCTTCTTGTATCGGGACTGTGAATAGGCATTTTAAAGGTTGGATTTAAAAAATCAGCATTGAGCAAGAAGCAGAATCGACCCTGCATAAATGGCCGGTAAGTCAATCTTTATGACAGCCCACAAGCTATACCAAAGCAGAACAACAACATTAATTAATAATTAAATAATTAAAATATATATATCAATCAGCCTAGTAGACGGCCATCTGACAGTAATGCTGATTCTGTGAACTGAGGCAGATCATGAGAGGGAGAGCAGGAAGGGACGAGTCAGTGCTCAGCTCTCCTGGCTCTTTCTGACATGCCCAGGGTAATGCCGATCACCACTTTGAGGTCAGGAAGCAATTTGCAGATTGGCCAGGGATCCTGAAGGGTTATTGTCTTTCTCTGGGCATGGAGTATGGGTCACTGGGGGTGTGGCAGGGAGGTAGTTGTGAATTTCCTGCATTGTGCAGGGGGTTGGACTAGATGAGGAGCACAGTTCAGCCTGAAGAGGAGAAGAGGGGACTGAGAGGGGACATGATAACCATGTTCAAATACTTGAGGGACTGTCATATAGAGGAGGGTGCGGAGTTGTTTTCTGTTGCCCCAGAAGGTCGGACCAGAACCAACGGGTTGAAATTAAATCATAATCCGTCCAGACATTAGGAAGGATTTTCTCACAGGCTTCCTCGGGAGGTGGCGAGCTCTCCTTCCCTGGAGGTTTTGAAGCAGAGGCTAGATGGCCATCTGTCAGCAATGCTGATTCTATGACCTTAAGCAGATGATGAGAGGGAGGGCATCCTGGCGATCTTCTGGACATGGAGTAGGGGTCAATGGGGGAGCGGAGGGGGAAGGTAGTTTGAATTTCCTGTGTTGGGCCGGGGGTTGGACTAGACGACCTTTGAGGTGCCTTCCAGCTTTCTGTTTCTAGGATCCAACAACCATGTGTCCAGGGTTCACTGTGTAGGTAGCTCCAATGCCAAAGATGCTGCTACACATTTGAGTGGGTGGCGCCCTGCCCACCCTAGCAGGAGACCAGAGACTTACAGAGACATGCTGGCAACACAAAGGGCCCCACCGAGATGTCCCAGGCTGCATAGCCCCCAGTTAGCCTTGCCTAGGGTTGCCAGGTTGCATGGCAGCCTGAATACCAGAGACTAGCCTGAGTTCAACCGAGCTTGGAAGTTAAGCAGGGTTATTACTTGGATGGGAGACTGCTAAGGCAGATTGGGTTGATAGAAGAAGAGAAGAAGAAGAGTTGGTTTTTATATGCTGACTTTTGCTACCACTTAAGGGAGAATCCAACCGGCTTACAATCACCTTCCCTTCCCCTCCCCACAACAGACAGGTGGGGCTGAGAGAGTGCGACTAGACCAAGGTCACTCAGCTGGCTTCATGTGTAAGAGTGGGGAAGCCAACCCGGTTCACCAGATTAGCGTCGACCACTCATATGGAGGAGTGGGGAATCCAACCCGGTTTTCTAGATTTGAGTCCACAGCTCCAAACCACCACTCTACTACACCATGCTGGCTCTCCTCCTCTGATAGGCAGAGGCAGGCAATGGCAAACCACCTCTGCTCATCTCTTGCCTTGAAAGCCACATGAAGGGTCGGCGTGAGTCAGTTGTGACTTGACGACACTCAATTATTGCTTTGATCTGGATGGCCCAGAATAGCCCAATCTCGTCAGATCTTGGAAGCTTATGTGGGTTGGCCCTGGTTAGTACTTGGATGTGAGATCACCGTGAAAGTCCAGGGTCACTGCAGCCTGCCAAGTATCTTTGGAAAGTGGGGGGGGGGTGTCCAAATGGGGCTCCTGACCAGAAGGACTTCTGATTGGCCAATGGAGATCTGACGGGCTGTGCAAATTAAAATAATATCGTTTGAGCGGCAGCTCCCACTGCAGTGTTGGTTTCCGTCTAGACATTAGGAAGAACTTTCTAACAGAGCGGTTCCTCAGTGGAACAGGCTTCCTCGGGAGGTGGTGAGCTCTCCTTCCCTGGAGGGTTTTAAGCAGAGGCTAGATGGCCATATGTCCCTTGGGGTGTGTGGGGGAGGTAGTTGTGAATTTCCTGCATTGTGCAGGGGGCTGGACTAGATGACCCTGGTGGTCCCTTCCAACTCTATGATTATATTATTCTATTCTCTCTCACACTCCTTTTCCTCCCTCTGTATTTTTAATTACTCCTCTTGGCCCCTGCACTTGGGTTTTCTGTGTGTGTGTGTGTGTGTGTGTGTGTGTGTGTGCGTGTGGCTCAGCCACCTGCGGTGGGCATTTTGGGGTTGCGCCCACCACCCTGGGTCAGAATTCCAAAGGCACCCACAAGATTAAAAAGTTTGGGGGCTCCGATCTACTCAAATTGGCAGCGGCTCTCCATGGCCTCAGGCGCAGGTCTTTCACATCCCCTGATCCTTACTGGAGAGGGCAGGGATTGAACCTGTGACCTTCTGCATGCCAAGCAGATGCTCTGCCGCTGAGCCAAAGCTCTTCTTTCCCCTGGCCTGTGTCTGAACCTGGGAACTCAAGGCGTCTGCTAGGCACATGCTCTCCCACACAAGAGTAGCCTCCCTCAGAGCTGCTATTAGAAGGCAGTGATACCCAGCCGCTTCGCAGCCCCGAGTCAAGCTTTTAGAAGTCGATTGCAGCCTTATCTTCAAGCGTGCTGTTTATCACAGCGAGATTTCAAAAATCCTGTGCGTTACAAATGCCGCTCTGTATTTGTTTCCAATTAGCTCCTCCACAGATTTCCCTTCCCAAATGGCTGAATCATACCAACACAGGGACTTGAACTGTGGGGGTTCACGGTTGCCATGCAATAACTTTCTCTCCGAGAATCTGCTCTTCTCCAGCAGGAATCTCATTTGTCAGAGATGAGGTGAGTCACAGTGAAGGATGGCAGTGAGTGAAAATTGATTTCCTTGCTTTACCCCAGTGATCAATTCAATTGCCAAATTTCTTTTCTTCTTCTTTTTTTAAAGGCAGGCAGAGCAGTTAGGAAAAGAATCATATATATATATGATGCAAGTAGGGAAATTTCGCAGAGGGTTTCACAAAACCCTTTAAGACCAAATTATTACCTGAGTCTACCATCCTCTGCTGCAGCTCCTCCTGGTATGATCTTGGTAATAAATATCCCGGGATCGTCCCCAATGTGTGGGTTATCTGTTCCTCCGGCAATGCTGAAACCCAGGCCAGAATTACCCTGAAGAAAAGGATGGAGAGAAGAGAGGGAAGGAAAAGGGGAAAAAATAACCTTAGCCATCTGCTGTAGAAAGATGCGTGTTTAATTGTTTATTTCATTTATTTGACAGAATCCATACTCTGTTATACGGTGGAAACGTTCAAAGCAGTTCACATCCATTTATAACAAGGGGAAACCACCATTTAATCATACAACCAAGAATAAGACGCAGCAATACAAAAGATAGATTAAAACCATTTTGATTTTACTAACCCTGAACCAAACATTTCATTGGAAGAGCCCAGTGTCTACCAGATCCTGGAAGGGGAATGGCTGTGGGTCAATGTAGGGTTGCCAACCTCCAGGTGGGGCCTGGAGATCTCCTGGAATTACAACTGATCTCCAGATAGGGTTACCAACCTCCAGGTACTAGCTGGAGATCTGCTATTACAGCTGATCTCTAGCCGATAGAGATCAGTTCCCCTGGAGAAAATGGCCACCGTGCAACCCCCCAACCCCCAGGAATGAGCTGTAAAATGCATCACTTCGATAACCCAAGTTTATTTGGCCACTGTAACACATCTCTCCTCTTTACCAAGATAAATCCCACTAGGATTTCACCATCCACCATATGGGGTGTGTGTGTGGGGGAGATTCACAGCTGTTTGCTAAATAGCTTTGCTTACAAAAGCTCTTTTAAGAGACAGTTTGCCATTCTTCAGGGATTCCTATTTATTCCCTAGTTGCAATCACAAACTCAAACGTCTCTCTTAATAATTTTAAGAAGGATGTTATCATTTTAAACAATCTCTTCAACTGCATTAGGGCAAAGTCTTGGCTTCACTTAATATATTTTCTGTACCCTTCTAGAATCTCTTTTAGGGGTTGGCAGACTACCCAAGATGACCTTTGTCTGGTCACTTTTTTGTACCCCAAACCTATTTCACAGGGTTATATGAGTAAATGGGGCTAAGGGAAACCATGTACACCACTCTTCGGTCTTTAGGGGAAAGGAGAGATAAAACATGGATGGACAGATAGAGTTATGTCTGTCTGTCTGTCTATCTATCTATCTATCTATCTATCTATCTATCTATCTATCTATCTATCTATCTATCTCTATAACAGTAGGGTTGTCAACCTACAGGGAGTAGCTGGAGATCTCCTGCTATTACAACTGATCTCCAGCCAATAGAGATCAGATCACCTGGAGAAAGTGGCTGTTTTGCCCATTGGACTCTATGGCATTGAAGTCCCTCCCCTCCCCAAACCCTGCCCTCCTCAGGTTCTGCCCCAAAACATCCCTCTGATGGCGAAGAGGGACCTGGCAACCCTAATGAACAGATTTGAAAATATTACTATATATAGATATCTAGTTCTCAACATGGCCCGATCTGCGGATACTTAAATCCAGAGATTGGTGCCACGGACAGACAAGGCAGATCATTCTACAAGCCTAAGAAAAGCCCCAGGTTTGCAGAAAATTCCGAAATCTAAATCTAATCCCTCTCCAAATCCCACCCACCCTAGGTTTCAACTCCAAGTTACCAGGAATTTCCCAAACCAGAGTTGACTACCCTGCGACATTCAGGAAAAGAATGATCTAAAACAATAGCAAAACAACAAGGACGAACAAGCATCATAGCTTCGAAGCAGCATCAATAGAGTTTTGCAACCTACATTTAAAATGTATGAAATATCGTAGCAAAAATAAATAAATGAAAAGAAAGAAGAAGAAGAGTTGGTTTTTATATGCTGACTTTCACTACCACTTAAGGAAGAATCAAACCAGCTTACAATCACCTTCCCTTCCCCTCCCCATAACAGACACCCTGTGAGGGAGATGGGGCTGAGAGAGTGTGACTAGCCCAAGGTCACCCAGCTGGCTTCATGTGTAAGAGTGGGGAAACAAATCCAGTTCACCAGATTAGCCTCTGCCACTCATGTGGAGGAGCGGGGAATCAAACCCGGTTCTCCAGATTAGAGTCCACCATTCCAAACCACTGCTCTTAACCACTACACCATACTGGCTTTCAAAGGAAGGGGAGGGGAGGGGGAAGGGGAAGAAAAGCAAAGGAATCATTGGCAACTGGCAACCTTAATCTAGGATTCACGGATCAGAGAAAACTCGTTTGGAGCAACATTACAAAGAAAAGGGCAGCGCCGCTTGTTGGCACGCCAGGCACCCGAAAATTGCTAGTAATTAATCCTCTTGCAATCCTTGACCAGATCAACAGGGTCTATAAAGCTGTTGCTCTGGCTTGTGTAGTCCCCGAGTACTTTCCCCTGCAGGCCATCAGTTACATCACAGGGACGCATAGAAGAAAAGGGTTGTGAAAGAGTACCCGGGATTGCTCCTTTGAAAATTAAGAGCTTAACTACGAAGTGCTGAAAAGCACAGCAGAACTATTGCAATCCTTGATGAAAAACTGAGATCTAATGTGTCTCCCAAGGAGCTCAGAAGCAGAGGAACAGCTGTAGTTTCACAATGTGGATTTGTCGCAGGTTGCTTCGACACTAGGGTTGCCAACCTCTAGGTGGGGCCTGGGGATCTCCTGGAATTGCAACTGGTCTCCAGATAGGGTTACCAACATCCAGGTACTAGCTGGAGATCTCCTGCTATTACAGCTGATCTCCAGCCGATAGAGATCAGTTCACCTGGAGAAAATGGCCACTTTGGCAATTGGACTCTATGGCATTGGAGTCCCTCCCCAAATCCCGCCCTCTTCAGGCTCTGCCCCAAAACATCCCGCTGGTGGCGAAGAGGGACCTGGCAACCCTAGGAGGGTGTCTTGTGGAGGGATGGAGACCTACAGGCAGCCAAGGATTGGACTGAGTTGGTTTGTTTAGATATCTATACCATCCCGCCTGAGGCGAAGAGGGACCTGGCAACCCGATCTCCAGACAACAGAGATCAGTTCCCCTGGAGAAAATGGTTGCTTTGGAGGGCGGAGTCTGTGGCATTATACCCTGCTGAGGTCACTGCCTTCCCCACACTCTGCCCTCCCCAGGTTCCACCCACACCCAAATCTCCAGGAATTTCCCAACCCAGAGCTGGCAACCTCTGAGTTTTCCTTTGTGTTCCCAAGTGCCCAAACTACAGCAGTTCTTCTGGAGGTTTCTGGACACCAACCTCCTCCATTTGTCCCCCTTCTGAGTTTTCCCCAGCAGTTTCCCAAACCTGCTTAGGGACAACCTTTCCTAAAACATTGTACCAAATGTAGGTTCGATTGAAGCCTGGGTGGTCCCCACACCTTTCTGCCTGTATATGGATAACCCAGAAGTGAAATCATATCATCACTGGGAGCAACTTTTTAATGTACTTATTTCTCCTGTTGGTAGGGTTGCCAACCTCCAGGGGGTGGCTGGAGATCTCCTGGGATTACCACTGATCTCCAGGGGACAGAGAAAATTGCCACTTTGAAAGGTGGACTCTATGGCGTCCTTGACTGAGCCAATTAGTCTTATGTTGGGTCTTCCTCTTTTCCTGAGGCCTTCCAAATTTTCCTAGCATTCTTGCCTTTTCCAGTGGTGTCAAGACAGAAAAGCCATCCTGACTCTTTAACAGCCATTTTTGTTCTCACAAGCTGGACAGCCTCTAATTGTCCACTCTCTGGTCAGTGCTTCTCACAAACACCAGGTGTCTTATCCGGAGAGGCCTTCTCAAGTTTCCTTCCTGGACCAGGGTTAATTAGCTCATGAGAAATGTCTGAGTGGTGAGATCGGAGGAGGGGGACTTGTTCATCTTCCCTTGGGAACCCATATCCAGCTTGAAACGGCCCGAAGCACCGAGAAGGTTCCAGCCAGACTCCCCTTTGATTGGAGGTTGACTGTCACCTGTTCTTGGTCACCTTTCCCATACGTTTCAATAGATTGGTTATTCGATATCTCATCCTATTGATTATATGGCACTGTGTAATCTACTTTGACTCTTAGTGTGAAAGTTGGACAATAAATATAGGAAGTAAATCAAATAAAGGGACAAATCTAGCCCTTATAAACCCCACCCCACATCCATTTTTGTGAATAAACACTCCTTGCACCAAAGAGAAGATGGGTCATTAGTAGAAACCCAATGTTTTCATCTATACAGTTCAATATCAGTTCTGGCTAGACCTCACCTAGAGTACTGTGTTCACTTTAGGCACTGCAATTTAAGAAAGATGTAGACAAGCTGGAATGTGTCCAGAGGAGGGCAACAAAGATGGTGGGGGGTCTGGAGACCGTCCTATGAGGAAAGGTTGAAGGAGCTGGGTATGTTTAGCCTGAAGAGGAGAAGACTGAGAGGGGATATGATAACCATCTTCAAGTACTTGAAGGGCTGTCACATAGAGGAGGGTGCCGAGTTGTTTTCTGTTGCCCCAGAAGGTCGGCCCAGAACCAGCGGGTTGAAATTAAATCAAAAGAGTCTCCGTCTAGACATTAGGAAGAATTTTCTAATAGATAGAGCAGTTCCTCAGTGGAACAGGCTTCCTCGGGAGGTGGTGAGCTCTCATTCCCTGGAGGTTTTTAAGCAGAGGCTAGATGGCCATCTTTCAGCAATGCTGATTCTATAACCTTGAGCAGATGATGAGAGGGAGGGCATCTTGGCCAACATCTGGGCATGTAGTGGGGGTCACTGGGGGTGTGGGGGGGAGGTGGTTGTGAATTTCCTGCATTGTGCAGGGGGTTGCACTAGATGACCCTAGTGGTCCCTTCCAACTCTATGATTCTATGAATATCAGTATATACATAAGAGACCATATCAGCAGGCATCAGTTCTTAATCCTCCTCTGCTTTGAAGGTTCATAAGAAGAAGAGGTGGTTTTTCTACTCCACTTTTCTCTACCTTGTGTGTGTGTGTTTATGCCATCATGTCAGAGTTGACTTTGGCAACCTTGTAGAGTTTTCAAGACAAGAGATGTTTGGAGGTGGTTTGCCATTGCCTGCCTCCGTGTCACGCCCCTGGTAGTCCTTGGAGGTCATCATCCAAATTCTAGCCAACCCTGCTTAGCTTCTGAGAGCTGACCAGAGCAGGCTAGCCTGGGGCTATCTAGGTCCGGGTTTCTGTATTTTGAGGAGTCACACATTGCATAGTTAAATTGTGCAACTCCCTGCCCCAGGATGTGGTGATGGCTGCCAACTTGGAAGACTTAAAGAGGGGAGTGGACATGTTCATGGAGGAGGGGAGTATTAATGGTTACTAGTTAAAATGGATACTAGTCATGATGCATACCTATTCTCTCCAGGATCAGAAAAGGGCAAGAGTCCAGTAGCACCTTAAAGACTAACAAAAATATTTTCTGGTAGGGTATGAGCTTTTGTGAGCCACAGCTCACTTCTTCAGATAAAGCTCATACCCTACCAGAAAATTTTTTGTTAGTCTTTAAGGTGCTACTGGACTCTTGCCCTTTTCTACTACTGCAGATAGACTAACACGGCTACCCACTGTGAATTATCTCCAGGATCAGAGGAGCATGCCTATTATATTAGGTGCTGTGGAACACAGGCAGGATAATGCTGCTGCAGTTGTCTTGTTTGTGGGCTTCCTAGAGGCACCTAGGAACAGACTGCTGGACTTGATGGGCCTTGGCCTGATCCAGCATCACTTTTCTTATGTTCTTATGAGTCTCAAAGCGGCTTACAATCACAATCCACTCCTCTCTGAGACAGTTCTGAGAGAACTGTGACTGGCCCAAGGTCACCAAGCAGGCTTCATGCGGAGGAGTGGGGAATCGAACCCACCTCTCCAGATCAGAGTTTGCCGCTCTTAACCACTATGCCATGCTGGCTCTCAAAATAGTGCCTGACTTTAGTGGGCAAAGTTCGGCAGCAGAATTTTCAGTGCATACTTTGTGGTACAAACATCTTTTTAAGGTGCACAGATCCAATCACTGTTGAGACGGGATAATGCTTAGAGGGATCACTGCTATTCATCATGACACGCCTGGGGAAAGTTTTATGGAAATTATCCGGCCCAAATATTCTGCGATCCTCGCTTCAAAACTTCAGTGGCCTATATTACAGATGAACGAAAGCAAAGATCCGCTTCCATTCAATCACAGAGCTCTTTTCCGCCTCTAAGTAAACGCAATCGATCAAGCAGACTACAGATCAGACCCCTCCAGTTTTGCATGTCAGGCTCAATGTTTAAGACACACGCTCCTTCTCCCAAATCAATTATTCCATCCCCTTCCAAAACAGGAAGAAATCAAGAAGGATGGGACTTGAAGAAGAGGAAATGATGGTAAGAAATGCACTGTACTCTCAATAGTAGGGTTTCAACTCTGGGTGAGGAGATTGGGGGTGGCGCCTGGGGAGGGCTGGGTTTGGGGAGGGGAGGGACCTGCACAAGGCCTAAGGCCATACAATCCACTCCCCGAAAGCAGCCATTTTGACCAGGGGAACTGATCTCTGTAGACTGTAGATCACTTGTAATTATGAGAGACTTTTGGGCCCCACCTGGAGGTTGGCAACCTTACTCAAAAGGTGCATTCCCCATTTCACCATCTGCTCCATCAGCGACTCAGGTCCCAGCCTCGTGCAAATCTAACTCACACACTTCCTCTCTGCATGCAGCCAATCCCCTCCTCATAACCTTTTCCTTATTTGGATTCCTCTGTGTACATCAATGATTTTGCAATCCTGCAAATAACATGCCCCAAAGCCAAACATACTCTGCTCCCAATGCCTAGGGTTGCCAGCCTCCAGGTACTAGCTGGAGATCTCCTGCTATTACAACTGATCTCCAGCCGATAAAGATCAGTTCACCTGGAGGAAAGGGCCGCTTTGGCAATTGGACTCTATGGCATTGAAGTCCCTCCCCTCCCCAAACCTTACCCTCCTCAGGCTCTGCCCCCAAAATCTCCCGCCGGTGGCGAAGAATGACCTGGCAACCTTAGATGGGATGCTTAAAGAAATGAAAGTGGTTTTGGGTTCAGCACAAGAGTGCTTCCCTGTCTCTTCCATGAAATCAATGGTCTGAAATTTCTTGTGTGTGTGTGTGTGTTAAGTGCCGTCAAGTTGCTCCTGACTCATGGCGACCCAATGAATCAATGTCCTCCAAAAAATCCTATCCTTAACAGCCTTGCTCAGGTCTTGCAAACTGAGGGCTGTGGCTTCCTTTATTGAGTCAATCCATCTCTTGTTGGGTCTTCCTCTTTTCCTGCTGAAATTTCTTACCCTGAGTATTTGCTGCTCTTTTTGGCATTGCCCTGAATTCTCCCGTTTGGTAGAACTTAAACCGTGGTTTGTAAATCTTTAAAATTCTGCTCATATTCCAGTGTTGCATTAACCAATTTCAATGGGAAATGTAGAAGTAACATTGCATTTTGAGCGTGACATTTGGAGCACTTTTCATAGGAAAACAAGCAAGAGAGTCTGAGCCTTTTAAAGATGGTCCTTTTCTAGATGGCCATCTGTCAGCAATGCTGATTCTATTAACTTAGGCAGTTCATGAGAGGGAGGGCATCTTGGCCATCTTCTGGGCACTGGGGGGTCTGTGGGGGAGGTAGTTGTGAATTTCCTGCATTGTGCAGGGGGTTGGACTAGATGACCCTGGTGGTCCCTTTCAACTCTATGATTCTATGATTCAATGCAGAAAAAAGGGACTTGCGGGCGGGATGAGAGAGGTTTATAAAATTGTAAGCGGGTACCCACGAGGCACTCAGGGGGGAATTACTCTGCTGGGTCCCCACTTTCTCCCCTGGCTTCTGACTCCGCTTTCCTCATTGCTGTTTTGCTACTGTCCTTGTTAGAGAAGGGCAATGTGGTTTTGTATGTGTGTGTTTTGCACTGGCAGATCTTTCATTTTTTTCTGGAGGAGAAAAATAATGAACCAGGGAGGTTCTTACTATGCCTTTTCTCCATACGTGGCCCCATTCTGCCAATTCTTCAATCTGTACTCCCGAGGTCAAGTTCAGAATTAGATATAAGATGCATAGTAGCAAGCCTTGAATCATGGGATCAAGGAAGTTTCCTTTCTCTCCCAATATACTAGAACTTGAGAGCACACAATGAACCTTGAGAACTTGAGGGGAGACATGATAACCATGTTTAAATATTTGAAGGGATGTCATGTTGATGAGGGAACTATAGGGCTGTTGATTCGGTTCATCTGAACCGAACAAACAGCCGAATTTCCCCCGATTCGGGGGTTTTCAGTTTGGATGGAACCAAACTAAAAAAAAAAAGGCGGGAAAACAATGCGCCGAATTGGGCGAGTTTGGGCAATTGCCGGATAAATTTGGCAGGTTCAGTATTCCCCGAACCTGCTTTTTCCCGCCTTTACAGACCCCCCCCCACCGGGTTTCAAGGGACTCCCCCACCCAGTTTCCTGGGAGTCCCCTGGGCAGGCAGCGCGGAGCAGTTTAACCCCCCACCCGCTTTCCCGGGAGTCCCGGGAAGGGGGCGTTGGGTTGTTCAGCCGAATTTATTTGGGAACGCGGAATTCCAAGCCGAATTCCGCGTTCCCGAATAGGGGGAATTCAGAGTTCGACATTTCCTGAATAAAAACGGGACAAATTTTGCCGAATCTGAATTTTCCTGAATTTTTTTTTCAGCAGCCCTAGGGAACTAGCTTGTTCTCGGTTGCTCCAGAGACTAGGACACGGAGTAATGGATTTAAATTAATAGAAAAGCGATTCCACCTAAACATTAGGAAGAACTTTCTGATGGTGAGGGCTGTTCGATGGTGGAATGTGCTGCCTCGGAGGGTGGTGGAGTCCCCGTCTTTGGAGGTCTTTAAGCAGAGGCTGGATGGCCATCTGTCGGGAGTGCTTTGATTGTGGGATCCTGCATGGTGGGGGAGGGTTGGGGTCACTGGAGATGTGGGGGGGAGGTAGTTGTTAATTTCCTGCATTGTGCAGGGGGTTGGACTAGATTACTCTGGTGGACCCTTCCAACTCTATGATTCTAAGCATTCTGGGTAGAAATTGGGAAGCACCCCCAGCTATCCCTCTCTGGAAGATAATCTCTTGACTTCTGAAGGTGGGAGTATCTTGAACAAATCCATAATGGTGTATTGGTTAGAATGGGGTCCCCGACGTGGTGCCCATGGAGGTCATGTTGCCCACCCACACCTTTTCTGGCAAGTGTTTTTAGAAAGGGGGTGGGGCCAGGTAGGACTATTGGAGATTTGATTGGCTGTGTCCAAATTCCAAATGTGCCCGCAGGCTCAAAAAGGTTGGGGACCCCTGGGTTAGAATGATAGTCTAAGACAGTGGAGGGGCGTTCAAATCCTCACATTGCTATGAAATTCACTGGCTGAACTTGGACCATTTTTTTCTCCGCCTAATCTACCTAAGACAGTTGTGAGAATAAAATGGAGGGTACAAGAACAATTCGCAAAAGTGTTAGACAAGGATGTGTTTTATCTCCCTATCTCTTCAATCTGTATGCAGAACATATCATTAGGAAAGCTGGATTACATTTAGATGAAGGTGGTGTGAAAATTGGGGGGAGGAACATTAACAATTTGAGATATGTCGATGATACTACATTACTGGCAGAAAATAGCGAAGACTTGAAATGACTACTGCTGAAAGTTAAAGGAGAAAGTGCCAAAACAGAACTACAGCTGAACATCAAGAAGACAAAAGTAATGACTACAGGAAACTTACACA
The DNA here is from genome assembly GCF_029931775.1 of Euleptes europaea. Taxonomy (NCBI): domain Eukaryota; kingdom Metazoa; phylum Chordata; class Lepidosauria; order Squamata; family Sphaerodactylidae; genus Euleptes; species Euleptes europaea. The sequence goes on from NC_079323.1 coordinate 8,341,794, forward strand.
ACTTTAAGGTTGACAATGAAGAAATTGAAATTGTTCAAGACTTTTGGCTCCATCATCCAAAAGGGAGACTGCAGCCAAGAAATCAGAAGGAGACTGAGACTGGGAAGGACAGTCATGAAGGAGCTAGAAAAGATTCTTGTGTAAGGAGGTGTCACTGGCAACCAAGATCAAGTTAATTCATGCCATCATATTCTCTATTTCTATGTATGGGTGTGAAAGCTGGGCAATGAAGAAAGCTGATAGGAAGAAAGTAGATTCCTTTGAAATGTGGTGTTGGAGGAGAGTGCTAAGGATACCGTGGACTGCCAAAACAAAACAAAACAAAACAGTAGGTTCTAGATCAAATCAAGCCTGAACTGACCCTAGAAGCAAAAATGACTAAACTGAGGCTTCCGTACTTTGTTCACATTATGAGAAGACCAGAGTTACTAGAAAAGACAATCACGCTAGGAAAAGTTGAAGGCAGTAGGAAAAGAGGAAGATCCAACATAAGATGGATTGACTCAATAAAGGAAGCCACGGCCCTCAGTTTGCAAGACCTGAGCAAGGCTATTAAGGGTAGGACGTTTTGGAGGATATTGATTCATAGGGTCACCATGAGTTGGAAGCGACTTGATGGCATTTCACACACACACACGAACAATGTACACACACACCTGAGCTGTAGGGAGGAAAGATGGGATAAAAACATGACCAACGGATAGACAAAACAGCTGACAGGTAGCTTTATAGAGAAGCAGGTAGTCTGTCACATGATCCGAAATAGTTCTAGGTTAAGTACTTTGAATTGCACCTAATTATGGACCAGGTGTTAGGGGAGATATGGTGTCTTTGACCCAGCAGATCCCACTTAACAGCCTAGCTGCTGTGTCCTGGACCAAGTGAATTAAAAAAAAATGTTAGGGACTATTCTGCTCACATTAGCGAGAATGACAGAAATCATCCAGCAAATTTAGCTAAAAGTGGCTAAATTTAGGCGCCGCAAAAAGTTTCAAGTGGACAATCGCCTAAATCGAAAGCTGATAACCGCTCAAAACCGTGCACCCGAGATCCTAATGGCACTTAGGCTTCTACGGACGTCACACGGCAATCGATAAAAAACCTTCTCGGGGGAGAACGGGGACTTTAATAGCTGCAGCGAGAAAGCCGCCTAATCACCCCCCATCAATGGCATTTTAACTGCTGACTGTATTGCATTTCAGGCTCATTTTATCCCTCGGTTCTGATCCGCAATCTATTACAATGATTTGAAAACGAGAGCTTAGAGTTGGGGACGTGCGTTCATGGGGCCTAATTCTGCGTTCGCCGTGTCGATAACAGAGATGGGTTTCCAGGGGACACTTTCCAGAAGTAATTTGTGAAATTAATGGCAGCGCACGGCAAGGGTAGGCATGGAGACCTTGGGAAATAAAAACTGAATTATCGATGTGTTCCTTAGGCATCGGCATATGTATATATCTGCACCAAATGGAGCTAGCATTTCTGCCATTCCTACTTCTCCCCCTCTCAGATCAGCTTGTGATGAACACATGAAGCTGCCTTGTACTGAATCAGACCCTTGGCCCCTCAAAGTCAGTATTTTCTACTCTGATCGGCAGCAGCTCTCCAGGGTCTCAGGCAGGGGTCTTTCACATCACCTACCTGCCCAGTCCCTTTAACTGGAGATGCTGGGGATTGAACCTGGGACCTTCTGCATGCCAAGCCGATGCACTACCACGGAGCCATGGCCCCTCCCCAAAAAATCTCTGTCTGGATCTAGCTCCCCTCTTCCTGGCTACCATCAGCGAGGCCAGAGGGAGAAGAGGAAGCATCCAGGGACCCCTCCAGGATATCTGGGTCCAGCTGCAGATCAGAGCCCCTTCCTCCCAGTTGGGCTTTGGCTGAGGACAGAAGCCACCAGGCACCCTTAAAGAGCCACCCAGGCGTTTTTTTGGACGATGGGCTCAGCACTAATGTATGATTTCTTCTGTTTGAAAACAACATTCTTTTTCCCTTCTGCAAATGTTGTGCTGCTGGTATTATTTTTCCCTCACCAAGGGTAAAAGTGAACTTTTATACTTTGTAAATGACACAGTAAACCTGGTTTCACTAAGGGTTGTCAGCGGATACACTGCTACTGCCAATCTTAGAATGCAAACAGCTCGACATCGGGCAGTGTGGGAGACTCAAACCCGGAACCTGGATCCAGCAGCTTCAGAGCCTTCCTCTGTCCTCCATCAAACCTGTCTTCATAGATAAATGTCTGAGTAAGCTTCGACTGACTGAATGAGCCAGCGTGGTGTAGTGGTTAAGAGCAGCGGACTCTAATCTGGAGAACCGGGTTTGATTCCCCACTCCTTCACATGGACTCTAATCTGGTGAACCGGGTTGGTTTCCCCACTCCTCCACACGAAGCCAGCTGGGTGACCTTGGGCTAGTCACAGTTCTCTCCAAACTCTCTCAGCCTCACCTACCTCACAAGGGGTCTGTTGTGGGGAGAGGAAGGGAAGGTGATTGTAAGCCGATTGGAGACTCCTTAAAGGCAGAGAAAATCGGGGTATAAAAACCAACTTGCCGTCTTCTTTGTCAGGAGACAGATTCTGGCTCGGACACTGCTAACCTACTGGTTTGTGCTGTCTTGTGGGATCTTTGGATACGTTTTTTGTTGAAATGGCATAGTATTTCAATTGCCTGTTTTGTCACAGGTCTATGCAATTCTAAGCTGTTTTGAAGGGACCTGTGTCTCACATTTCAGTGAGACATAAATGCTTCAGTAGATCAAGATTAATCAGTGTCAATTCTTGCTAATGGCGCCTCTAATCCCAAAGTCTTTCCCCAACTGTGCTCCAGCCAAATGTCTCCAGAAAGTTCAAATCAGGTTTGAAGAGGTCGGCCACACCTATTGCTTTCTTCTCCCATACATCTGTCAATCGAAGGAACATTAGCTTTGAGCACGGATGTTCCATTTAGCTGTTATGGCTAATGACCACTGATAGACCCAGGCTCCATGCATTTTAGGGATGAGCTGATATGGCTATTTGCATTTGATTCCGTGTGCTGTCACGGTCGTTGGTTTTGGCTCCCCGCATGGACGATTCTCTGATTGCTTTTATGCCGTTCATCCATATTGCATATGCCTTTATAACTATTTAGCCATGCACGCCACTTTTATGCAATTTATTTATTCAAAAATGGTATCCCACGTGCACGTTTGTCCAAAACGAAAAACAATATACACAACTTGCAACAAATAATAATACAATAAATCCAGAAGCAAACACAAGTCACATGTATCAGATGGCGCAGGGATTTGAACTAGGGTTGCCAACCTCCAGGTACTACCTGGAGATCTCCTGCTATTACGACTGATCTCCAGCCGACAGAGATCATTTCACCTGGAGAAAATGGCCACTTTGCAATTGGACTCTATGGAATCAAAATCCCTCCCCTCCCCAAACCCCACCTTCCTCAGGCTCCACCCCCAAAACCTCCCATTGGTGGTGAAGAGGGACCTGGCAACCTTAATTTTAACCCAAAACATGGGTCCAGCCTCTCCAGTCCTTGCTCTGGGCACAGTCTGAGCTCCTTGGCTGCTGAGGGACATGTGCCAATTCCACCTTCCCTGTCTCACAGCATCTTCCTCAAGAAGGGAGTCAAGGGAAGAGGAAGGGTATCTGCCTACGAGGCTTCAAGGAGAGCTGCTGGGGGTCAGCTGACTAAAGAGCCCACTCAAATCCAGTCTGGAGGTAGAAAGCACTGGTTTCCAGGCTGGACTCTTCGGTCTGAGCAACGTGGCTACATGATGCAGACTCTACTGAGCCCTGACCTGGATAGCCCAGGCTAGCCTGATCTCCTCAGATCTTGGAAGCTAAGCAGGGTCAGCCTTGGTCAGTACTTGGTTGGGAGACCACCAAGGAATTGCAGGGTCGCTATTGCTGTGCCCACCGAGCCGTGTAAGAATTCCAAATGTGCCTGCAGGCTCAAAAAGGTTGGGGACCCCTGTCCCTACAGGCAGCTCCCCAGAAGTGTTTACAGAGCACCCACGAGCCTGACTGGTATCACCTTTTTAGATGGCCTTTTTAGAGCCAGCGTGGTATAGTGGTTAAGAGTGGAGGACTCTAATCTGGAGAACCAGGTTCGATTCCCCACTCCACCACATGAAGCCTGCTGGGTGACCTTGGGCTAGTCACAGTTCTCCAAACGCTCTCATTCCCACCTACCTCACAAGGTGCCTGTTGTGGGAAGGCAATTGTAAGCCAGTTTCAGACTCCTTAAAGGTAGAGAAAACTGGGATATAAAAACCAATTATTCTTCTTCGACTAGTCACAGTTCTCACAGAACTCTCTCAGCCTCACATACATCACAAAATTTCTGTTGTGGGGAGGGGAAGGGAAGGCGATCACAAGCTGCTTGAGACTCCTTATAAAAAAGGTAAAGGTAGTCCCCTGTGAAAGCACCGGGTCATTACTGACCCATGGGGTGATGTCACATCCCGACATTTACTAGGCAGACTTTGTTTAAGGGGTGGTTTGCCAGTGCCTTCCCCAGTCGTCTTCCCTTTACCCCCAACAAGCTGGGTACTCATTTAACCAACCTCAGAAGAATGGAAGGCTGAGTCAACCTCGAGCCGGCTACCTGAAACCGGCTTCCGTTGGGATCGAACTCAGGTTGTGAGCAGAGCTGGGACTGCAGCACTGCAGTTTAACGCTCTGTGCCACAAGGCTCCTTACAGTAGAGCAGGGATGGGGAACCTCAGGCCCGGGGGCCGTATGCGGCCCCCAAGGACATTTTTTGTGGCCCTCGGGAGCTCCGGGAACCCTGCCGTGGAGGCAGGGCGCAGGGTGGCCCTCCCCGATGGCGTTCCTGGGGCCGCGGCTTGCAGTGCCCTTGTAGCGCCCTTTGGACCTCCTCTCACCAACTATCGGTTGTTGGTCAGCGAGAGGGGAGGGACGTTTCCCCCAAGGCTGCCCCCTACAGCTGCGGCGTGCAGGAACGCTGTGGCACATTGTAAGCCCCTCTCGCTGCCTGTCGACTGTTGAGCAGCGAGGGGTGGACTCTGGGGGGGAGGGCATGGAGACTGGGGCCCGGTTGCTTGGGGCTCCGTGCGCCGCCGGGTGTGTGTGGGTGGGCGGGGAAGGTGGGGAGGCTGGAGCCCGGTCGCGCAGGCCGGCATGCATGGGTGTGTGTGTGTGTGGGGGGAGGCTTTTCTCTTTTTTCTTCCTCTTTTTCTGTCACTCTTTCTCCTTTCTCTCCCTCTCTTTCTCCCTCTTTTTCTGTCTCTTTCTTTGTCTCCCCCCATCCTTTTTTTTCTTTCCCTCCATCCTTTTCTTTCTTTCTCCCCCTCTCTCCATTTCTTTCTCCCTTTCTCTCTCTTTCTCCCTCCCTCCCTTTTCCTCTTTCTCTGTTTTCCTTCCTCCCTTCCTCCCTTGCCAATCGACTGTGGGCTGCGCCCCCCTGGCGCCTTGTTTTCTGGGGCCCACCGCTGGCTGCCCTCCCACCTGGGAGGGGGGAGCAGGGGCACCCTGCAGGCCTTCTCTGTGTGGCCTCCCCTGGGGTTGCCAACCTCCAGGTGGTGGCTGGAGACCTGGCAACCCTAGCCTCTCCCCCCCACCGGGAGATCTACACCTGGCCCCTGAAAGATGTTATAAATGTGCGAATGGCCCTTGGCAGGAAAAAGGTTCCCCACCCCTGCAGTAGAGAATAAGTGGGGTACAAAAACCAACTCTTCTTCTATTTCCCAGAAGTACTGGGTATTACGTATGCAGAGATGGGATCACGGCCAGGCGTCGGATGCCACAGACTCCAGCATGGCTCCTCCTGAACACACATCAGGCTGCCTTATAGTGACTCAGACCCTCGGTCCATCAAGGTCAGTACTGGCAGTGGCTCCTCAGGGTCGCTCACATCTCTTACCACCCGATCCTCTTAGCTGGAGATGCCGGGAATTGAACCTTTGACCTTCTGCAGACCAAGTAGATGCTCTTCCACTGAGCCACAGCCAGGATCTGAGGGTAAGGCACAGACTGGCTTGACCTGACCCGCAACACATGTGGGAAAACCTGTTCTAGGACTCACAGATCCCCACATTGAGTAATGGCTGGCAAATCCAGGAGGAAATGAGCATACTAATTGGTGCCTTTGCATTTTCATCAAGGTCAGACAGCCTCGGCTCGTCTAAATATTTCAGGTGGGGGCCACTGCGTCTCTTCACCTCTTGCCTTTATTATCCCAGCCACTCTGGTATGCTTGCAGAGTCATACTGCATGCTTCGTCAGCAGGTTTTTCAAATATTTATTTCCCAGGGCACAGCTGTATAGCTGCTTAAGTTGAGAGCTTGCAGAACATGTACCATTGTCATTCCTCCAAAGTCCACGTGAGCACATTCTGAAATGGGCAGCAAGTTTAATCTGGACCAGTGCAAACTTCATATACATGAACACGCATGAACCCAGGAAGATGCCTTGTGCTGAATCAGACCCTTGGTCCATCAAAGTCAGTATTGTCTACTCAGACTGGCAGCAGCTCTCCAGGGTCTCAGGCGGAGGTCTTTCAGAAGAAGAAGAAGAGTTGTTATATGCCGACTTTCTTTACCACTTAAGGCAGAATCAAACCGGCTTACAATCCCCTTCCCTTCCCCTCCCCACAACAGACACCCTGTGAGGTAGGTGGGGCTGAGAGAGTATGACTTGCCCAAGGTCACCCAGCTGGCTTCATGTGTAGGAGTGGGGAAACAAATCTAGTTCACCAGATTAGCCCCCGCTGCTCATATGGAGGAGTGGGGAATCAAACCCGGTTCTCCAGATCAGACTCCACCACTCCAAACCACCACTTTTAACCACTACACCACGCTGGCCACGTTCACATTACCTGCTTGCCTAGTCCCTTTAACTGGAGATGCTGGGGACTGAACCTGGGACCTTCTGCCTGCCAAGCAGATGCTCTACCACTGAGCCACAGCCACTCCCCTAAATAAAAAAGGAAAGTAAGCAGTCTCTGGACTCACATGAACACATTAAGCTGCCTTCTACTGAATCATGGCCCATCAAAGTCAGTATTGTCTATTCAGACCGGCAGCGGCTCTCCAGGGTCTCAGGCTGAGGCCTTTCGCATCACCTACTTGCCTAGTCCCTTTAACTGGAGATGCTGGGGATTGAACCTGGGACCTTCTGCATGCCAAGCAGAAGTTCTTCCACTGAGCCACAGCCCCATCCCCTGCTTCCTAACCCCTTTAAGCCCGGGAATACCCCCTTAAACAGCAGTGCTACATCAGCTTTTTGCTGGCACAGCATCGCTGCTTTCCATGGGGCTTTCCCTCCCTTTTCTAAATTTCACTTTTTAAAAAGCCCCTTTCCCCCCTTGCTGCAGCAGCCAAATCTCTTTGGAGGCACCACATTTTCACACCATCCTTAGAGACTAACTGGGTTATTCAGCATGAGCATCTGGACGCAATCAAGTCTCTGCTTCAAGGCAGTCAATGTAAGGTTTAGGGTACACAGGCCTTCTACATTTTTTCCCAGGGTATCAAACTGAAAATGGATTTATTTAGTGGAATGTTAAGGCTAATAACTGTAGTTTTTATACTTCGTGGTTGCATTTGACAGAACTTTCCCATCAACCTCCAGTAAAAGGCTTTGGCTTGCAGGTTCCCATGTTCAATTCCCACCATCCCCAGCCAAGAGGATCAAGTACTAGGTGATGTGAAAGACCTCTGCCTGAGACCCTGGAGAGCCAAGGGAAGGAGGTATGGCTCAGTGGTAGAGCATCTCCGGCTCACAATCCCTTCCTCTCCCCACAACAGACACCTTGTGGAGCAGGTGAGGCTGAGAGAGTTCGGAGAGAACTGTGACTAGCCTAAGGCTACCCAGCTGGCTTCATGTGGAGGTGTGGGGAATCAATCCCGGTTCTCCAGATTAGAGTCCACCGCTCCTAACCACTACACCACACTGGCTCATTGGTAGAACATCTGCTTGGCATGCAGAAGGTCCCAGGTTCAATCCCTGGCATCTCCAGTCAAAAGGGTCAGGGACTAGGCAATGTGCAAGACCTCCACCTGAGATGCCTCAGAGTTGCTACCAGTCTGAGTTGACAAGATAAAGCAGCAGCATCATGCATATGTGTTAAGTTCCACTCTGCAATCATTTCAGGCAACAACATAAATTGTGGATCAACAACATCAAGTTGTGGAACTCCCTACCCCAGGATGTGGCAATGGCTGCCAACTTAGAAAGCTTGAAGAGGGGAGTGGACATGTTCATGGAGGAGAGGCCTATCCATGGCTACTAGTAAAAATGGATACTAGTCATGATGTATACCTATTCAGGATCAGAGGAGCATGGCTATTATATTAGGTGCTGTGGAACAAAGGCAGGACATTGCTGCTGCAGCTGTCTTGTTTGTGGGCTTCCTAGAGGCCCCTGCTTGCCCACTGTGTGAACAGACTGCTGGACTTGATGGGCCTTGGTCTGATCCAGCAGGGCCTTTTTCTGTTCTTATGTTCTTAAGTATTTGAAGGTCTGTCACTTGGAGGAGGGCAGGGAGCTGTTGGAGATTTGATTAGCTGTGCAGATTTTTTAAAGCTTTGGCAGGAGCTGCCCCCACAGCACAAGGATCTGCACCAGTAAAAATGGATACTAGTCATGATGCATACCTATTCTCTCCAGGATCAAAGGAGCATGGCGAACATATTAGGCGCTGTGGAACACAGGCAGGATGGTGCTGCTGCAGTCATCTTGCTTGTGGACTTCCCAGAGGCACCTGGTTGGCCACTGAGTGAACAGACTGCTGGACTTGATGGACCTTGGTCTGATCCAGCATGGCCTTTCTTAGGTCTTATGTCCATTCGAAATGAAAGGATGCTTCTTTGTGACACTGCAAAAATGCCACAAGTCAAGCAAGCCAAGTTTTCACTGTACCCAATCTGCTGGCTCCAGGGAACTCTTAGAGAAACCAATTAGGACTGTTCTGCGCTACATTCTGGCCTCTGTCCTGTGATGTTCTTTGGAAGCAGAATGCGCATCAGCAACCTTCCCTGTGCTTGCCATTAGCTGGCCGGATGAACTTTTCCAGCAGCTCAGCACCTTGCAAGAGCCAACTTTTCCCTCCCCAGGTGCCAGGCACTGGCACGGTTCAAGGGTATAGCGGCTAAGTTTAAAAACAACAACAACAAAAGAGCATTGCCTGTGAGCTCTGAAATCATTCTGTATTCTGGTAATAATTCCGGAGGGGTTAGCCGTGTTAGTTTGTTGCAGCGAAAACAAACAGGAGTTTGTATTCTGTTTTTTTTTTTTTTAATGTCCCAATTTCTGCCAAGAAAACTGTTAAGTTGGTGCATGATGAATAAGTTATGCAAAGTAAGGGCCTTTGCACGCCTTCCATTTGTGCTGCATAATTTATCCTGCCTGTCCTGGTAAAACTTTCAAAGAATTTGGGAAGGAAGAAGAGACAACTAGGCAATGCCAGAGGGCCCATGCAAGGATTGTCATTAAGAGTTCCCTAATTTAAGAAGAGGTCCGCCTAATCCAGCATTATGTTTCCCACAATAGCCAACCAGATGCACCCAGAAGCCTATAAACAAGGGCCTATAGGTTAATGCATCCATTTATTATGACCTCCCGCAGCAACCAGTAATCACAGATATACCATTTTTGAACACAGAAGCTCCATTTAGCCATTGATGGACCCATGAATTTGTCTTATAGCCTTTTCTAAGTAGGGCTGACAGCCCTCATTGGTACCCCAGTAGGATAATTTGGCGGGGGGCAGAATAAGATACTTGGTGACATCACTTCTGATGTGCAACCGGACAGGACGTCATCATGTTGGGGTGATGCTCTAGGATTCACCCAAAACTCTGGCTAAACCATAGAGTTTGGGGGGAATCCTAGAGCGTTGCACTAGTGCAATGACATCACTTCCAGTTTCATGCTGGAGGTGATGTCACATGCTAGCATGACACTGAATCCACACACCCTTTCCCCTAGCACACTATTAAGCAGCTGTAGGGGACTGGGGGCACGCCACATGGTTTTCTGCGATAGCATGAGACCTAGCCCCTTTACATCTAAGGTAAGGGGCAGTAAGCCCTGTTGCAGCAGTGAGCCCCATAAGTTAATTGTGCATTTTGTGAAAAACTTCCTTTAGATCATTTATGTTTGGTAATTAGCAGCGTGTTCCAGGCTGAATTGCCCTGCATATTTTTTTTAATTTTTCACGCTGAACCGTCATTCCGGAAATGACTGCGAAGCTGACGCATGCCTGCTTCGCTTTTCTTAAGAGCCCCTTTAACGCGACCTTTGGTGTTTGTTCCGCCCCCGCCATGAAGAATCCCCTGAAGGAACCATGCAAAATAACAGTGGCTGGTTAGCTATGCACATGCTAATAACTATGTAAACAGGAACAAAGGAGCAGGCGAGTGGGGGGTGGAATTTCTCCTTTTGCGTCGGGACAGTGAATAGGCATTTTTAAAGTTGCATTTAAAAAAAGAGCTTTGAGCGAGCATCAAAACTGACCCTGCATAAATGGCCTTAGTTTGCTTTAAATCCACTGTTCATCCATCTCACTGTTGATCAATTCCACTGGGTGACCATGACTTTATTAATATGAGAGGGGGCAAAATTCTCCCTGTCCACTCGACCCTGTTTTATAAAACTCTGCGGATGGCACGGAATCTTGATATCATCCAAACTTTTACCAGAGTCCCCTAGTATATTTCTCTTCGTCAGTAGCAAATTTCAAATTGGAGCTCCTTTGAGCGGTGACCTCCCTTTTTATGCTTCAACCATTATGCTCCCTGTGCATTAAGAAGATTACAAAGAGCAACTTCTGTTTCTAAATTAAACATTTAAATAAGCTTCAAGGACTTCATAAAGTTTGCTGTGGAGCTTAGAGTAATTATCTTATGAAACCATAAGCCCCGGTGTCAGCTGTATACCTACCAACTGCACCTACAAATTCCAAGTAGGAAAGGAACATACTCTAAGTAGGGCAAGACTATTACTGAATATAGTCGTATGGTACAAATCTTAGCTGACGGTCTTTGTAACCGGTAGGGGAGAAATTAAAAGAGACCCTGCCCTCATTTATTTTTGAAACTATATTTAATTGGTGGTGGAAAGTGCTGTCGAGTCACAGCTGACTTGTGGCAACCCTGTAAGGTTTTCAAGGCAAGAGATGTTCACAGGTGGTTTGCCATTGCCTGCCTGGACTTCCTTAATGGTTTCCCATCCAAGCACTAACCTGGCCTGACTCTGTTTAGCTTCTGAGATCTGATGAGATTGGGCTAGCCTGGGCTATCTCACTGTTTAATACTACTGAATCATAGAATCATAGAGTTGGAAGGGAAGAGGGACCTGGCCAGCCTATTTGAAAGGCAACCCAGAAGAGAAACAGCCGGGTGCACTGTGTGTGCGTAAAAGGCCATCAGGTCAACAGCTGACTGACCACTTCCAGCAAGGGGTTTTCGAGTCAATTGAGGCAGAGGTCGTTTGCCGTTGCCTTCCTCTGCAGAGCCTTCCTTGGCGGTCTCCCGTCCAAGGACAGACCCTGCTTAGCTTCGAAGATCTGATGAGATCGTACTACAAACACGCTGCCGTCCCCCCGCACTGTGAATGGCCTTTCCTAAAATTAAAAATAGCTTTACTAAGGCAGGCGAAGGCAAGGATATCATGAGAGGAGGGTGGGGCGAAGCAAGCAGGCATTCAAGTGTTTTTCCCAAGGTTTGACACTGGAATGACAGCAGGGTTGCCAACCTCCAGATGAGGCCTGGCAATCTCCTGGAATTACAACAGACCTCCAGAAGACAGAGATCAGTGTCCCCTGGAGAAAATGGCTGCTTTGGAGGATGGACTCTGTGGCATTCAACCTCACTGAAGAAGAATTTGTTTTTATATTTCGACTTTCTCCACCACTTAAGAAAGAATCAAACCAATTTACAACCACCTTCCCTTCCTCTCCCCACAACAGACACCCTGTGAGGTAGGTGGGGCTAAGAGTGTGTGACTAGCCCAAGGTCACCCAGCTGGCTTCGTGTATAGGAGCGGGAATTTCACCAGATTAGCCTCCGTCGCTCATGTGGAGGAGTGGGGAATCAAACCCGGTTCTCCAGATCAGAGTCCACCGCTCCAAACCACCACTCTTAACCACTACATCCCACTGGCTCCAAACCACTGCCCTTAACCACGATACCACACTGAGATCCCACCCCTCCACAAATCCCAAATCTCATCTGACTCTACCCCCAAATCTCCAGGAATTTCTCAACCTGGAGTTGGCAACCCTAAATGCCAGTGCCGAAAAAATGGTCCCTTTGGTACACACACGCCTGCGGAGAGCCGGGAAACCAAGTAAATCTGATCAGCGACAGGAAGGAGCCATGGCTTTCTCAGCTCATGCATCACTCTCACAGGGCCATGGTTTAAGGGGGACTTACTTTGGCCAGCAGCGTGATCTCCATGGATTGTCTTTCCAGTTCCATCTCGGCAGCAGCATTAGGGATTTTTCCCAGTCCAAAAAGGCATGCAACCTTGCTCCCTCCCCCAAAAAAAGCATTCAAGGCAACCCTACAGAACCAGCTGCTGTTCCTGCGGTGCCATCATTAAACCGGTGTTGACATCTCTCTGCCTATTGATTAATTCAACGGTAAATAGCTAATGATTTACTTCTTGGCACCCAGCAAGGACCCTGCTTGGTTTGCACAACCAGCACTTTGTCAGACACTCAAACCAGAAGTTCTGGAAATGAGGCAAGGCCACATGGCAGACTGGGCAGGGTTGTCAACCTCCAGGTGGAGCCTGGAGACCTCCTGGAATCACAGCTGTCCTCCAGATGACAGAGTTTGGTTCCCATGGAAGAAATGCTTTTTTCAGAGGGTGGGCTCTATGGCATTAAACCCTACAGAGGTCCCTCCCCTCCCCAAACCCCACCCATCCCAGACTCCCCCCCCCAAAAAAAAATCTCCAGGAATTTCCAACCCAGAGTTGACAGCCCTACATAGTGAGCCAGCTGGAAGACAGACCTCCAGCCACTGGGCAGAGACTGAACAAGAAGGAGAAGAAGAGTTGGTTTTTATATGCCAGTTTTCTCTACCACTTAAGAGAGACTCAAACCGGCTTACAATCACCTTCCCTTCCCCTCCCCATGACAGACACCCTGTGAGGTAGGTGGGGCTGAGAGAGCTCCAAGAGAGCTGTGACTTGCCCAAGGTCACCCAGCTGCCTTCGCGTGTAGGAGTGGGAAACCAACCCGGTTCACCAGATTAGCCTCCGCCGCTCCAAACCACTGCTCTTAACCACCACACCACGCTGTCGTGAGGACAAACCAAGCATCACCTGCTTCGATACACATCACAAGGCCAACTAGTTTTTCAAAATGGCAAGGAGGAGATCTCCAAAAGCATCCCTAGAGAAGAGCAATGCCAGATCTGCATGTACACCTGCAGAGAAGGTGGAATGGGCTGCCTCGGAGGGTGGTGGAGTTCCTGTCTTTGGAGGTCTTTAAGCAGAGGCTGGATGGCCATCTGTCGGGAGTGCTTTGATTGTGGGATCCTGCATGGCAGGGGGAGGGTTGGGGTCACTGGGGATGTGGGGGGAGGTAGTTGTTAATTTCCTGCATTGTGCAGGGGGTTGGACTAGATGACCCTTGTGGTCCCTTCCAACTCTATGATTCTATGGTCAGTACTTGGATGGGAGACCTCCAAGGAAGTCCAGGGTCACGATGCAGAGGCAGGCAATGGCAAACCACCTCTGTTCCAGCTCTGGCCTTGAAAACCCTACATGGTTGCTATAAGTCAGCTGCCACTTGATGACACTTTCTACCACCCCTGTGCAAGACATTGTAAACCCAGTGGCTGTATATCTCCCCCAAAACCCATGATTTATTTTATTTTATTAGATTAGATTTTTATCCCGCCCTATCCCTACTGGAGCAGGGCTCAGGGCAGCTTTCATCCAACATACAAGCACATTATTCAATAATATCTGCATCTTAACAATATAGAACAATATACAATAATTAAAAATTGGTAATACAATGTAAGTTTAACAAATAAATAAAGTTCGGCTGTCAAAGTAATCTGTGCATACTTACATAATTCAAATACTTAGAATCACAGAGTTGGAAGTGACCACTAGGGTCATCTAGTCCAACCCCCTGCACAACGCAGGAAATTCACAACTTCCTCCCCCCCCGCACCCTCAGTGACCCTTACTCCATGCCCAGAAGATGGCCAAGATGCCCTCCCTCTTCTGATCTGCCTAAGGTAATAGAATCAGCATTGCTTACAGATGGCCATCTAGCTTCTGCTTAAAAACTTCTAGGGAAGGAGAGCTTACCACCTCCCGAGGAAGCCTGAGGAACCGCTCTAACTGTTAGAAAATTCTTCCTAAGGTCTAGATGGAAACTCTTTTGATTTAGTTTCAACCCGTTTTGGTTCTGGTCCCGCTGGTTCAACCCGTTGGTTACTGATTTACAAAGTGAATCAGATAGAACTGGATATCGGGAAGGTTTGGGATAATTGCCCACCCTGGTAAAAACAGATTTTTCATCTAAAATCAAACCTGGGAGATTACTTGGCATCCCTAATTGTAATGGCCTTTAAATCTCTGAGAATCTTTTTTTTTTCTCCGAAAAGACTTGGCCTCTTCACGGGAAACGTACCCATGGAGCCATCGCAATTAGGGCTTTCACTCTCGGCACCATCGTATAATTTTGCCCCATGTGATATTTCTTGAAGGCAGTGGGTGAAAGAAATATAGAGCTCTCCCGCTCTGCAAGGGACTGACTCACAGTCCAAGGTCCCACAGACGCATTCAGATTTGAGATGTCAGAAGTAAACGGCAGTCCCAAGAACCATCTGTTGAAAGGTTCTGTCTTGATCTTCCCAGCTGGTGCTAATGAATCAGGGCAAATAGAGTGTATATGGGAGGGGGGAAAGAGGAGCAAATCAAGTGGGGAAGCATGCTATATGGAAAGCCCCCCGAGCACTTCCCATCCCTTGCCTCAGTTATCTGTACAACCACCCTGTCAAGTAGGCCAATATCATTAGTAAAGTTTCCATCAAATCACAGCAGACTTATGGCAACCCCACAGGGTTTTCAAGGCAAGAGACAAAAGAGGTGGTTTGCCATTGCCTGCCTCTGCGAAGTGACCCTGGACTTCCTTGGGGGGGGGTCTCCCATCCAAATACTAAACATGACCAACCCTGCTTAGCTTCCAGGATTTTATGAGATTAGGCTAGCCTGGACTATTCAGGCCAGGGCAAAAGACATACAGAAGTGGTTTGCCATTGCCTGACTCTGCACAGCAACCCTGGACTTCCTTGGTGGTCTCCCATCCAAATACTGGTTAGACCTCACCTAGAGTATTGTGTTCATTTTGGGGTGCCACAATTTAAGAAAGATGTAGATAAGCTGGAATGTGTCCAGAGGAGGGCAACAAAGATGGTGAGGGGTCTGGAGACAAAGTCCTGTGAGGAAAGGTTGAAAGAGCTGGGTATGTTTAGCCTGAAGAGGAGAAGACTGAGAGGGGATATGATAACCATCATCAAGTACTTGAAGGGCTGTCACACAGAGGAGGGTGCAGAGTTGTTTTCTGTTGCCCGAGAAGGTCAGACCAGAACCAATGGGTTGAAATTAAATCAAAAGAGTTTCCGTCTAGACATTAGGAAGAATTTTCTAACTGTTGGAGTGGTTCCTTAGTGGAACAGGCTTCCTTGGGAGGTGGTGAGCTCTCCTTCCCTGGAGGCTTTTAAGAAGAGGCTAGATGGCCATCTGTCAGCAATGCTGATTCTATGAACTTGGCCAGTTCATGGGAGGGGGGGGCAACTTGGCCATCTTCTGGGCACTGGAGTTTGTGGGGGAGGTAGTTGTGAGTTTCCTGCATTGTGCAGGGGGTTGGACTAGTTGACCCTGGTGGTACCTTCCAACTCTATGATTCTGTGATTCTCTGTGATTCTACCAAGTAGGGGCAACCCAACTGAGCTTCCAAGTTTTGATGAGATCAGGCCAGTCTGGTCCATCCAGGTCAGGGCAGAGATGAAACAGAGGTGGTTTGCCAGTGCCTTCCTCTGCATAGCAACCCTGGACTTCTTTAGTGGTCTCCCATCCAAGCACTAACCAGAGCCAACCTGAAAGGTGATATGATAATCATCTTCAAGTACTTGAAGGACTGTTCCATAGAGGATGGTGCAGAGTTGTTTTCTGTTGCCCCAGAAGGTTGGACCAGAACCAAAGGGGTTGGAATTACATCAAAAGCATTTTGTCTAAACATTAGAAAGAACTTTCTAACAGTTAGAGTGGTTCCTCGGTGGAACAGTCTTCCTCAAAAGGTGGTGAGCTCTCCTTCCCTGGAGGTTTTTAAGCAGAGGCTAGATGGCAATCTGTCAGCAATGCTGATTTTACGACTTTAGGCAGTTCATGAGAGGGAGGGCATCTTGGCCATCTTCTTGGTATAAAGTAGGGGTCACTGGGTGTGTGTGGAGGAGGTAGTTGTGAATTTCCTGCAATGTCCAGGGGGTTGGACTAGATGACCCTGGTGGTCCCTTCCAACTCAATGATTCTATGCTTTTTTTTTTGTAGGGGAGAGGGCTTATGCATATTTACAATCCCTCCCTCCCACTAATTGCCCATCAAAGACAATACTTCACCCAAGTCCTATTTAAGATACCACCCTTAGAAAATGTAGCTTAAACACAAATGTCGCTTAAAGACCTGCAGGATAGCTACATAGATTACTGAAGCAGGTTTCAGGCCTTCAACTACAGAGCAAATATTTTGCTATGCTTTGTGCAATTTATATCAGCTATCTCTCCCGCACGCACACAAACACACACACACACAAATACAGCAACTGCATTAGATTTTATTGTTCTTCCCCTTGGCAAGTGACAATTTAACTTGTAAAAGCAAACAAAGAAGCGATTCACCATTTAAAAAATAGCCCGGGGGCCTCAGACACTCAAAGTCACAACTAGTTTGCAACAGTCAGGCAGCACCATGTAATTTGGAAACAGAAATAATTTCTGTGTCTGGGCTAAGAATGCCAAGCTCCAGGAGGAATTTAAAGGAAAGCAATGGCACAGCAGACATAATCAATCTAACGAACTGGGGTGGGGGAAGAGGCTACACTGAACATCTGAACAAACTATGCCAGGGATATGCTTGCCAACCTCCAGGTGGGGCCTGGAGACCTCCCGGAATGACAAGGGATCTCCAGACAAAAGAGGTCAGTTCTCCCGAAGAAAATGGCTGCTTTGGATGGTGGACTCTATGGCATCATACTCCACTGAGGTCCTGCCCCTCCCCAAACCCCTCACTTCCCAGGATGCACCCACAAAGTCTAGGAACTTCCCTACCCCGAGTGGGCAACCCAAGCTAGGGATCATGGGACCCATGTAGACAAAAGCCGCATGGGGAAGTATGGAGGGGGGAGATGCACAGTTTGGCAGTCCAGAGATACACATACCACATTGGTCATTTATGCATGGGTACTTTCACTCATTTTCACCCGCCGTCTGTCTTGGTTGTTCCTTAGAGTTATGCATGAGTTTTCCCTCCACTAGAGATGACCTCACTGCCAGCCCTCACAAATCCCGGGACTTCCCGTTCCTATTAAAACCCGATTCTTCGATCTTCCCTGATCTCAGCCAGTTTGAAATCCCCATGCATAAAGCAAAGCATGGGACAAGGAAGATTGGTTTCTCTCACAGCAAGCAGCCAGCCAGTTACAAAGCAGCATGTCAAGGAGCGGGGATTCAAATGCTTTCTACTTCCTCTGAGTTCTTTTTGAGCAGAAGAAAGGCTTTTAAAAACGAGGCTTGGGTTTCTCCCTCCTCTCTTCCTTTTAAATAGCTCTGGGTTGGGAAATACCTGGAGATTTTGGGGGCAGAGCCTGAGGAGGGCGGGGTTTGGAGAGGGGAGAGACTTCAGCACCTTAGAGTCCAATTGCCAAAGCGGCCATTTTCTCCAGGGGAACTGATCTCTATCGGCTGGAGATCAGTTGTAATGGCGGGAGATCTCCAGCTACTACCTGGAGGTTGGCAACCCTAAGAATCAGGGGTGTCCAGAATTAAATGGAGGCAGACGGAGTGCTTGTCTGTATTCCGAACAAAATAAATCCTTCCATTGCAGAAAGTAGCTGAAGTTAACCAAGACTCTGCTCTGTGGCATATTTGACATGATGATTAAATGAGACATTTTTTGACTATTTACTTGGCATTGCATACTTGGGGTTTTGCTGCCAGGTCATTATTAGAGATTCCCCCTCCCTCCCCTCCCCCCCCCAGCTCTAAAATTGTGTAAATGATATTCCCCATCCTTTCAAATCGTTATACTTTTCAGCGATGGCTTGGCTAAGCAATGTAAGGATGTATCAAAAACGCATATCAAAAACCATGCAAAATTTAACACTGTGATTATAGCCTGCATAATCCATTATCCCTACCACTTCAAGTCTGCAGCGGTTAACACAAATCACACCAGCTTCCTTACCACATATACTGATAACTTTCGGCATCCATTAAAAATAATCTGGCCCTTGCAAATATTACCCTGGGAGGCATGTGTGCTGTTCAGTGACCTTTCGATGCTCCAGTTTAATGAACAGCTAGAAAAACTCAAATAAGTCATTGCCAGAAATGCTCATGACCGTTGCGCATTATACTTTGCGATGACACACTGGGTAAGAGGGCTATTTTCTAATTCTGGAGAAATACGATGCATTCGCTTTAGGAGAAATCTTTCATACGACGTAACCCACACAGCCGCCTTCTTCAGCCTGTTTGGAAACACTGCATATTCCAGCAAAAATTAGAAGTCTAATATGCTAAAGCAATGATGTTAGGGTTGCCACCATCCAAGATCTCTTAGAATTACAGATGATGATGATGATGAAAAAGAAGAGTTGTTTTTATATGCCGATTTTCTCTACCTTTTTAAGCAAAATCAAACCAGCTTACAATCTCCTTCCCTTCCCCTCCCCACAACAGACACCCTGTGAGGTAGGTGGGACTGAGAGAGCTCTAACTGAGCTGTAACTTGCCCAAGGTCACCCAGCTGGCTTCGTGTGTAGGAGTGTGTGTAGGAGTGTGTAGGAGTGGGGAAACAAATCCCATTCACCAGATTAGCCTCCGTCGCTCATGTGGAGGAGTGGGGAATCAAACCCGGTCCTCCAGATCAGACTCCACCGCTCCAAACCACTGCTCTTAGCTACTACATCATGCTGGCTCTGAGGTAGGTGGGGCTGAGAGAGTTCAGCGAGAACTGTGACTAGCCCAAGGTTGCCCAGCAGGCTTCATGTGTAGGAGTGAGGAAACCAATCTGGTTCACCAGATTAGAGTCCGCCGCTCATGTGGAGGAGTGGGGAATCAAACCCGGTTCTCCAGTTTAGCGTCTACCGCTCTTAACTCCTACACCACGCTGCCTCTCAGAACTGTATATAAATAACAGCAAAGAGACAGCAAAGCCGAAAAAGCAGTATATGGGAAGGCCATAAGGGTGGGATCGTGACTCAAAAGTAGACCACTTGCTCTGCACACAGAAGGACCACCAACACAGGAAGCTGCCTTCCAGACCACAGGTCTACAAAGGTCAGTACTGCCTACTCTTTCAGACAGCAGTTCTCCAGGGTTCCCGGCAGATTTCTTTCCCATCACCCGCTACCTGATCCTTTTAACTGGAGATACTGGGGACCAAACCTGGGACCTTCTGCGTCCAAAGCAGATGCTCTACCACAGAGCCAAAACATGTGATGCTCATTTAGCAAGGACCAAAAGAACTAGAACACTGCAGTCACAATAACAGGAAGACGGCTTTTCTAACTGCTAGATCTCAAATAAGCTGGGGTTGTCAGTAGGTTTACCAGATCCAGGTTGGGAAATACCTGGAGATTTTGGAGCTGGAGCCTGAGGAGGGCAGAGTTTGGAGAGGTGAGGGACTTCGATGCCATACAGTCCAATTGCCAAAGTGGCCATTTTCTCCAGGCGAACTGATCTCTATCGGCTGGAAATCAGTTGTAATACCGGGAGATCTCCAGCTACCACCTGGAGGTTGGCAACCCTAGTTGTAAGACCCCTTCTGGGAGTGGGGATCTTCCCTGCTCCCAGAGAGTGCTCCCCACTGCCATTCATATGGCCAGCAGGGGAGAAATGGCACCAAAACTGGAAGAGGGGTATCAGCAGTGCCCTGGCACGCTGGCATCACTCTGTGTGCCAGGAAGTGACATCAGCACATCGCTGGGGATGCTGGAAACACTCCAGAACATCTGTGTCATCAGTGGTGATATGTTGATAACACTCCCGGTGTGCACAGATAGTGATGTTAGTGTGTCGCTGGCGAAGTCAACACATTGACAGTGAGGACCCTTAACAGCCATAAAAATAATAGAATCACAGAGTTGGAAGGGACCACCAGGATCATCTAGTCCAATCCCCTGCACAATGCAGGAAATTCCCCCCAAACTATCTCCCCCCAAACACACACATACCCAGTGACCCCTACTCCATGCCCAGAAGATGGCCAAGATGCCCTCCCTCTCATCATCTGCCTAAAGTCCTAGAATCAGCATTGCTGACAGATGGCCATCTAGCCTCTGCTTCAAAACCTCCAGAGAGCTCACCACCTCCAGTTTCTAACAGTTTCCCAACAGTTAGAGTGGTTCCTCTGTGGAACAGGCTTCCTCAGGAGGTGGTAAGCTCTCCTTCCCTGGAAGTTTTAAAGAAGAGGTTAGATGGCCATCTGTCAGCAATGCTGGTAAGTCTCTCTCCGTTGGTAAGTCTCTCTCTGTCAGTTTCCAGGGAGTGGGGGTGGAGACCAGGCAGCCCTACAAATAAGCTGTGCTATGAAGAAATACTGATTCCAGCATACCAAACTGTCATTATTATTTTTATATAGAATTTTTATTGACAAGAAAATTTTTAACAATAAAGAAATTACAAGGGGAAAAATAGATTTTAAACAGAGTTAAAACAATTGTCGAAGGCTTTCACGGTCAGAGTTCATTGGTTCTTGTGGGTTATCCGGGCTGAGTGACCGTGGTCTTGGTATTTTCTTTCCTGACGTTTTGCCTGCAGCTGTGGCAGGCATCTTCAGAGGAGTAACACTGAAGGACAGTGTCTCTCAGTGTCAAGTGTGTAGGAAGAGTAATATATAGTCAGAAAGGGGTTGGGTTGAGCTGAATCATGGTCCTGCAAATGATTCAGGACAATGATTCAGGACAATGATTCTGCAGGAAAATGATTCAGCTCAACCCAACCCCTTTCTGACTATATATTACTCTTCCTACACACTTGACACTGAGAGACACTGTCCTTCAGTGTTACTCCTCTGAAGATGCCTGTCACAGCTGCTGGCGAAACGTCAGGAAAGAAAATACCAAGACCACAGTTACACAGCCCGGATAACCCACAAGAACCAAAGAGTTAAAACAAGTTAACAGGAAAGAAAAGGAATATAGAATTGAAAGTGAAAGTCCCCTTCCCTCCCTCGTGTTAAGTGCCCCCCCTATTGTGACTGCCGGAGAAGTACCCCTTAGCTTTATATAATCCATTATTTATTTTATTTCCCTTCACTACAGTATTTTATTTACAACTCTTTCACTATCTTTGTAAAAATCAATATTTGCCGTGTTAGCCCAATGTACAAAGGCCTTATGCCAATCGCTTTTAAACTCTTCCCATGTAGACTATTAGTTAATTTGGCCATTTGTGCAAAGACCAAACCGTCATTAAAGACACAGGGCCAGACCTGGCTGGAATGTTGTCTGGTCTACTGGCAAACTCTAACCTTGATAGCTCTGTAGGAGTAAGGAAACCAACCCGGTTCACCAGATCAAAGTCCGCCGCTCGTGTGGAGGAGTGGGGAATCAAACCCGGTTCTCCAGATCAGAGTCCATCGAGCCAAACCACCGCTCTTAACCACTACACCACTCTGGAGGAGGTTATTTCACTCATTCCTTTCATTCCTGGTGGTCCCCTGACCCATGCGGCTGTTTCTCCAGAGTGACCCATGACCTCAGAAATCAACTGCTTGTATGCCTTTTAGAAGAAGACGACGACGAAGAAGAAGAGTTGTTTTTTTATATGTTGACTTTCTCTACTACTTAAGGCAGAATCAAACCGGCTTACAATCACCTTCCCTTCCCCTCCCCACAACAGACACCCTGCGAGGTAGGTGAGGCTGAGAGAGCTGTGACTAGCCCAAGGTCACCCAGCTGGCTTCATGTGCAAGAGTGGGGAAACAAATCCAGCTCACCAGATTAGCATCCGCTGCTCCTGTGGAGGAGTGGGGAATCAAACCCGGTTCTCCAGATCAGAGTCCACTGGTCCAAACCACCGCTCTTAACCACTACACCACGCTGGAGGTGGAGGTGATTTCATTCATTCCCCTCATTCCCAATGGTCCCCAGACCTATGCGGCTGTTCCTCCAGAGTGACGCATGACCTCAGAAATGTTTGCATGCCTTTTATTGATGGCTCACTGGATGCAACCCCATTCCTTGGGGAAAGCTCTCAGAATACCAATCTAGGAATACTGTTGTAGGAGAAATCCGACCAGCAGTTTTTTTGCCCTGCTGCATAAAGGGAATTCTACAGCAAATATTGACACTGAAAATAAAAGTTTATACCCCAATTTAATTGCTCGGCTGGTATTGTTAAGTCAAGCGGGATGTGTGGTGCAAAGAGCAATTAACTTACCCTTTCCAATGTGATTTCTTCAAATTCATATTCAATTTCCGTTCCATTGACCTTTAAAAAAAAAAGACGCAACAGAGAAATCTGTTAATACCTGTGGGAGATGAGAAGGGGAAAGCCTGCGCTTTTTACCAGCACGAGAATTCTTTCAACTGTGATGAAATACAGGATTTCCATATCAAAACCAACACTTCCGCTATGGGAATAAATGAGGCATACCACGCGCGGAAGAACTGACGAACGTTGAGCTAAAGAGAAGCCCGTCCCCGAGGAGAATTAATCTTCTTTCAACTCTGGCGGAAGGTTTCAGAGTGATTCAAAGTGTCAGTGGAATTACAAAATTGTGACTGTGTTTCTGAATGGCCAGGCCAATCGTACATGAATAATTGACTGCGATCAAGACTTGGCTGTGATCAAGATGGGAGGGGCCATCGCTCAGTGGTAGAATATCTGCTTGGCATGCAGAAGGTCCCAGGTTCAATCCCCAGCATCTCCAGTGAAAGGGACAAGGCAAGTCGGTGATGTGAAAGACCCCTGCCTGAGACCCTGGAGAGCCGCTGCCGGTCTGAGTAGACAACACTGAATTTGATGGACCAAGGGTCTGATTCAGTATAAGGCAGCTTCATGTGTTCATGTGTCATGTTGTGGTCTAAACAGAGATTCAAAAACAAAAGGGAAGCGGAAACAAATTAAACTCGACCAAAATGTTGAATCCTAACCAAAAAGGTTGAGCTAGAAAATTTGGCAAATGGCCATTTGACCTAACACACTGTTTGATGTACATACATCCTTAGAAGCCCGGCATGAAATACGAGGTGGGACATGGGAGCCATGTTCTAGTGCACGAGGAATAAATAATTTTGCAAGAAGCCTCATAACACTAGAAGGGCTTTTATGTATTTTCTATCGTGCATTATGATCAGGGCCGGATTTAGGTTTGACGAGGCCCTAGGCTATTGAAGGTAATGGGGCCCTTTATATGTCCAGCTGTCCTTTGTCAACAACAAATTGTTGCTGTTTTTTTGTGTTGAATATATGCTATATGGTAATTTATGGACCTAATAGCTATCTAAAGCCATTTGCACATAACAAAATATGTATTTTATCAAAGTAACTGTTGAACTGAAATACAATTAAGAAGAAGTATATTAATAGTGAAATAATTATTATTTCCTTTAAAAAATTTTGGGGGCCCAAGAGAGTGGGGCCCTAAGCTATAGCTTGTTTAGCTTATACGTAAATCTGGCACTGATTATGATATTATATTATTAGGATGTCTGACCACAATTCTATGTCTGACCACTGAGGAAGGCCTTTTTGAGGCCAAAATGTGTTTGGTCCTTATTTGGTCCTACTTTGGTCACTGTACGATTTTACATCAAATGTGGATGAGTTTCATGTATTTACTGACTGTGAATGACTCACCTATGATATAGGCCTTACGTTTTTAACTTTACTGTGCTCCATATTAAAATTTATATATTTGTAATTTTAGTATTTTTTTACAACAGAATAGAATAGACATTTTTTCTACCCCACCCTCCCCCAGCCGAACCGGGCTCAGGCTAATGTCATAGATATACATACAAAACTGGCTAACATCAGAGATATACGTATGCAATAAATACAAATTTTAAAATACAATCAAAACAACGCTAACTAATACATTGTTCCTGTGGATGGCACCATAATCCCTATTTTACTATAGGGAGATAGTTCTGCAAGGGGGTCATAACCCAACCATCTAGATTTATATCTAGGGTTGCAAATCTCCAGGTAGTGGCAGAAGATCTCCTGCTATTACAACTGATCTCCAGCCAACAGAGATCAGTTCCCCTGGAGAAAATGGCCACTTTGCCGATTGGGCTCTATAGCATTGAAATCCCTCTCTTCCCCAAACCCTGCCCTCCTCAGGCTCTACCCCAAAAACCTCCCACTGGTGGCAAAGAGGGACCTGGCAACCCTATTTATATCACACTTCAAGGGAGAGGAGATGGGGCATCAAGAGAAAAAACACAGGGGAAAGAGAGATAAGGAAAGGTAAGGGACATGGAGGCGGAGGGAAAACAGGGGAGAAGGAAGGGAAAGGGACTGGAAAAGGTATGGGAAAAGGAAAAAGGGAAGGAGGGAAGGGGAAGGGAAGGAGGGGAAGAGAGGCCTGTGTAAAGATGTAGTATTCTCTCGGCTGGAGATTAGTTGTAATAGCAGGAGATCTCCAGACACCACATGGCAGTTGGCAACCCTACACCCTCCTCCAACGAAAAACATGTACCCCTTATTTTTTTCTCTCCAAAAGGAACAAAAGGCATCAGCTCGCAAGGCATTTGTGCTATGGAAGTCCGACTGAAGTCCACAGGGGCTACTTTCCAATAAGCAGCTTAAGGTTGGTGGTTTGTGCTGAACAGATATGTGAGTACATGCTTGCACTGGAACATGAAAACAAATACCAGCCACAGTGCACTTGTTCTTAGCCGGTGTCCCCAAGAGGATCCCCTTCTCTAAGTCTTTCCTTCTATTTCTTTCCAGGAGGAGATGAAGCTGACCACTTCCTGGCTGCAGAGAGATAACCTTGCCAATTTCTGATCTGTATTTCAAACTCTGGTTGGTATTTTGTATTGCACTTGGCTCAGAGCTCATGACTCTAGAGGCTTCGCCTAGCGGTACATTGCTTCTCCTCCAAGCTGTGTTGTAGCCCTTATTCGTCTTTTTAAAAGTGCCATCCGGTCGCAGCCAACTTACGCCAACCCCAGGGGGTTTTCTAGGCAGAGGAAGAACAGACGGAAGAACATGAGAACATGAGAACAGACGGAAGAACATGAGAACACCATACTGGATCAGACCGAGGTCCATCAAGTCCAGCAGTCTGTTCACACAGTGGTCAACCAGGTGCCTCTAGGAAGCCCCCAAACGAGATGACTGCAGCAGCATTATCCTGACTGTGTTCAAAAGCACTTAATATAATAGGCATGCTCCTCTGATCCAGGAGAGAATAGGTATGCATCATGACTAGTATCCATTTTGACTAGTAGCCATGGATAGCCCTCTCCTCCATGAACATGTCCATTTCCCTCTTACATAAGGACATAAGCTAGGCCATGCTGGATCAGACCAAAGTCCATCAAGTCCAGCAGTCTGTTCACACTGTGGCCAACCAGGTAGGTGCTTCGAGGAAGCCCACAAGCAAGATGACTGCAGCAGCATTATCCTGCCTGTGTTCCAAAGCACCTAATATAATAGGCATGCTCTTCTGATCCTGGAGAGAATAGACATGACTTGTCATTGCCTTCTTCTAAGTAACAACCGTGGACCTCCTTGGCGGTCTCCTACACAAGTTCTAACCAACCCTGCTTAGCTTCTAAGATCTGATGAGATCGGGCTAGCCTGGACCATGCAGGTCAGGGCATTAATGTCATGAAATGAGTTATTTTGTTAAGCTGAAGGCAGGCAGCATGGCTGTCTGCAACCTGGGGAGTAGCTCTACCCTTGATGGCTGAACAGCCTCAGCAAGACATTGGGAAAGGATAGGAGTGAAATTGGCATCGGTACCAAACAGGGTCCCTTAACCTCCGTTTACCCTCATGTAGGTTGCCCAGGCAAAACCTTGTCAGATCTTGGAAGCTTAGAAGGGTTCATACTCAGATGGGAGACCACCAAGGGAGTCAAGGGTCGCTATGCAGAGGCAGGCAATGGCAAATCACCTCTGGCTGTCTCATGCTTTGATAACCCTACAGGGTTGCCATAAATTGGCTGTGATTTGATGGCAACCTCCTCCCCCACCACCACATTTCCCACCCAACAGCAGAGACAGCCGGGAAGAGGTGGTCACACTGGACTGGCAAGTAGCCATTGATGGACCTACCTTCCATGAACCTGTCTAAGCCTCTTCTAAAACCACTCTTGAAGTGTGTTCTTTCATAAGGGAGAGGATAGCTCTTTGTGTGCAGAATGTCCCAGTTTCAATTGCCGGATAAAGAATCTCAGATTTCAGGGATGGGAAAAGATCTTCCTCTGCCTAAGAACGTACAGACTTGCTACTAGTCACAGTAAACAATACTGGGTTAGTTTAGGGTTGCCAACCTCCAGGTACTAGCTGGAGATCTCCTGCTATCACAACTGATCTCCAGCTGATAGAGATCAGGTCACCTGGAGAAAATGGCTGCTTTGTCCATTGGACTCTATTGCACTGAAGTCCCTCCCCTCCACAAAACCCACCCTCCTCAGGCTCCACCCCAAAAACCTCCTGCCGGTGGCGAAGAGGGACCTGGAAACCCTAGGTTAGTTGGACAATGGTATGGCTTAGTATTATTATTATTATTATTATTATTATTATTATTATTATTATTATTATTATTATTATTCTGGCTTTCTACTTTGTCAGGACCCCCAAGGCGGCAAACATAAACAAAATCAAAACATTTGAACAATAAAAGACACATTTAAAATGATAAAGTAATTCAATAAAAACACACAAACAAACAATACCGGCTTCATGCTTATACATATCTATGTGGAGGGAAGGGGACGAGATCTCTGCGTGCAGAGTTCATGACAAAATCCTTCAGACCCAAGCCAATGCTATTAATAGCCAGTCACGCTTGTTTAGAATGCTCTGACGGGAATGAATCAGACCCGAAAATAACCATCAAGAATTGAAATTTGGCATTACAAATCTCATCTGACCCACGCAGGAAACAAATAAACCACAGGAATAAATAAACCAAGAAGCAATGTTGTATGCAGTTACGCAGCACCCAATATTCTTGAAAATACCTGATATTTGTCTTTTTCTCCTGACTTAATTTGTAAATCAGAATTCACACTGGCGTGCAGGCCACTATAACTGGAGCACACATTCCCAAGATCACGTTTGTGTCAGTTATGAAAGAAGAAGAAGAGTTGGTTTTTATATGCCAACTTTCTCTACCACTTAAGGGAGAATCAAACCGGCTTACAATCGCCTTCCCTTCCCCTCCCCACAACAGACACCCTGTGAGATAGGTGGGCCTGAGAGAGTGTGACTAGCCCAAGGTCACCCAGCTGGCTTCATGTGGATCAGACTCCACCGCTCCAAACTACCACTCTTAACCACTACTCCATGCTGATTTTGTAGACATCTCTCTCTCTTTTAAAAAAGAGCATCTTACAGCATCCCTGACATATATCCAGCAACGCACAGCTATTCTGAGGTTCTTAGTGTCTCCCTGCAATACATTTTTCCTCTCTGTGTTGGTTTTTTTCTTCTTCCCTTACTTCTGTGTTTATTTTGGATGATTATGGCAGGTGAGAAGTCTGATCTCGGCCTCCAGCTTATGAACATTGCTCCGTAAGCCTTTTCTTTGCTTCACTGCATACATGTTATCATTAATGCAGCAAAACTGAGGGATGAAGAATTTCAAGAGTAAGCAATCCTTTCTGGCGAATAAAAGACACACGCTGGATATTTAGAGCAGCCGTTGAATGAATGTCAAGTAAAGTTGCGCTCTGGGTTCTTTAAAGGTGTGAGTTAGGGTTGCCAGGTCCTTCTTCAAAACTGGCAAGCGTTTTTTGGGGCGGAGCCTGGGGAGGGCGGGGTTTGGGGAGGGGAAGGACTTAAATGCCATAGAGTTCAATTGGCAAAGCAGCCAGTCTCTCCAGGTGAACTGATCTCTATAGGCTGGAGATCAGTTGTAATAGCAGGAGATCTCCAGCTACTACCTGGTGGTTGGCAACCCCAGTGTAAGTATCGACCCTGCTGGCACTAGAAGCAGGGGAAACTCGGACCCAAGGGAGTCTGAACTGCTTGTGGGCAGGGCATGAAGCCATTCCTCCATTCATCTATGGATCCTGCATCCACTGGCCTGGCACCTCTGCTTTGGAGTTTCGGGCACCAGCTAAAGGGAGGGGCTGTGGCTCAGCGGTATAGCCTTTGCTTGGCATGCAGAAGGTCCCAGGTTCAATCCCTGGCATCTCCTGTTAAAAGGGTCAGGTAGAAGGTGATGTGAAAGACCCTGGAGAGCCACTGCCAGTCTGAGTAGACAATGCTGACCGTGATGGACCAAGGGTTCAATACAACGCAGCTTCATGACAGAGAGAAAAACCTCTCTGAGACCCTGCAAAGCAGCCGTCAGTCTCAGGAGATACTGCTGAGCCAAATGGACTGAAAGTCTGTACTAGGTATAAAGCCTCTTCATATTACGTATTTCTATAATACTACATTAGCAATATTTCATAAAGATGTCAGACAATTGCCAACCTGCACCAAAATATCCGAATGTGATGCAGAAGCGTAATCTATTATAAATTACAATGCCCTGAATATGACCTTAGAATGTCAGACTGTTTCGAGCCACTGTTAAATCTGTAACATTCAGGGGGGGAGTCTTAGAAAAGGAATGGAAGAAGAAACAACCACTTATCCTGAATTCAGGTTTTTTTGGGGGGGATCTATTAACGGGCTCCTTCTTTTAGAAAGATCCCTCTGAATGCAGAACTTCCTTTCGGAAAGAGGCATCAAAGCACACTTAGAGGGAATGTTTCTTCAAACAGGTCATGGGAGATTACTGCAGAAATTACAGAGCACCGAAATAGCAAGTCTTATTCCATTTTCCTATCTATTAATTCAGAGAAATGTTTGGACTGCAGGAGACAAAGGGCCAAGTCTCACCAACTACTTATTAGGTAGTTAGGTTCCTCCACGTTTTGAGATAAGTGTTCTTCTTCAAGGGCAGCCTCCATGCTGGGGAAAGTTTTCATCTAACTCTCTGGAAGGAAGCAAGGAAACTCTCGCAAAGAGTCTATGCAGTCAGCTTTGTGTGACTGGATCATTCCCTTCCTATACAGAAGCATAGCACCCCACCAGAGGAGTCAGCTTGTCACAACTCTGTGCCCTGATAAAAGTCCAGTGGCATCTTAAAGACTACTATGCCAATGAAGGTGTCTGAATCTAAATCTGGCTAGCAGAGCTCAGACTCACAAAAACTTCTGCTGGGATACTTCTGCTGGCATCTCCAGTTAAAGGGACTAGGCAAGGAGGTGATGTGAAAGACCTCCGCCTGAGACCCTGAAGAGCTGCTTTTGGTCTTAGACAATACTGACTATGATGGACCAAGGGTCTGATTCAGTATAAGGCAGCTTCATGTGTTCAGATCACAGCCTGCTCTAACAATGGTACCTTTGCTGTGGAACGGCCTCCCTGAAGGTGCAAAGAAGGCCGGCATGTTGCTGGCATTCTGGTGACATTGTCGGGAAGAGTGGTTTAGAAAAGCCTTTCCAAATAAGCAGCTGCTCTCTTGGAGATAATATGTGATGGCTGATTGTGAGTTTTAGAGTGTTCCTGTTGATGTTAATTGTCTTTAAGTGACATTTTATTTTTAAACACCATCGTAACCCATCTTGAGTCCCATGAAGACGCACACAGGTTTTTTTTTTTTTTTAAGAAATCAACCCCTGCTTCTCAGATTTCACATGGGAAACCACCTCTAGCTCTCAAGCCTGTTTGCACAGGCTAGATCCTTGGTTTCTCGTTAAAGGAAAAAAGAACGCCAACAAAATTGCAGCAAAAAAACAATCTAACAAAAACTGATATATAATACTCCATATTATCGTTAGGGTTGCCAACCTCCAGGTACTAGCAGGAGATCTACTGCTATTACAACTGATCTCCAGCTGATAGAGATCAGTTCACTCTTATATGATCAATAACAGACAACTCTCTGAGCCTTTATTTGAGACTAACTAAAAAGCGCATATTTGTGTGTATGTGATATAGTTCTGGTTTTTTTAAAAGCACCTTTATTTTGGGATTAAGACAAATCCATTTCTAGTTTGCCAGAAAAGCTGGCTCAGATACTTAAAAACAACAACAACAACCAACCGAGGATCTACTACTTTCCTTGATACCAACACTTTCTCTCTCTGTAAGCAATAAACAACATTTATAACATGAAACTTATAACATTTTTCTGGTTTTGCTTACAAGAAAGGTGTATTGGGAATATAAGTAAAGGTAAAGGTCCCCAGTGCAAGAACCAGGTCATTCCTGACGTCACATCCCGACGTTTCCTAGGCAGACTGTGTTTACGGGGTGGTTTGCCAGTGCCTTCCCCAGTTATCTTCCCTTTACCCCCAGCAAGCTGGGTGCTCATTTGACCGACCTCAGAAGGATGGAAGGCTGAGTCAACCTTGAGCCGGCTACCTGAAACCAACTTCCGTTGGGATTGAACTCAGGTTGTGAGAAGAGCTTTTGACTGCAGTACTGCAGCTTAACACTCTGTGCCATGGGGCTCCTATTGGGAATATAGTTCTAGTCAATATCCCTAGGCACAGGTCACAAGCAATGTTATCCATTTCCAAGAAGGAATGAATTAATGTAATATTTTTTAAGAGCCCCAGGGCACAGAGTGGTAAGCTGCAGTACTGTAGTCCAAGCTCTGCTCACAACCTGAGTTCGATCCTGACGGAAGTTGGTTTCAGGTACCTGGTTCAAGGTTGACTCAGGCTTCCATCCTTCCAAGGTCGGTAAAATGAGTACCCAGCTTGCTGGGGGTAAAGTGTAGGTGACTGGGGAAGGCAACGGCAAACCACTCCGTGAACATAGTATGCCTAGTAAACGTCGGGATGTGACGTCACCCCATGGGTCAGGAATGACCCGGTGCTTGCACAGGGGACCTTTACCTTTACTTAATACTTTCTAAAAACTATTTTTCAAACATTACCTAAAAATGATATAATCTGTAACTTCTGAGAGAGTGAAAATGTTCTATTCAGTATGCATTAATGTGTTTTCGTGATAAGCGTTTCGCCACTGATTATTCACCACTTATTAGGATGCTGTGAGAGTATCCGCAGATGACCTCCGATACCCCGCACACTAATGAAATACAGCATAGAACTAGATTGTCCATGTGTCTGCTAGAAACTACACAAGTCTAGTCTCAAAATGTAAGTACTTAGCACAATCAAGAAACACCCCACAGGGCGAGACAACTTTCGCGCCAGCTGTTGTGTGCATTACTGGCATAATCCCTCCTCGCATGTCTTGTGACTGTAAGCAAGTATTCTTTGATGCGAGAACCAGCCACCCCAAACTCCGCCATCTGCACAAAGCAATCGAACGGAAATGTAAGTACGGATACAAGAGCGGGTAACTGAACAACTCCAAGAAACTAGTGAGGTGACTTTTAGTACACCGACAAGTGGGGACCCACGAAACTCATGGGGGCGGAATCTAATCTCTCTACCTCCCCCCATTCACCTTCCAGCCTGGCCACAGCAGAACTGTGCTGCCGCCACTGCGGACTGGCCAGAAGCAGCTTCTGAGCTTTGCTGCCGCTGTGCAGCAGCTGCACACCCTGCACCCCGATGCGCTGGCAGGGGTCAGAGGTAGGTGCTTCATTCCCAGCCAGACCCACAGAGGACGGAGACAGGCACTCCTTGCCTAGCCAGTGGGGGATGGAGACAACCATGAAAGGTAGATGTATTCTCTGCGCATGTGCATTTTCATTAGAGGGGGAATTTAAAGCCCCTATTTATTTTTAATGTTCAGATTTTTCTGCAAACTTGGAGAGTACCCCAAGTTTGAAGAAACATCTGTTTGGGGCACGTGTGCCCCCAATCTGCAGATTCGGGGCACAGTTGGGAATTACATATATAGAGAATCTTGCAGCTGAAGTGGAGGCCAACCTCACAGTACCTGGACAAACCCAATGACAAACAAACCGAGCCAATCCTCTAAACTGGGGGTCCCCAACCTTTTTGAGCCTGCAGGTACCTTTGGAATTTTGACATAGCATGCCCCCTCCGAAGTCATACACTTCAGCCTAACCTACTTCACAGGTTTGTTGTGAGGAGACAACAGGGGCGAGGGAAACAATGTAAGCTGCTTTGGGTCTCCATGGGGAACTAATTTCCACAGAGATCACATGTGGGGCCTTGAGGAAAAGCAGGCACTTGGGGGTCAAGGATGATGCCTAAGAGAGCCTCAGCCTGAAAGAACAGAGGCCTGACCATGTCACAGCATATCTAGAGCCAGCACCTGGGGAAAGAGAAGGCTTTTTATAAAGGCTTTAATGGAATTGTTTCAGGTAGGTAGCCATGTTGGTCCGAAGTAGAAGGGTGAGATTTGAGTCCAGTAGCACCTCAGAGACCAACAAGATTTCCAGGTATAAGCTTTTGAGCATCAAAGCTCTCTGTAGATGATGAAGGGATATTTGACTCTCAATGGCTTATACCCTTTCAATGCCCTATATGGTTTGGGGCCAACGAACCTGAAGGACCACCGGAAGGACCACCAACCTTATGAACCCGCCTGACCACTATGGTCATCTTTGGAGGCCCTGCTTTGTGTGCCCCTGCCTTCTGAGATCAGGGAGGTGGCAACCCAAGAGAAGGCCTTCTTGGTCATGGCACCCAAGCTCTGGAACTCTCCCCCCAGGGAGATAAGTCTGTTTCCTTCTGTTGTCATTGTCCACCAGCGGGCAGGGTTGCCAGGTCCCTCTTCGCCACCGGTGGGAGATTTTTGGGGCGGAGGGCAGGGTTTGGGGAGGAGAGGGACTTCAATGCCATAGAGGACTTCAATGCCAATTGCCAAAGCGGCCATTTTCTCCAGGTGGACTGACCTTTATTGGCTGGAGATCAGTTGTAATAGAAGGAGATCTCCAGCTAGTACCTGGAAGTGGCAACCCTACCAGCGATTGAAGTCCTTTTTGGTTTCCTTCGCCATTCCTGCAGTGATCCCTCCACCCCAACCGGCAGCTTAATTACTGTTTTTGTGTCTTTGTACACATTTTAACTCTGTTTTTAATCTATTTTAACAATGTGTGTTCTATTGGTTTTAAAATGTGATTTTTATCATGTATGTTTTAAATGGTTACTCCCCTTGGTAGCCCTTGTGAGGGCAGAAAGCAGAATATAAATGTTGTACATTTTAAGTTGATACTGGTCTAGAACCTTGCTCTTTGAATGGAATTGTGTGCCTTTTAATTATTGTAATAGTTTTTAACTACTGGCAATAATAAATTATTTTCATGAGTCTTTTTGGGTGCTGTCTCCTGATCCACAACATTTGCTTTATTTCTTGAGATTGGTTTTCTTGAGATTCCAGTTGTTCATAGAATCATAGAGTTGGAAGGGGGCATACAGGCCATCTAGTCCAACCTCCTGCTCTATGCAGGATCAGCCCAGAGCATCCCTGACTAGTGTTTGTCCAGCCGCTGCTTAAAGACTGGCAATGAGGGGGAGCTCACCACCTCCCTAGGTAGCCGATTCCACTGTTGAACAACTCTTACTGTAAAACTTTCCCCCTAATATCCAGCTGGTACCTTCCTGCCCACAATTTCAACCCATTATTGTGAGTCCTATCCTCTGCTGCCAACAGGAACAGCTCCCTGCCCTCCTCTAAGGGACAACCCTTCAAATACTTCAAGATAGCAATCATGTCCCCCCTCAACCTCCTCTTCTCCAGACTGAACATTCCCAACTCCCTCGGCCTTTCCTTGTAAGGCTTGGAAAGGATAGGGATGTTTTTTATTTGTTATTGCCATGCTTACATACTGTATGAATGGGTTTAGGAGCATAAGAGAGGCCTAGAAATTTACTAAAATAATAATAAAAACACACTGGAACCTTCCAGGAAGTGCTATGCTCCTTGCGCAAGCAGGGGGCAGGACGGCAACCCAGTGGCATACTGATTGCCATTACTAGTAGAGAAAAGCTAGCTCGAGGCCAGGCTGTCAAGACGCATACCGATTGATGGCCATTAATCCTCAGGTATCGGGGAGAGTGCATTAGCGAAAGAAGAAAACAAACAGTTACGCTCCGTCGCTGGTTCCTCATTCCGAGCCGTCTCCACAAAGCATGAAAATCACCTTATGGAGACTGCCTGGGATCACGTTTTACCTCCCAATCAAGTCAGCCCCCTGGAGGAAATGATCGGATCAAGTATTCATGAGGACCAAGTTAATTTGCGCTACCCGCGGAGAGATTCCGTTTCCCCGAGTCGGTTTTGACGAGAAGACGTGCCTTGTTTGATGGAGCACAGATGACAACCCTCCTTCCGATGTCGGGTGCTTCTTATTAGCTCAGTGCCTCCAGGTCGGCAAAAAACCCTCCATTGTGCAAAACGGGACTGAAATGGGAGGTGCTCTAAACTACAATCTGCGTTTCGCTGGGACGGATACCAAAACCCCTGCAATGCCCCCTCTCCCTCTCCCATAATACTAGAATGTGGAGTCATCTGCTGAAGCTGGAGGGTGAGAGATTCCAAACAGATAAAAGGAAGTATTTCTTCACACAACGCTGAGTTAAATAGTGGAACTCCCTGCCCCATGATGTGATGATGGCTGCCAACTTGGAAGGCTTTAAGAGGGGAGTTGACATATTCATGGAAGAGAGAGGTATCCATGGCTACTACTCAAAATGGATACTAGTCATACGTATTCTCTCCAGTATCAGAGGAACAGGCCTATTATATTAGGTACTGTGGAACACAGGCAGGATGGTGCTGCTGCAGTTGTCTTGTTTGGGGGCTTCCTAAAGGCACCTGGTTGGCCACCGTGTGAACAGACTGCTGGACTTGATGGGCCTTGGTCTGATGCAGCACGGCTTTCCTTATGGAGCACTGAGAGAGATTTGAACAGGCCTCAGCTGGAGCTGAATCCATCCAATACTAGTCCCAGAAAAAAGAAGCAACAACGGTATCTGGATTCTGGGATAAAAGTTACAAGGAGGTCTTTCAACCATGCCCTGGTAGCCTCCCAAAATGGAGTGAAGGAGACCATAAAAAATAAGGAAGTTATTTCCATGACAGCATAGCAATAGGCAAGAAAGAGTGTTTACTGGGAACCAGATCTAAATAGTATTGGAGGTCATGTTCTTCAGGACCATGGACAGCTCTCAAAAGGCAGCCTTTAATTCCAGTATCCAAAACCAAGAATGGAAGCCATGCAACAGAATCATAGAATCATAGAGTTGGAAGGGACCACCAGGGTCATCTAGTCAAACCCCCTGCAGAATGCAGGAAATTCACATCTACCTCCCCCCCACACCCACACCAGTGACCCCTAGTCCACACCCAGAAGATGATTCCCCACTCCTCCACATGAGCGGTGGAGGCTAATCTGGTGAACTGGATTTGTTTCCCGACTCCTACACATATAAAGCCAGCTGAGTGACCTTGGGCTAGTCACAGCTCTCTTAGAGCTCTCTCATTCCCACCTACCTCACAGGGTGTTTGTTGTGGGGAGGGGAAGGGAAGGTGACTGTAAGCCGGTTTGAGTGTCCCTTAAGTGGTAGAGAAAGTCAGCATATAAAAACCAACTCTTCTTCTTCTCCTCCCCCACACCCCAATCACAATCCTCAACTTTGTCAATAATGTCAAACAAAGAAGAAGAAGAAGAAGAAGAAGAAGAAGAAGAAGAAGAAGAAGAAGAAGAAGAAGAATTAGTTTTTATTACCCCAATTTTCTCTAAGGAGTCTCAAAGCGGCTTACAATCACCTTCCCTGCCCATCCCCTACTTTGTAGGTGGGGCTGAGAGAGTTAGAGGAGAACTGTGACCAGCCCAAGGTCACCCAGCATGGTGTGGGGGTTGAGTGTTA
This sequence comes from Euleptes europaea, assembly GCF_029931775.1. Classification (NCBI taxonomy): domain Eukaryota; kingdom Metazoa; phylum Chordata; class Lepidosauria; order Squamata; family Sphaerodactylidae; genus Euleptes; species Euleptes europaea. The sequence goes on from NC_079323.1 coordinate 8,378,026, forward strand.
GACTAGGATCTGGGAGACCCAGGTTCAAATCCCCATTCTGTGCATACCTCCTGCTGCACACCCAGCCTAACCTACCTCACAGGATTGTTGTGAGGATAAAAAAAAATGGAGGAGAGGAGAATGATGCCAACCACTTTAGTTCCCCATTAGAGAGAAAGGGGAGGTATAAATGAAGCAAATAAATTAAAAAATAGATTTTTTTTAATTATAATGCTGCATTTTGACACTCTCTCTAGAATTAATTGAGGCAGGTATAAATACCATGACATCCACATGAGACCAGAAAGAGAATTTCATCTAAGGAGAAACAGGAAGCGTACACCAGCAGAAGGCATTAAGGGGGTATTTTATCAAATCGTCACGTCTTAACCGCAACGATCATTTGTTCACATGAATAATGCAACTAGTGCACGAGAGACTTAATCTGAGAGCTTTCTTGCAATCTGCCTTATGGCAAAAAACCCGCCTTCCTACAGATCATGAGCAGCATGGCGAGATGGCATCAAGTAAACTGTGTTATCCTAAACAGAGTTACAACACTCTGAACCCATTGACTTCAGTACAATTAGAACAGTGTCACTCCGCTTAGGACTGCCCTGTGCATGCTCTTCAGCAGCATGTCAGACAATAGCCCCTGGCTCCCACTGCCTTGTCTTAGGGGAAAGGATGGTTTCAAATGTCAGAGATTTAGCTACAATGGGAGTAAGATGAACACATGAAGCTGCTTGCCAGCATGGTGTAGTGGTTAAGAGCGGTGGTTTGGAGTGGTGGACTCTGATCTGGAGAACCGGGTTCGATTCCCCACTCCTGCACATGAGCTGTGGAGGCTAATCTGGTGAACTGGATTTGTTTCCCCATTCCTACACATGAAGCCAGCTGGGTGACTTTGGGCCAGTCACAACTCTCTCAACCTCACCTACCTCACAGGGTGTATGTGGTAGGGAAGGGCAGGTGATTGTAAGCTGGTTTGATTCTTCCTTAAGTGGTAGAGAATGTTGGCATATAAAAACCAATTCTTCTTCTTCTTCACATGAACACATGAAACTGCCTTATACCGAATCAGAGCCTTGGTCCATCAAAGTCAGTATTGTTTACTCAGACTGGCAGCAGCTCTCCAGGGTTTCAGGCGGGGGTCTTTCACATCACCTACCTGCCTAGTCCCTTTAACTGGAGATGCCGGGGATTGAACCTGGGACCTTCTGCATGCCAAGCAGATGCTCTACCACTGAGCTACAGCTCCTCCCCTCTTCTTCTTCTTGCTTTATACTGAATCAGACTATCGGTCCATCAAGGTCAGTCTTGTCTACTCAGACTGGCAGTGGATCGCCAGGTTCTCAGGCACTGGGCTTTCACATTACCTGACCCTTTTAATGGGAATTGCCAGGGATTGAACCTAGGACCTTCTGCATGCCAAACAGATAATCTACCACTTGGCGGGATTTTATTGGCTGCATATGTTTTTTGTTTTTTTTTTAACTACAAATTAAGTTATGGTCATCGGGTCCCAAGCACATGCGGTTCAGTAGACAACAAACTCAAATAGCTGTCACATCCCGCCATAGCAATAACCTTACCTGTTCATAATACTACAAAACCATGCTGCATTGCAACTGCTAACCTTTTAGGGAAAAAGCCATAATGCAGTCCAAAACATGCATGTAAGAAAACATCTGGGGCTATAATGTTTTAAGTGGATATTTGCTAAAAGCAGAACTACCAGAACAAGCTGAGAACTGAAGGCTGGAAAGATTTTTCATAGAAATTCAGGGCGCCAGCTTGGGGGGATAATAAGCTTCATAACAGCATTCATTCCAGATAGAGTTGTGAGCTGCAGGTTGGGAAATACTTGGAGATTTTGGGTGTGGAGCCTGAGGAGAGCGGGGTTTGGAGAGAGGAGGAACTTCAATGCCATAGAGTCCAATTGCCAAAGTGACCATTTTCTCCAGGGGAACTGATCTCTGTCACTTGGAGATCAGTTGTAATAGCAGGAGATCTCCAGCCACCACCTGGAGGTTGGCAACCCAAGTCCCAGCAGTCATACATTCCTGTTTCTGGCCCTTTGTATTCAGCCCCCAAATAGGAAGGATAAACCACAGTCTTCCCTGCTCTTTCGGAGATATATTTAAACTGTCATCATGTACCGCCTTGATCTTCTTTTCCCCAGGCTAAAGAGACACCCAGTACCATCTACCCTTCCAAAGGCGCTGGTGACATTTCACTGAGAGATTTACCACTCTGATTTAGTATCCACTTAGTTCAGCAGAAAGCCCTTCCGCTGCGGCAATGGCTTTCAATCAGAGCTTTCCAGTGTAACTCTTTGCAGAGTTACTCCAGACTAAGTCCACTGAGCTCCCAGGGTTTATTCTGCATAGGATAGCACTGTGAGTACCCAGGTACGTTGCTTATTTTTGGCCCTCCTTCTTTGAAACCTACGTACTAGCCAAAAGAGGCATCTGATTTTTACCCATTGTATGACAATGACTGAGAGAGTTCTGAGAGAACTGTGACTAGCCCAAGGTCACCCAGCAGGCTTCATGTGGAGGAGTGGGGAATCAAACCCAATTCTCCAGATAAGACTCCACCACTCTTAACCACTACACCACACTGGTAAAGATATACCCCACTGAGGTCCCTCCCCTCCCCAAACCCTACTCTCCCCTGGCTCCACCTTCAAACCTCCTGGAATTTTCCTACTTGTAGTTTGCAATCTTACTTTCACTGCCCACAGCTGACATGCTCAGGCAGACCAGGAAACATATGAGTCAGAAGGAAACCTCTTGCCCTTCCATAGCTCTCAATAAATACTTATGGACTTTTTGGAATGAAGGATAGGGGTTCCAGGTCCCTCTTTGCCACTGGTGGGAGGTTTTGGGGGGTGGAGCCTGGGGATGGCTCAGTGGTAGAGCATCTGCTTAGCATGCAGAAGGTCCCAGGTTCAATCCCTGGCATCTCGAGTTAAAGGGACTAGTCAAGCAGGTGATATGAAAGACCTCTGTCTGAGACCCTGGAGAGCTGCTGCCAGTCTGAGTAGACAATACTGACTTTGAAGGACCAAGGGTCTGATTCAGTGTAAGGCAGCTTCATATGTTCAGGTGTGCTGTGTTTTATGCAAATTGGTTTAAAAATTTTTTTGGTGCGGGTTAAGCTACTTTGGGGAAGAAATATCAGGATAAAAATATGTATGTGTGTAAGGTGCTGTTAAGTCACAGCCAATTTATGACAACTCCTTATGGGGTTTTCAAAGCAAGAAGAAGAAGAAGAAGAGTTGATTTTTATATGCCAACTTTCTGTACCACTTAAGGAAGAATAAAACTGGCTTACAATCACCTTCCCTTCCCCTCCCTACATCAGACACTCTGTGAGCTAGGTGGGGCTGAGAGAGTGTAACTAGCCCAAGGTCATCCAGCTGGCTTGGTGTGTAGGAGTGGGGAAACAAATCCAGTTCACCAGATTAGCCTCTGCTGCTCATGTGGAGGAGTGGGGAATCAAACCCGGTACTCCAGATCAGAGTCCACCAAACCACCGCTCTTAACCACTACACCATGCTGGCAAGTGACTAACAGAGGTGCCTTCTACTGCACAGCAACCCTGGTATTCCTTGGTGGTCTCCCATCCAAGAACTAACCAGGGCAGACCCTGCTGAGCCTCTGAGATCTGACAAGATCAGGCTATACCATGCTGCCTTCCCTCCCGGATAAAAATATACCAAGTCAATAAATAAATATTGAGTGTGCTGTAATTATGTACATTCAAAATGCAATCAAGAACAACTACACAGACCACGCACAACGGCATTGTTGATTTGGCCTTTGCCGTTCTCCGTTAAAACAGAGCTCTCTTTCCACCCTTGGCGCACAAGCCCTCTTCAAATCACTTGACAAAGGATGTGGACAGAATGGAGCAGGTGCAGAGGAGAGCAACGAGGATGATCAGGGGCCTGGAGACCAAGCCCTACCAGGAAAGGCTGAGGGACGTGGGAATGTTCAGTCTAGAGAAGAGGAGGCTGAGGGGGGACAGGATTGCTCTCTTGAAGTATTTGAAGGGCTGTCCCTTAGAGGAGGGCAGGGAGCTGTTCCCGTTGGCAGCAGAGGATAGGACCCACAATAACGGCTTTAAATTACAGGCGGAAAGGTACCAGCTGGATATTAGGGAAATTTTTATTTACAGTAAGAGTTGTTCAGCAGTGGAATGGGCTGCCTAGAGAGGTGGTGAGATCCAACTCACTGGCAGTCTTTGCTGGACAAACACTTGTCAAGGACGCTCTACAATAGTGGTTCCCAAAGTGGGCAGTACCACCCCCTGGGGGGCGGTGGGATTACCTAGGGGGGCACTAAGAGTCAAGAGGGCAGCAGGGGGGTGCTAGAGATGGGCCCCTTCAACTGTGTTGTTCTCTAATTTACAATGGATCGAGCTATGGCACCATGCTGGCAGATTTGGTGGAAACTATCAGATTTCCGCCCAGACTTGGAAGAGCTGGTACCACTGGATCAAGTTCATCAGCTTTGTTGAATAAATCTCAACAAAAAAAAATTAATTTGATTTTGAATAGATGTGCAATTAATTGTTACTGTTTTGACATTTTATTGTTATTATCTTCTTTAATGCGTCATGCAAACCCCTATTTTAAATAAGGCTTTTTATAGGGTAGGAGGCGCTGGGGTTGAGTTTGTGGAACCAAGGGGGCGGTGACCCGAAAAGTTTGGGAACCACTGCTGTAGGCTGATCCTGCATTAAGCAGCAGGGTGGACTAGATGGCCTGTGGGTCCCCTTCCAACTCTATGATTCTATGATTCTCCGTGCTTCATCCCTGAGCCATTTGCCAAGTAATAAAATTCCGCAACAGCCTCGACCTTGGCAGTGATTTATAGGACTCTGGCAACAGAAGGGAAGGAGACAAACCTGGGCAGGAAAGGACAGATACATTACTATTCAGAACAAACTTGTTTTGGTCAAATTCATAATATGCAACGGCACAACTCAATTAGTGGCTGGCTAGCCATCTTATTAAAGAGGGAAGGTGCTGAATTTAGCAGATCCTCCAGTATGCCCTTCCCGGCCGGAGCCTGACGCAGCCCTTCCCATTTCAATAAACATTTCATCCATTTCCATTTATTTACTAGCTCCTTTGACCAAAGGTCTCGAGCTTAACCATAACAATAATACATGATACAACACCAAATAATCAATTTATAATACCCAACATATACTTAAGGTTAAAACACAGTAGAAAACAATCACTAATACCATAACAATATATTCCCCCTGAACCAGCCTCATTGAAGTGAAATCATTCAAATCACAAAATTTGTTTCAACATTCAGCTTGCAGCTTACATGCTTATTTTATTTTGACGTTTGAGCGACATAACCTCCGCCAAAAATCTTGCAACAGAACTAGTGATATCAGGGTGAATATCTCCCAAAACATTTAATCCTTTGTATTTATGTGCTGCCCTGACCCCGATAGCCCAGGCTAACCCCAATCTCATCAGATCTCTGAAGTTATGCAGGGCTGGTAGGGTTGCCAGGTCCCTCTTCGCCACCGGCAGGAGGTTTGGGGGGCAAAGCCTGAGGAGGGTGGGGTTTGGGGAGGGGAGGGACTTCAATGCCATAGTGTCCAATGGCCAAAGTGGCCATTTTCTCCAGGGGAACTGATCTCTGTCACCTAGAGATCAGTTGTAATAGTGGGAGATATCCAGCTAGTACCTGGAAGTTGGCAACCCTATGCATCACTAAAAGACATGTGTATCGATATAATATAATCTTAAATAGGATAAGCAGAAGGCGATTGAGACTGGGAAGGGCAGCCATGAAGGAGCTAGAAAAGATTCTTAAGTGTAAGGATGTGTCACTGGCCACCAAGATCAGGTTAATTCATGCCATCGTATTCCCTATTACTATGTATGGGTGCGAGAGCTGGACAATGAATAAAGCTGATAGGATGAAAGTAGATTCTTTTGAAATGTGGTGCTGGAGGAGAGTGTTACGGATACTGTGGACCGCCCAAAAACCAAATCAGTGGGTTTTTGATCAAATCAAGCCTGAACTGCCCCTAGAAGCTAAAATGACTAAACTGAGGCTGTCAAACTTTGGACATATTATGAGAAGACAAGAGTCACTGGAAAAGACAATCATGCTAGGAAAAGTTGAAGGCAGCAGGAAAAGAGGAAGACCCAACAAGAGATGGATTGACTCTATAAAGGAAGCCATGGCCTTCAATTTGCAAGATCTGAGCAAGGCTGTTAAGGATAGGATGTTTTGGAGGACGCTGATTCATAGGGTTACCATGAGTTGAAAACGACTTGACGGCACTTAACACACACACACAACAGATCTGATATCAATATAGATTTTGAGATCAATGTTAGATGATATAGAATGTATAAGTTCTGCTCCGTTAGATATTTAATGAGGATCTTGTTGCAGATATGCAGTATTAATTTTGTATTTGTGTTTTTCTCAAAAATAAAATAAAATAAATAAAAGAAACATGTAAAAAAAATCCAGATATAATTAAAGTGCTTCAACTTACGTAGGGGATAGTGTCCAATGTATCTGTGTTGACGATTATAGGAGCAGGGCTGGCCTGGAAGAAGAAAAAGAAAATACGTTGAATAATACTTGATAATCAATGCAAGTCAACACATGGCTCATGACTGCATATACAATTTAAAAAAAAATGCATTAGCAATCACCCAAGAAGAAATACATGGGGGAAAATATAATACATTTTCATTATATACATGGGAGAGAATTAAAGTCCACTTTATAGTAGTCAGACTCACAGTGCATTCCTAAGGAGAGTTACTCCAGTCTAAGCCAATTCATTTCAATGGGCTTAAACTGGAGTAACTCTCCTTAGGAATGCACTGTAAGTAGGCCAGAAGTGTTTTGTCCTGAAGTACACTTAGCAATCAGGCACAGCTCAAACTCTGAAGACTTTGAAAAATAAAATATACCATAATTCAGAATATAATGATGGCAATTTTCACTTTCTAAAAACTGAATACAATAACGTTGTACCCAAACGGAAAGTTATAGACATTCAGCACCAAAGATGAGGGTGGCAGACTTACGAGGAAAATACAAATCAGAATGTTCCTAAAGAACAATGTGTAGGACCGAGAACCAACATTTCCTTCATCCACCCTAGGGTTGCTAAACTCCAGGTGGGGCCAGGAGTTCTCCCAGAATTACAAATGATCTCCAGACTACAGCAATCAATCCCCCAGAGAAAATGGCAGCTTCAGAGGGCAAACTCTGGTATAACTGGCAACCGGTGGGACCTTGGGGTGGGTGGGGATTTGGGGATGTGGTGTTATGTATGCCATGATGTCACTTCTAGGGAAATCCAGAAATGATGTCAGGTAGCTCTAGGAATAGCATGAAACTCTATAACAAAACCACAGAGTTTCCGGCAATTCCTAGATCTACCCAACGTCACTCCAAGTTTTTTTTTTTTTAATTATCTCAGCACTACTTGAAATGGGGATGAAAAGGAGGGTTTGCTAGCATGGTGGGAGGCCTGACAACCCTAGGAATACCACAGATTCTATGCAAAATCCCTCCCTAAATTCCTCTCTTCAAAGGCATCACACCAAAATATCCAGGCATTTCCCAGTTGGAGTTGGCAATCCTAATCCACACCCAACAATCATTTAGTTGCTTCCTTTACATTTTATTTATTTACATATTCCACTCTTATAGCTTGATGCAAGCCAGTACACAACTCAGGATCCTTGACTCAAGGTTTTATTATTTTTTTCTAACAGCCCCACTAGGGTTGCCAGGTCCCTCTTCGCCACTGGCGGGAGGTTTTTGGGGCAGAGCCTGAGGAGGGTGGGGTTTGGAGACGGAATGGAATTCAGTGCCACAGAGTCCAATTGCCAAAGCAGCCATTTCCTCCACGTGAACTGATCTCTATTGGCTGGAGATCAGTTGTAATAGCAGGAGATCTCCAGCTAGTACCTAGAGGTTGGCAACCCTAAACCCCACCCTATTTTCTCCTCCATCTTTTTTTTCCCTAGTCTGCTTTTCCTTTCAGTATGGAGGGGTCTAGTACACCCAGCAACAGACTACAGACTCGCTAAAGGGACAAACCTCTAAAATACCAACACCGAGATAAACTACAGCTATCAGCATGCTACCACCTCCCTCTCTCATTTTCTTCCGCCCTCAATTCTCATCCACGTTCTGGCATTTTTTGCTTCCAGCCCAACATCTTGCACGCCACCCCTGTAACCTGACTCAAGCCCTCTTCCTTGGGGCAGTTCTACTCCTCCCTCCGATTTAATAGGAAGCAAATGCTTCCAGCTGGGATTTTTTACTACCCTGCAGATAAGACAGCTGACGGTTGCAGCGACAGATTGGAATCCTACCGCTGGGACAAAAACTGGAGCAGGCAGCTTTTTAAAAGTGGGAGAGAAACAGCTCTTGGCTTTTATGCTTATTGGGAAGGGGTAAAGAAAGACTCATGGCAGGGGGGAAGACATAAAATGCTAGAACAGTCCACAAGTCTATCTACCAATATTTATCAGTAACAAATATGAATGGCACAGACATGAACAAATTTGCCACTGCTTAACAAAACAAAACCAGAGCTTTGAACGGTAACTTGGAAAGGACGGAGGACCTCTTTCACTGTCCAAAATCGGAACAATAGATAGGGTTGCCAGCTCCCGGCTGGGAAATACTTTGGGGGCAGAGCCTGAGGAGGGCGGGGTTTGGAGAGGGGAGCAACTTCAATGCCATAGAGTCCAATTGCCAAAGCGACCATTTTCTCCAGGGGAACAGATCTCTATTGGCTGGAGATCAGTTGTAACAGCAGGAGATCTCCAGCTACTACCTGGAGATTGCCAGCTACGAGCTGGGAAATACCTGGAGATTTTGGGGGTGGAGCCTGAGGAATGTGGGGTTTGGGGAGAGGAGGGATCTCAGCAGTGTGTAATGCCACAGAGTCCATCTTCCAAAGCAGCCATTTTCCCCAGGGAAACTGATCTCTGTTGGCTGGAGACCAGTTGTAATAGCAGGAGATCTCTAGCCACCATCTGGAGGTTGGAGTAACCCAAACAGCACAAAATACAATTTTTAGAAAAATGCAAAGTTTATATACGTGATAGGAGTGCAAAAGGTGATATAAAATATATACAAATATTAAGTACAAGATACAGGTAAGTATTAATTGTTAAATAAATACAACAATATCAAGTCCAGCATGAGGGAGGCTTGATAGAACTAATCAAGACTATTATCAAACCAGTCACAGGTAGGTCAAATATATTGTAGAAATGATTCATTGTAAAGTTTTTCATTTTTTTTTACTTGATATAATCAACTCGCTGGAGATCAAGCAAAGCCACGATGGGAAGAGTACAGAACGTGTCATCTAGATCATAATCACGTTTCGCATATGGCTTCATCAGCTATTGCTGATCAAGAAGAAGAGGAGGAGGAGGAGGTTTTTATACCCCACTTTTCTCTACCAAAAGGAGTCTCAAAGCTGCTTATCATCACCTTCCTTCCCCCCACCCACCCACACACAAAAAGCATCTTGTGAGGTAGGTGGGGCTGAGAGAGTTCGGAGGGATCTGTGACTAGCCCAAGGTCACCCAGCAGGCTTCGTGTGGAGGAGTGGGGAAACCAACTCGGTTCACCAGATTAGAGTCTGCTGCTCTTAACCAATACACCACGCTGGCTCTCAAAATCTTTTTAGGTAAAGTCACTGAAAGCTCAACGCTCTCCATCTTCATAGAATGTACGACTCTTGGCTCAGCCTGCTTTTCTGATTTGTATGTTTAAATGTTTGGGGTTTTCCTCTTTTTGCTTAGCAAATTTTTCAACAAATCCATAAAGCTGTGACATTAGCCGGCGAAAATGATACATTCGTATCTTGAGGGAAACAGACATCTCCATTTGCATGAGGCCGAAGGCAACCGCACTGCCAAAAAGAAAGCTACAATTACCATCCAGATTTCTCTCTTTCCTGACATTTCTTGGTAGCAGCTTGAAATTAGCAGTGATTCATATGTGTGCCAGAGCACTAAGCTGGTATATGATCCACCGAAGGACGTAGTAAATGTCAAAGAAAAGCCACCGCAGATTGAGAACAAATGTGTCATGTACCTCAAATCCCAATTCTCCAAAGATTTCTGCCCTGTCGAGTGCCTTCCTGCATATCGCTGCTGGAGTAGAGATATTTAGTGTTAAATTAATCGACCCAAAACATGTCCCCAAACTGTACATACTCAGAAGACTCAGAGAATGGCAATGTTTAAGAGACCTAAACTATCCATTCAAGGAGGGTTGCCAACTTCCAGTTACTTGTATTATGTGCTTTTGGGTATGTTCTAGCTGAATCAAACCGGCTTGCAATCACCTTCCCTTCCTCTCCCTACAACAGACACCCTGTGAGGTAGGTGGGGCTGAGAGAGCTCTGAGAGAACTGTGACTGGCCCAAGGTCACCCAGCTGGTTTCATGTGTAGGAGTGGGGAAACCAACCCGGTTCACTAGATCAGCCTCCGCCGCTCATGTGGAGGAGTGGGGATCAAACCCGGTTCTCCAGATTACACCCCACCGCTCCAAGCCACCACTCTTAACCACTACACCACAATGGCTCTCCCATTAACAAGGAACTTCTTGTTAAAGTGTCTGAGTCAGCCAATAATCTGATTCTCTCTCTCTCATTCTCTCTCTCTTTCTCCCTCCCTTCAGTGCATATTTCCTTGAGTACCCTTTTCTCTATTTCATTACCTTCTTTATTTATTGCATTAAAATCTAACATTTCCCACTGGTCTCCCATTTGGCACTGATAACTCCCAGAATTCAGCAGTATTGCTACACCATCTTACAAGCATACACCAGGGAACTATCACAATTCTATTGTGATCTCTGTTCCTCAAAACCTGGTTTTCTAGGTATCCAAGTATTAAGTCACCTACATACATACTTAACGAGACAGATGAACATGCAGTCACAACTAAAAATTGTTAAACCTTGTTTTCCTAAGAGGAATTGGCAAGGCTGGTGAATTCCCTCAATTACTTTTCTTTCTAATGCTAATGCCACATCAATCTTTTAAAACCTATCCAGGGGAAAGAGAGGAAATTAAAAGAACTGTCAGCATAACCTTTATAAATTGGTGCGAAGGGCAGAAGAGTTAAATTTAGAGCTACAGGTTTTGTCAAGGACAAATATCAGCATAGGTTTTGCAAACGGGAAAATTGCCATAACATTTGAAAATGTTCTTGCATGTTAACAAAATACTCAATGTTGGCTATTCTGGGGAGGGATGGTAGCCCAGTATTGGAATCTCCAGTTAAAACATCTCAAGAAGAAAGTATGGGGAATAGGGGTGCCGGGATCTCTCCAGGATCAGAGGAGCATGCCTATTATATTAGGTGCTTTGGAACACAAACAGGACAATGCTGCTGCAGTTGTCTTGTTTGTGGGCTTCCTGGAGGCACCTGGTTGGCCACTGTGTGAACAGACTGCTGAACTTGATGGATCTTGGTCTGATACAGCAGGGCCGTTCTTATGTTCATGGCAACCCCACAGAGGATTGGGGGGTGGAGGGACGGCAGCATCACACTAAAGCAGGGTATGACTTCCATCAAAAACCAGAAGTGACATCATGACATGGGGGGGGGGATGCTCTAGGATTTGCCAAAACTCTTTGGTCAAACCACAGAGTTTTTGGCAAATGCGAGAGAGATGCCCCCAATCTCATGATGTCACTTCTGGTTTTCACTAGAAGTGAAGCAGCCAGCTGGAGCGATGCCAGCATGCAATTTCCCCATTTCCCCAAATTGTTCTCTCATTGGCATATGAGGCGCCAGTGGCCGATGGACACCCAGAAGTGACATAATGCCACTCTAAGAATCATCAGAAACTCCAATCACCAGTTCAGAACATCAGCAGCATCCTTGGAATTAGGTGGGAAAGAAAGGTCGAGCTGGGTGTCATCTGCGTATTGGTGACACCACAACCCAAATCTCTAGATGACTTCTCCCAGCGGCTTCATATAGATATTAAATAGCATGAGGGATAAGATAGAACTCGGCAGCACCTCACAGTCAATGGCCATGGAGCACAGCAGGAATCCCCCAGCACCACCTTTGGAGATTGCCACCCGGATAGGACTTGAACCACCATAACACAGTGCCCCGTGGTCCCAGTCCTGAGAGGCGACTCGGTAGGATACTATAGTCGATAGTATCGCAGGCCACTAAGAGATCCAGCAGATCTAGCAGGACCACATTCCCCATCTAGTTGAGAACCAGTATGGTGTAGTGGTTAAGAGCAGTGGTTAGGAGAGGTGGACTCTAATCTGGAGAACCGGGTTTGATTCCCCACTCCTCCACATGAGTGGCGGAGGCTAGTCTGGTGAACAGGGTTGGTTTTTCCACTCCTACACATGAAGCCAGCTGGGTGACCTTGGGCTAGTCATAGTTCTCTTAGAGCTCTCTCAGCCCCACCTACCTCACAGAGTGTCTATTGTGGGGAGAGGAAGGGAAGACGATTGTAAGCCGGTTTGATTCTTCCTTAAGTGGTAGAGAAAGTCGACAAGTAAACACCAACTTTCTTCTTGTTGTTCTTCTTGTTCTTGTTCTTCCTCTTCTTCTTCCTCTCCTCCTCCTTGGCAGAGGTCATCAACCAAGACACCAAACCAGTCTCTGTTGGGTATAACCACCCAGGAAAAAGATCTTAATGCCTGACTATTACGTTTTTACACCACCAATCCTTTATGGTGCTCCGGGAACATACATGGAAATTCTTCCCTCTTCCGTTTTGTCCCGACAAAAACCACCTACGGTAGGTTAAGACAGAGAGACAGAGTGACCGGCTCGAGGTCACCCCACGCAGTTCATGGCTGAATGGAGATTAGAACCCAGGTCTGTCCAATCCTAGTCCAACACTCTTACATCTTGTTGGTGGAACACTCACTGAAAATGCCACAGTGCTGTGACACGGCAATAAAAACAGTGTCAGAAGGAAGGGCCTCGAAGCCAGGACAGTAGCACTAGGCAAACTCTAAGAGGTGCCCACACCGAAGGCTGCCACATTGGGAACCATCTGGCTGAGTTACAGATAAACATTTGGCACACCCGATTAGTTCCATCTGACATGCACGCTCCACAATGTGCGCACACATGACCTTCAATCAGGCAGCTCATCCATTCACCAGGGATGCTGCGAACTTCTCCGAAAACAAGATCGGCAGTTGAATTTGCCATGTTTGACAGTCACAATCATTCACATGCTGAGCCTTGAACCTGCTTGGCTCATTGCCACCCAAGTAGAACAGCTATCAAATAGCTTTGCTTGGTTGGTGAAGTTTGGTTTTCTTGCATTGCTGGCACTTTGGCATCTGCACAGTAGGTGAAATCAGTTCTACCCCAGGCTCTGGATACTTGGGTCAGGTAACCAAAAATAATAGAAGTCTATAAAATGATGCATGGTTTGGAGAGAGTGGACAGGGAGAGGTTTTTCTCCCTCTCTCATAATACCAGAACATGGCATCATCTATTGAAGCTGGAGGGTGACCAATACAAAACTGATAAAAGGAGGTATTTCTTCACACAACGTATAGTTACATTGTGGAACTCCCTGCCCAAGGATGTGATGATGGTTGCAAACTTGGAAGGCTTTAGGAGGGGAGTGGACGTGTTCATGGAGGAGAGGGCTATCCATGGCTACTAGTCAAAATGGATACTAGTCATGATGCATAGCTATTCTCTTCAGGATCAGAGGAGCATGCCTATTATATTAGATGCCATGGAACACAGGCAGGATAATGCTGCTGCAGTCGTCTTGTTTGTGGGCTTCCTAGAGGCACCTGGTTGGCCACTGTGTGAACAGACTGCTGGACTTGATGGGCCTTGATCTGATCCAGCAGGGCTTTTCTTATGTTCTTACGTTATGTTCTTATAAAATGGGTGGAGCGACCTACATCTCCTTCATGCACCCATGACATAGGCTTGATAATGATAACTGAGTGTTGTAACCAGCTCATGGTGTCTCCAGGACCATGCAGTTTTCAAGGCAAGAGATGAGCAGAGGTCGTTTGCCATTGCCTTCCTCTGCATAGCAACCCTAGTCTTCCTTAGTGGTCTCTCGTCAAAATACTAATCGGGGTTGACCCTGCTTAACTTCCAAGTTCTGATGAGATTGGGCTAGGCTGGGCTAACAGGCTGCGGTTATAACATGGACATAAACAGAGTCTAAGACTTAAACAAAAGCGTGTATCGATAATCAGTAGCTGACTGATGGATTTGATGTTTATTTACCTGGCAGGCTGCTGAGGGGTATGCAGCAGAAACAGGCTTGTGGGGCAGAGGGGGAAACTAGAATGGTCATTGCTCTGGGTGAGAATGCACATAGGCAAAAAAACTGTTACCGGCACTGTACTGTACTGTTTGAATACGTGAAAGGTCGCCTGATATACATGTTCAAACTGTTTGCCAACAGTTGAACAAGTGACGAAAAATTCACTCCTTGTTCATGACTGGCGAACGGAATGTGAGCAAAACTTGTATGTGTCTGAACATCCCAAATGTGCATCTGTTGGTTGTAGTGGAAGAACTGCCACACATATCCCCAGGTCCCATGTGTCGGCTAAATGCAAAAAGCCAGAGCCTCATCTCTGTATCTCAGCTCCATAGATGTCGGGACAAAGTACCTACTAACTCTTAGATACACATGGTGGTGGACAATGCTGTCAAATTGCAGCCGACTTATGGCAACCATAGGGTTTTCAAGGCAAGAGAGGAATAGAGCTGGTTCGCCATTGGCTGCCTCTGCGTAGCAACCCTGGACTTCCTTGGCGGTCTCCCATCCAAGAACTAACCAGGGCCAATCCTGCTTAGCAACTGAGAATAGGATCTACATTTTTTGAAGGGGCAAAAGTACAAATTGACCCCCCCCCGTATAATATATATCTATTTTTCTTTATCTAATCTTCTGCCGCCCCCCGCCCTCCGCATGCTGCCTGGGACAGGCATCCCCCTTGCCCCCCCCCCCCCCGTCCCAGTTCTGCCCCTGTCTGAGATCTGATGAGACCAGGCAAGCCTGGACTATCCAGGTCAGGCCCAGATACCCATGGAAAGGGACAAATTCTGGATTTTGTGGGTGCAAATAAAACTAATATGAAAGAAGTCTGAGAATCCCAGCACTCAAGAAAGAAAGATTCTTTAAATCTTAAAGGAACATTAATTGCCGGTTTTTCGGTTATTTCTAATAATTTAAAAAGACACGGCCTGTGCCTAAAAGATTTAGTTTGAGGCAGAAAATATTCCTGTGCAATAGTCTAAAAATTACCAGCAACATGATCACTGCTGACAGAAATCCATTAAGGTGACACATGCACAATGTGCAGGCACTAATTTGTTTGTTCTTCATCAGCCTTCGATGATTTGTTACGGCCATGAAGCTGATGTATTATGTAGAGCAATCCAACTGATTAATGCGCAACAACACTGGAATGCTTAAATCGCGTTACAGCATCGATGCCTAGCACGCTTCCAGCATTTGGAAGACAGAAGAGCAGCAGTTTAATCGTCGATATTTGAAAGCCAAGCCCTTGAAAATAGCTATCAATGTTTTGACATTCTTGAGTGAAAAGTGGGGAGGGGAGACTCATTGGCATGAACCATCCACTCCCGCGCCTGAAGATCTCACATGCAAGGGAGTGCTTCTATACTAGCAAGTAGCTATCCTTTACTCAATACTGATTACCTGGATTTCAGTAAAGCTTTTGACAGGGTTCCCCATTATGTTCTGATGGGAGCCAGCATGGTGTAGTAGTTAAGAGCGGTGGTTTGGAGAGGTGGAGTCTGATCTGGAGAACCGGGTTTGATTCCCCGCTCCTCCACATGAGCGGCGGAGGCTAATCTGGTGAACTGGGTTTGTTTCCCCACTCCTACACACGAAGCCAGCTGGGTGACCTTGGGCAAGTCACAGCTCTGTTAGAGCTCTCTCAGCCCCACCTACCTCACAGGGGGTCTGTTGTGGGGAGGGGAAGGGAAGGTGATTGTAAGCCGGTTTGAGTCTCCCTTAACTGGTAGAGAAAGTCAGCATATAAAAACCGACTGGACTCTAGGATAGTTAGGTGGACAGAGAACTGGTTGCAGAACCGCACGCAAAGAGTAGTGCTCAATGGCATTTCATCTGAATGGAGGGAGGTGTCTAGTTGGGTGCTACAGGGTTCGGTTCTGGGCCCAATACTTTTCAATATTTTTATAAATGATCTGGATGAAGGTGTGGAGGGAGTACTCATTAAACTTGCAGATGACACCAAATTGGGAGGAGCAGCGAACACCCCAGAAGATACAGACAGAATCCAATGAGATCTGAATACACTAAAAAAGTGGGCTTATGTGAACAAGATACAATTCAACAAGGATAAGCGCGGAGTTCTACAACTGGGTAAAAAAATGGGAAGCACACATACTGGATGGAGCATACACTTCTGATAGCAGTGTGTGTGAACAAGATAGTGTGGATGGACTGTAAGCTAAATATGAGGAGCTATTGTTATGCAGCAGCAAAAAAAAAAAAGGCTCTGTGTATCAACAGAGGCATAACACCCAAATCGCAAGATGTCATCGTCCTGCTGTATATCACATTGGTCAGGCCTCATCTGTATCATCAAAAAGGATGGAGCCATAATGGAGCAGGTACAGAGGAGAGCGACGAGGATGATCTGGGGCCTGGAGACCAAGCCCTACGAGGAAAGGCCGAGGGACTTGGGAAAAGAGGAGGTTGATTGCTCTCTTTAAGCATTTGAAAGGCTGTCCTTAGAGGAAAGCAAGGAGCTGTTCCTGTCTGCAGCAGAGGATAGGAATCACAATAATGGGTATAAATTATAGGCGGAAAGGTACCGGCTGCAATTAGGATTTTTTTTTTACATTAAGAGTAGTTCAGTAGTGGAATGGGCTGCCTATGGAGGTGGTGAGCGTCCCCTCACTGGTAGTCTTCAAGCAGCTCTGGACAAACATTTGTCAGGGATACTCTAGGCCCGTGTTGGCGAACCTATGGCACGGGTGCCACTTCCGGCACGCGTAGCCCTTTCTGCCGGCACGCACGGTTCCTCCAAGCCTCTGGCCTTTCCGGCTCTGCCCCACCCCGGATGGGGGAGGCTGTAGCCCAGGGGTGGGGAACCTCCGACATCATTGGCAGTGGCCCCCGGACTCTCCCACAGAAGCTGCCGCCATTGCCGCCGCTGGAGCGTGCGCGGCCAGCCAGGCGGGTGGGAGAGCGGGGAACAGAAGCTGAGCGCTCACACTCGGCATGGCCGGCGGCTTCTCCGGCGCCCTCTGGGCCTGTGCGGGCGGAGGGGCATGGCTGGTCGGTGGGTGTGAAGGAGGCGCCCTCTGCCCCACCCTGCTCGCCTCTCACAAGCCTGCCACCGCGCCCTACCGAGTGGCAAATCCAAGGCAAAACCTCCCATGTATAAATGGCCTTTCTTTTTCTGTCTCCCTCTGTCCTTTTCTTTCTCTCCCTTGCTCCATTTCTTTCTCCCTTTCTCTCTCTTTTTCTTTCTTTCTCTCCCTCCCTTCCTTCCCTTTCCCCCTCCCTTCCCTTCTTTCCTTCCTTCCTTCCTTCTTTCCCTCCAGCGGCTTCTCCGGCACCCTCTGGGTCTGTGCGGGCGGAGGGGCGTGCAGTCCTATTCCACCTTTGAAGTGCCCACAAGCTATCCTCCAAACACCTTTCCATTTGTCTTGATATGTAGAGAGAAAACACTAAGGAACTAGTTGCCAATCTCCAGGTACTAGCTGGAGATCTGCTATTACAGGTGATCTCCAACCAATAGAGATCAGTTCCCCTGGAAAAAATTGCCACTTTGGCAATTGGACTCTATGGCACTGAAGTCCTTCCCCAAACCCCGCCCTCCTCAGGCGCCACCCCAAAAACCTCCCACTCATGGCGAAGAGGAACTTGGCAACCCTAGCCTCTCCCTCTGGGCCCCCTCTGGGGGTGGTATTCAGGTTACATTGCCGCATTGGCACTCGGCGATAAATAAGTGGGGTTTTGGTTGCAGTTTGGGCACTCGGTCTCTAAAAGGTTCGCCATCACTGCTCTAGGCTGATCCTGCATTGAGCCGGGGGTTGGACTAGATGGCCTCTATAGAACAATGCAGTAAAAACAAAGTGATACCTATAGTAATCACTGCAGCAGACTACAATTCTATTCCCTTATAAAGGTGTCTTCCTGGGCAATTCTATTGTACTATGGTTCGAACTGCTGTATTAAACATATAAGACATCAAGGCCTGAAGTTGGGCCCAGTAATATTTAGGGTTGCCAACCTCCTGGTACTACCTGGAGATTTGCTATTACAACTCATCTCCAGCCGATAGAGATCAGTTCCCCTGGAGAAAATGGCCACTTTGGCAATTGGACTCTGTGGCATTGAAGTCCCTCCCCTCCCCAAACCCTGCCCTCCTCAGGCTCCGCCCCAAAAACCTCCCGTTGGTGGCGAAGAGGGGCCTGACAACCCTAGTAAGTCTCCACCATCCCTCCCCCTCCAGTTTTCAGGGGGTACCTAGCAACCCTACTCTATGGTACACCACAGATTCTAGGTGAAATCCCTCCTCCAATTCTCCCCTCCACCCCTACATCTCCAGGAATTTGCCAACCCAGAGTTGGCAACCCTACCTCTCCCCTTTCTGGGGCCGCTTCTTCACTGCAAGGACCCAATCCAGCACAGAGTCTATTACTGTCTGATCTACAGACCCACATTTATGACTCACAATCGTTTGTATAACTTTCACAACTATGACTGAGCTCTCAAGTTTGCATTAAACACAGGCTCAACATGTGAAGCCGCTTCTGAAGAGACATCTGAATGAAGGAAGAAGGTAGGAGGAGAGAGCCCACTCATATCCCCTTCGCCGTACTCAAAGACAGAATGAAAGCATAGCAAAGCAATTATCCCCACACACATCTGCGCAGTGTTTTTCAGAGGTTGTCACAAGTGAACATTAAGTGTTAATTGAGGCCTGCGGAAAGGGTGGGGGGATGACTTAGAACAGAAATGGTGCAACCAAACCAGGACTGTAAAATATAAATGTGTGCATGGTAGATTTGGCTGCCACGCAAACTATTGAAGATTAGAGACGGGCAACTCTTCCCATAGAATCATAGAGTTGGAAGGGATCACCAGGGTCATCTAGTCCAACCCCCTGCACAATGCAGGAAATTCACAACTAACTACCCCCCACACACACACAGTGACCCCTTCTCCATGCCCAGAAGATGGCCAAGATGCCCTCCCTCTCATCATCTGCTTAAGGTCATAGAATCAGCATTGCTGACAGATGGCCATCTAGCCTCTTCTTAAAAACCTCCAGGGAAGGAGAGCTTACCACCTCCCAAGGAAGCCTGTTCCACTGAGGAACCGCTCTAACCGTTAGAAAATTCTTCCTAATGTCTAGACGGAAACTCTTTTGATTTAATTTCAACCTGTTGGTTCTGGTCCAACCTTCTGGGGCAACAGAAAACAACTTGGCACCATCCTCTATGTGACAGCCCTTCCCATCTTGCTTCGGAAAGGGCTCAGTCTTCCTTAGGGCTGCCAACTGTAGGTTAGGAAATTCCTGGAGATTTGGGGGTGGAGCCTGGTGTGGGCGGGGTTTGGGGAGGGGAGGGACCTCAGCAGGATACGATGCCGTAGAGCCCACCCTCCAAAGCAGCCTATTTCCTCCAGAGGAATTGATCTCTGGTCTTTCGATCCGTTGTAAATCTGTGGTCTGTCGATCAGTTGGCAACCTTAGCTGAGGTGGTGGTGGAGGCTTGATTCCTGAGCAGCCACAGGGTACCCGGAGCCTGCCTGCCATGGAAAGAAGGGCTGCTCAAGCTAATCAGGGTGTTAGGGATGAATTAAGAAGATGAGCCAGAAAAAGGGGGTGGACAGGCCTTGACGCTTTCCCCAAACACAGTTAGCACCTGGATTGCAGACTGAGGGTGAAAACGCACGGTCGCTTTAGCCTTTTTTATTCCCTGTTTCAGCCAGGATTCAGCCAGGATCGAACGCATGCGTTTTCTCCAAACATGCGTTCGATCCTGGCTGAATCCTGGCTGAAACAGGGAATAATGGAGGCTAAAGCGACCATGCGTTTTCGCATTAATCCAGATCAAAGGTTCAAATTGATTATGAGTTATCTGGGTTTAAGATTTCGTAAGGAGTTTAAGTCGTGCTTTTGCTTCACCGGCCGGAGAGAGGTGCCAACTGCAGCAAAATCGTACAGTAAACTATTGGGCCTGTAAGTGAGGCACCAATCAATGGCTGGATACCCACTTTATCCCAGTGTATTGAGCTGTTATTGGATTCTTAATTTCCAACCATGGAAGCATAAAAGTAGGGCAGAACCAAAAGCACTCAGTGGAAATTCCACCTTATTTCAATTGCTTTTCAGCAATACTTGTGAAAATCTCACTCTTAATTTATACTATCCAGTCTCTCTCTCTCTCTGTCTGTCTGTCTGTCTGTCTGTCCGTCTTTCAACAGTGATGTCATCACAAAACGAAGTCTGGTTGGCTATGTGATCACAGGCCATGTGATCCCCCCAACTGACTAATCTAAGAAGGAAATAGACACCATACGGGAGAAAATAAAGGGCTGTGTTAGAATGGAAGCTACACTGAACAGTGGCACAATATAGCACATGAACAGTTAAAGCCAATCAGGGATCCAGTACTGGGCAGGGAGACAATTATTCTCATCATGTCCCCAGGGAAACATCATGTCTCCAGGGAAACATTCCTTTGGAAAATGCTATTTTCAGCACTAGACCCAGACACTAGACCCAGACACTAGACCCAGACACTAGACCCGGACACTAGATTCAGCGCTAGATTCAGACAAACACTTGATATTACCCCGTTCTGAGCAATTAAATGGAAGAAAGGCTTGATGTTCCTACGGATGATTCATCGATTGCTTTTTAAGATTAGTGTTGCACAGAGAAATACAAAAAAGACCCCCCAAAAAACCCCAGTTTTGGGACAAAATGCAAGTTTAGGCTTTCAATCATTACTGGTTCACTTTAACAATCTGCCAATACTCTAAACTTCTACATCTGAAGAAGTGAGCTGTGGCTCACGAAAGCTCATACCCTACCAGAAAATATTTTTGTTAGTCTTTAAGGTGCTACTGGACTCTTGCCCTTTTCTACTAATACTCTAAATGGTTTCCTGTTCTCAAACAGGTGGGAAATATTTTCCTGAGAGCAGGAGTTCTGAGTGGTGCTAACTCATACAAATATCACTGAAGTACAGCTTCATTGTGGGATTTATACCCACTAGATCAGGGGTCCCCAACCTTTTAGAGCCTGTGGGTACGCTGGGAATGCAGACACGGCAGCGACAAAATGGCGGCCACAAAATGGCTGCCTTAGGAGGCAGAGCCAGCCATAAAATGATTGCCACAGCTTCAGTTGAGTAACACAGGGCATATGGAGAGCCATCCCATATATGAAGAATACTACCAAATTTCAACACCCAAATCCTCATTTTTTAATTCATGAGGGAAACCCCCCTGTGAATCTTTGCTTTTGCGCCCTTTTCTGTTTCCTCACATAAACCAAGAAATAAGCTTGCAAGACAAATTAGTTTAAACAAAATATCTTGACCCCCTCCACCATACGGAACGGTAAAACAAAGGCTCAGTACCCAAAGCAGGTCATGAACTGATGGACATCAGGAGGGATTCAACATGTACGTGATTACCCAACTCCGACATCTCTGTATACATGATTCAGAGATGGGCCTTTGAACTTGCTGTGTTGTGTAGTGGTTAGCGTATCAGACTAGGATCTGGGAGAACCAGGTTTGAATCCCTGCTCTGCCATGGAAGCTTTCTGACTGACCTTGGGCCAGTTACATTCTCTCAGCCTAGCCTACCTCGTAGGGTTGTTGTGAAGATAAAATGGAGGCCAGGAGATCGATGTAAGGTGCTTGGGAGAAAGACAGTATAAATTAAGTAAATAAATCAATAAGTCAATCGCTGGACCTGCTTTCTCTCCCACCCCTCCTGAAATTTAAGTGGGTATCCAGTGTGATGTAGTGGTTAAAGTGTCAGACTAGGATCTGAGAAACCCAAGTTCAAATCCCCACTCTGTCATTGAAACTTGCTGGGTGACCTTGGGCCAGTCACACGCTCTCAGCCTCGACTCTAACAAGCCATTGAGTCATAGAATCATAGAGTCGGAAGGGACCTCTAGGGTCATTTAGTCCAACCCCCTGCACAATGCAGGAAACTCACAACTAACTCCCCCCCACACACACACAGTGACCCCTACGCCAAGCCCAGAAGATGGCAAAAAACAAACAAAAAAACCCCTCCAAGTTCCCTGGCCAATCTGGCCTGGAGTAAAATTGTTTCCTGGTCCCAAAGTGGCGATCGACACTACCCTGAGCATGCAAGAAAGGGCCATGAGAGCCAAACACTGGCGCAACCCTTCCTGCTCTCCCTCTCATGATCTGCCTAAGGTCATAGAATCAGCATTGCTGACAGATGGGATGGCCATCCAGCCTCTACTTAAAACCTCCAGGGAAGGAGCGCTTACCACCTCCCGAGGAAGCCTGTTTCACCGAGGAACTGCTCTAACTGTTAGAAGGTTCTTCCTAATGTTTAGCTGGAAACTCTTTTGATTTAATTTCAACCCATTGGTTCTGATCTGACTTTCTGGGGCAACAGAAAACAAACAAACAAAACCAGAAAACAACTCGGCACCATCCTCTATAGATGGATGGGAGACCTCCGAGGAATACCAGGGGAGTGACATGGAATCAGGCAATGGCAAGCCACCTCTGAAGGTCGCTTGCCTTGAAAACCCTACAGGGTCGCCATAAGTCAGCTGTGAGTTGACTCCCTCCCCCCAAAAATCAAGTCGGCATATGGTTCCCCAAAGTCAGAAACCATTTGTGTCAGTACTTTGCATCGATATCCATTTTGCCAAACCAGATGGCCGAAACGAACAACTGGTTCCCACCAACATTGCTGAACAATAGCCAACAGACAATGGAATGTGATGAACAAGACTGCCTTCGTCGTGTCTTCAAATTGGGTCCCCGTAACAATTCATCAGCGCCAACTGCGTAAGAGCCTTCATCCAACGCGACCTGACGTTGCCTTGGCAATCTCATTTTGTACCCCTAACGAGACAAAGAAAACAAAGCTCTCTGAAAGCGTTTTCATCTAAAAATGAGACCGAACGCTCCTTATTATGAAGGGGATTCTTCTTCTTTTTTATGCTAGGTTTCAGTTTGTCCGTTCCAGGAATCAAACATGCCGCAGATGAGCTGAAAAGACGAATGGCTGTACAAACACAATCAAAAGTGACAGCTTATCTTCACTCCTTCACAGATTCATCAACACAGAAATATTAAAAAATTTAACGGGTCTATCTCAAGTAACTTGACAGGAGCACTTTCCAAATGTCATTCGCGCTGTGGAGAGGGGACCGTGTCGTGTTTTGGACACCATGGTAAATGCTGCAAGCAATCGCTGTAACCCATTATACTTAAAAGTATATCATCAGAGATATAAGACTTCGGCTCCGAAAGTCAGCATAATCCGAAGTCCAAGGGTAACTATTTCCCTGTTGATTGTGGTTGAGCTGCTTTTATGGGCAAGAAAAGAAAAGGGAAGAAGAAGAAGAAGAAGAAGAAGAAGAAGGAGAAGGAGAAGGAGAAGGAGAAGGAGAAGGAGAAGGAGAAGGAGAAGGAGAAGGAGAAGAAGAAGAAGAAGAAGAAGAAGGAGAAGAAGAAGGAGGAGGAGGAGGAGGAGGAGGAGGAGGAGGAGGAGGAGTTGGTTTTTATATGCCGATTTTCTCTACCTTATAAGGAGAATCAAATCAGCTTACAAGCTCCTTCCCTTCCTCTCCCCACCACAACAGATACCTTGTGAGGTAGGTGAGGGTGAAAGAGTTCAGAGAGAACTGTGACTAGCCGAAGGTCACCCAGATTACTTCATGTGTCGGAGTGGGGAAACCAACCTGGTTTATCAGATTAGAATCTGCCGCTCATGTGGAGGAGTGGGGAATCAAACCTGGTTCTCCAGATTAGAGTCCGCCACTCTTAACCAATACACCATGCTGGCTTTCTGAAGGGTTCTTGTCTTTCTTTTTTTTCTATGTATGTATGTATTTAGATATTTATGCTCCCTTCCTTGATTTTCTCCTAATATCAAGCCTATGGATTGAATTAGGCCTAGAGAGAGTGACTGGGGATCTGAACTTGGGTCTTCCGCATCCTAGTCATTAGTTTCAGTTGTCCCCTTTTCAGTTTCGGTTTTGTAAATTTGTTTGTACTGTTTTTGAGCCTGGGCCAGGATGGGCGAGGCTTTCCCAATCTCATCAGATCTCAGAATCCGAACAACCTCAGCCCTGGTTAGTACTTTGATGGGAGACCCCCAAGGAAGTCAAGGGTTGCTACAAAGAGGCAGGCAACGGCAAACTACCTCTGTTCATCTGCCTTGACCTGGATGGCCCAGGCTAGCCTGATGTCATTAGATCTCAGAAGCTAAGCAGGGTCGGCCCTGGTTGGTATTGGGATGAGAGACCACCAAGGAAGTCCAGGGTTGCTACGCAGAGGCGGGCAATGGCAAAACCACC
This sequence comes from Euleptes europaea, assembly GCF_029931775.1. Lineage (NCBI taxonomy): Eukaryota > Metazoa > Chordata > Lepidosauria > Squamata > Sphaerodactylidae > Euleptes > Euleptes europaea. The sequence goes on from NC_079323.1 coordinate 8,402,639, forward strand.
TCTGTTTGTTTCTTCCTTGGAAAGCCTACAGGGTCACCATAAGTCAACTGCGACTTGACAGCACTTTCCACCAGCAACAGACTCAGGAAGCAGACTAATAGCCCAGAAATTTGCTGAGTGACCAAGGAGAAGAGGAGGATGGAAGCCCCTTTGCCCCCTCCCCCACTGGAGGGAAAGGTAGGCTAGAAATGAAGTAAATAAATAAGAACTAATAACAACTAAAGTGCCACAGATCTATGGAATCCCACCCAACGCGCATCAGCGCGGACAGTCCACACACTCAGCTGTTAGTCAATGTGATGAGTAATAGTTTGGACCAGCTCATGCTGGCCCCCAGATTGGAGCCTGCAGTCCATACACCAGTTTATTCATCGGATACCTCCTGCTTTACAGAGCAAGGCACATCTTATAAAGGCAGTGCATCTTCAAAGGAGACGACCAGCAGATGGGGCCTCGCTCCAAACCCTGCCAATGCTTTGGATAGCCCATTCCCCCTTTTAGAGCCAGTGTGGTGTAGTGGTTAAAATGTCAGATTAGGATTTGGGAGACCAAGGTTCGAATCCCCACTCTGCCATGGAGACTTGCTGGGTGACCTTGGGCCAGTCACACACTCTCAGCCCCTCGACCCTGGCAAGTATTTGGATGGGAGACATCAGAGGATTACGAGGGGCGTGACTCGGAAGCAGGAAATGGCAAGCCACCTCTTATTTGTCTCTCGCCTTGAAAACCCTACTGGGTCACCATAAGTCAGCTGTGACTTGACGGGGAAAAAAAAAGGTTTGCCAGTGGGACACACACTAAAACCATCATAGGGCAACTTGGCAAACTGGGCATGGAGTGACTGCACCTTTTCTTATCAGACAGGTCATGTGAATAAGCCATCAGCTGGAACAGTCCACATTTCCAGATCCAGACATTGTTTCAACCTGGAATATTCTGCATGCAAATCCAAGAAACCCACTTACTTATTTCCCATTCCCCATTCCCCATGCTATTTTGGGGTGAACACCAATATTTCCACCTTGTTTCATTACATGCTTTTTGGCAAAAAAACAAACAAACCCATAATAAAGACGGTAGGCGAGGAATACAGCATATAGAAGATATATAGATGGTATACATGTGAAGACAGGTAATGGCATCTTCAGGCCAAAGCAATGTTTATCAGGTGCAATGCATATGAAGGTAGACATTTGGTCCTCAACAATACCAAACATTATTTATTACCTAAGACACATATCTACTGCACCACAGCACAATTAACTTCCGGTCTCCATTGCTTTCCTCGAGTATTCCTGATCATAATTTCAATGTAAATTGACAGGGCCTGTTTGGGGCCAATTAAAACTGAACAATGTAACCTGGAAGGGGCATCAAAGCCCCCATAAAACAACCTCCAGTGCATCTCATGGTATAAGTAAAGGCAGCACCAGAGGCGATTAAAATTCAGACAAGAGCCACAGACGTGATTAAACGGCCTCCAAAGGATTGGCCATTTCTCCTCACAACGACAGCAGAACCGGAGAACTGTCAATAAACCTCGGCAAAATAGAGATGGAAGGGCTGGGGGAATGGGAAAAGAGCCATCTACCTCTCTCCGAAGGAAAGAAACAGATAGTCGGCATGGAAATTATTTTATGTGAGCACGGCTGGGAGTTGTGAGGTATACAAAAAGTAGACCGGGTCGTAAATTTAAAGCAATTTGGAGTACGAGATAGGACAGTCAGCTTCAGTCAAGGATGAGCAGATTTTTCTCCCTATTTCTAGTCTGGAATCTGAATTTCAAAAAGGCATGCAGAATTTCTCAGGGGAATTCCATATATCTCTACCTTCAATCAACAGGAAACTTTAATGCAGTTTGTCTGGCTAACTGTGAACACATGAAACCGCCTTATACTGAATCAGACAATGGGTCCATCAAAGTCAGTATTGTCTGCTCAGGCTGGCATGGTATAGTGGTTAAGAGCGGTGGACTCTAATCTGGACAACCAGGTTTGATTCCCTACTCCTCCATATGAGAGGCGGACACTAATCTGGTGAACTGGATTGGTTTTCCCACTCCTCCACATGAAGCCAGCTGGGTGACCTTGGGCTAGTCACAGCTCTCTTAAAACTCTCACAGCCCCACCGACCTCACAGAGTGTCTATTGCAGGGAGAGGAACGGAAGACGATTGTAAGCAGGCTTGATTCTTCCTTAAGTGGTAGAGAAAGTCGGCATATAAAAACCAACTCTTCTTCTTCAGGGCCTCAGGCAGAGGTCTTTCAGATCACCTATTTGCCTAGTCCCTTTAACTGGAGGTGCTGGGGATTGATCCTGGGACCTTCTGCACGCGGAGCAGATGCTCTACCACTGAGCCACAGCCCTCTTGCCCCTGCCTGAATCAGACTGGGGGTCCATTAAGGCCAGTACTGTCTACTCAGACTTGGCAGTGGCCCTCCTGGGTCTCAAGCAGAGGTCTTTCCCATCACCTACTTCCTGGTCCTTTCAATTAGAGATGCTGGGGATTGAACCTGCACACCAAGCAGATGTTCTTCCACTGACCCATGGCCTCTCTCACTAGCACAAGAATCCACCTTCCTGCTGCAGACCCCCATATATTATCTCTCAGGGTCCCCTGTTGCTCAAGAGGGGCATTTTATGGAGATCAGTGAGTGATAGTGAGGGAGGTGGGGTTTGGGGAGGGGAGGTGGACTGATCTCTGTCGCCTGGAGATCAGTTGCAATAGTGAGAGATCTCCAACCACCACGCGGAGGCTGGCAACCCTAACTTCCTTAGATATGTGGCATGATGCCCCCATCTAACGAGAAAAACTGCCTTTTCCCAACAGTCCAAAATTGTAGCTATGTGTGCCGGAAAATGAAATCTTTCCAAAACAGATACCCAGCAATCAAGAAAGACGTGCGGACCATGCATCGTAGAAATGACTTCCGTGTGCATGAAAAGATTGTAATTCGATTAATACGGTAGATTTAAACTGGAGCTCAATGCACAAAGAGAAACGAAACTTCATCATATTTTATTTTATTTTTAAAAAAACTCGAATCACTACAGCAAGATGGAGCAAAATCCATTTAACAGGGACTTCGGAATGAATTATTTAGCAGATGGCTCCATAAAATATTTACTAACAAGGTACCAAAAAAAACTTCCCGCAAAAAATAAACTCACATATATGGAGAAACGTGAAAGACAACTCTTTCAAGACATCTTTCTAGGATGATGCAGAAAGACCTATTGTACAGGCCCCAGATGGGGAAGTCCATTAGCACAATACCAGGCAAAAGAGAGAGGCTCTGTAGTCTTTGGCTAAACAAAGGTAGCCGCCCTAACACATCTGCAAATGGCACCTGTAGTTATAATTGGGAAAATGGAGTAAGATTGGGCAGCCAGTACCTGAGAGCTGCAAACTAACCACTGAGCTTTTAAATCAAGATGAGCTAGAAGAGGACAAGAGGGGTTGTGTCCTCATTTCTTTGTGAGGAGTTCTTGTTCAATGGAGGAGGAGGAGGAGGAGGAAGAAGAAGAAGACGACGAAGACGATCTTCCTTGTGGATGGACCGTAGCTGTGTTGGTGGAATTTTGGTCCTGCTGTTTTGTGGCTGCTAGGGTTCCCAGGTCCCTAATGGGAGGGGCTTCAATGCCATAGAGTCCAATTGCCAAAGCAGCCCTTTTCTCCAGAGGAACCAACCGATCTCTATGGGCTGGAGATCAGTTGTAATAGCAGGAGATCTCCAGCTACCACTTGGAGGTTGGCAACCCTATGCTGGACTCTTGCGTTTTTCTATTGCTATGGCTACCCCATGGTGACTAAACATCTTAATTTAATTGCCAATCCTCACCAATAGCTGATCTTTCCAATGAGCTTAGGGAGTTCATGAGAGGGAAGGCAGGAAGGGTTGCATCACTATTTGGCTCTTGAGGCCCTTTCTTACATGCCCAGGGAAATGCTGATCGCTGCTTGGGGGTCAGGAAGGAATTTTCCTCCAGGCCAGATTGGCCAGGGATCCTGGAGGGTTGATTGCCATCTTCTGGGCATGTAGTAGGGGGTCACTGGGTGTGTCTGTGGGGGAGGTAATTGTGAATTTCCTGTGTTGTGCAGGGAGTTGGACTTGAGTGCCCTGGTGGAAGTATAGTGTCCAGATCACGCGAAGTGCTGGTATCACTTTATGCTGCTCTGGTTAGACCTCACCTAGAGTACTGCGTTCAGTTTTGGACACCACAATTTAAGAAGGATGTAGACAAGCTGGAACATGTCCAGAAGGGGGCAACAAAGATAGTGAGGGGTCTGGAGATCAAGTCCTATGAGGAAAGGTTGAAGGAGCTGGGTATGTTTAGCCTGAAGAGGAAAAGACTGGTGAGCTATCCTTCCCTGGAGGTTTTTAAGCAGAGGCTAGATGGCCATCTGTCAGCAATACTTTTTCTATGACCTTAAGCAGATGATGAGAGGGAACGCATCTTGGCCATTTTATGGGCATGTAGTGGGGGTCACTGGGGGTGTGGGGAGGAGGTAGTTGTGAATGTCCTGCATTGTGCAGGGAGCTGGACTAGATGACCCTGGTGGTCCTTTCCAACTCTATGATACTATGATTCTATTCTATGATTCTATTATTCAACTTCCTTTACCTGATTTGAAGGACGATGGATTTCTTCCTAGCATATTTTTTTAAAAAGATGAATACCTTTTCAGTAGAAAGAGACACCCTGATCTGTCAGAAAAGCCGTCTGTGTCAGCATTCCAAAAGACATGTTTCTGATGGAGCTACCCACAGATGTGCAAGCAAAGGGAATTTACGCATGCTATGCAAATTTCCTAATCAGACCCCATGCTATCAAATTGATGTCTCAAGAATAAAATGTTAATCTGAACATTTTTTTCAATAGACCAGGAACAGAGACAGATGTTTGGTTGTGGGATAATCATAGAATCATAGAGTTGGAATTGAACACCAAGGTCATTTAGTCCAACCCCCTGCACAATGCAGGAATTCCACAACTACTTCCCCCACAAACACCCAGCGCCCAGAAGATGGCCAAGATGCCCTCCCTCTCATAAACTGTCTAAGGTCATAGAATCAGCATTGCTGACAGATGGCCATCTAGCCTCTGCTTAAAAAACCTTCAGAGAAGGATAGCTCACCACCTCCCAAGGAAGCCTGTTCCACTGAGGAACTGCTCTGTTAGAAAATTCTTCCTAATGCCTAGATTGTTACGATATGGCCCCAAATTATTCATGACCGAGCAATTAGGCTAACAAGATGGAAACTCTTCTGATTTAATTTCAACCCGTTGCTTCTGGTCCAACCTTCTGGGGCAACAGAAAACAATTCGGCACCATCCTCTATATGACAGCCCTTCAAGTACTTGAAGGTGGTCTCATATCCCCTCTCAGTAGGGTTGCCAGGTCCCATTTCGCAACCACCGGGAGATTTTGGGGGTGGAGCCTGAAGAGGGCTGGGTTGGGGAGGGGAGAGACTTCAATGCCATAGAGTTCAATTGCCAAAGCGGCCATTTTTCTCCAGGTGATCTGATCTTTATTGGCTGAAGATCAGTTGAATTAGCACGAGATCGCCTGCTACTACCTGGCAGTTGGCAACCCTACCTCTCAGTCTTCTCCTCTTCAGGCTAAACATACCCAGCTACTTCAATGCTATAGAGTCCAATTGCCAAAGCGGCCATTTTTTCCAGGTGAACTGATCTCTATGGGCTGAAGATCAGTTGTAACGGCAGGAGATCTCCAGCTAGTACCTGGAGGCTGGCAACTCTGCCGGTGCAGGCTGCTGCTTAGGGCAGGCTACGTTTTGGGAAGCGCCAACCATACCACCCCACCATGCCCATTTCTGTTTATCTTCTTTCTTTTCAATTTCCACCCAGCCTTAACTGAGTCCAGGGCTGAATGCAGCAATTTGTCTTTCAGATTGGCTCATTTGTCTTGTGCCGTTTTCAAACTTGTGTTCCTGCATCCTCAGTGTTTTGCTTGGCTGTTGCAACGTAGGGTCTCCTACTGTTTGGAACATTCTTTGCTGTGCAGGTGAGACTCTTCCTAGCAACTCCTAGGACAGTTTGCAAAAATTTTAATTGGTCCGTAGGCACACCATGTAGTTTTTTTGGATAACGCATCTAAGCTGTGCCAGAGGACATAATACAACAACGAAGTTAAGGATCATTTTCTTCTGTCCACAAACTCTTTACTTTAATTACCCACCCTGCGGTTTCTTCTGTTATCGGCCATCTGTTACTGGCCAGAGTCAGGGGTTGGGACTTAGTAAATATAGCTGGCTAGGGTTTTCAGCAGTTATTCCATAGTTTTATCACCATGAAGTAGTTATTCATTTGGACGGAAATGGCTCTTTTCTTCTAAGGGAGTACCATTTTTATGGTGTGTTGTCTTTAATGTATAGGGTTGCCAACCTCCAGGTACTATAACAAAAAGACAGCACTCAAGCTCAAATTAAATAATCTATTAATGCCTAAATATTAAATTATCCTTATTCCTAAGTAACAACACACTATGGTGTTTTATGCATGGTCGCTTAACCCTCCTTTATCCCCTGTTTCAGCCAGGATCAAATTTTTGGAAATGCATGTTACCTCATTCCTTGGAAGCTCAACACTGCTTCAACACAAAATGAACCCGGCTTTTCCCATTCCTCTTCTTGACCGAGTCAAACCGTTCTTCCTGGCTCATTCCGGAGCCACAGAGCGAGCGTACACCTTTCTCAGGTTGGGCTTCGCCCCACCCTTTTCCAAACCCTTCTTCAAGGCAGCCAAACAGGGGAAGCACAGAAGATTGGCTTCCCTCACAGCCAATCATGAAGCAGTGTGTAAAGAGGCAGGGATTCAAGTGCTTCCGGCTTCCTGCTACCTTGGAGCTCTTTCTGAGCAAAAGAAAGGCTTTTTTAAAACAAGGCTTGGATTTCTCCCCCCTCCTTCTTTCAGATTGCTACGTTTTTTGTTTTTTGTTCTTAAAATGTTTTTTTATGCAGCAGTTGGGTCTGGGGGAAAGGAAGTCATCTCTCAGGGTGAGTTGCGAAGTCAGCCAATTACAGAGCAGCGTTTAAAGGGGTGGGACTTGATTTGAACTTGAGAGACTGCTTTTCTGTATTCATGCCTCCACTAGCACACGGTTTCGTCCTTGATCATTCCAGCCAATGCATGCAGTTTCCCCCAACCCGGGTTACTTTGATCCTGGCTGAAATGGGGAGTAAAGGAGGCTACAGCGACCATGCATAAATGACCTATATGTACTATCAAAATAAATATATACAAAGTCACAATAGACAGGTAACAATATAGAACAGCAAACACCATCCAAAGATTAAAGTGCACAATTCAAATCACTCATGTGCAGTTCATATGCATATGATGCAAACAGATCTTCTTCAGATGCAAGGTCACTTAGCTGACAGACTGAAGTAACACAGGAAGTAACACAGGAAATGCTTCCACCGGTTCAAATCCACGTTTTTGCCATCAAGGAGGCTTCTTCAGCTGTTACAACATACTGGTTTGCAGAAGGAAGTTGCAAGATGGCAGCCAGCTGCTTGAACCAGACAATGCTTTTCTCTCCTTCCTGTTGCAGGTACTTAAAACCTGGGTGTCTATTGTGACTTTGTATATATTTATTTTGATAGTACATATAGTGTGTTGTTACTTAGGAATAAGGATAATTTAATATTTAGGCATTAATAAATTATTTAATTTGAGCTTGAGTGCTGTCTTTTTATTATAAACCTCCAGGGTACTAGCTGGAGATCTCCTGCTGTTACAACGGATCTCCAGGCGATACAGATCAGTCCCCCTGAAGAAAATGGCTGCTTTGGCAATTTGAGTCTATGGCAATTGGAGTCCCTCCCCTCCCCAAACCCCTACCTCCTCAGGCTCTGCCCCCAAATCCTCCCACCAGTGGCAAAGAGGGACCTGGCAACCCTACACACAGCGGGCTCCGCCCTTGTTCAGTCCCTTGACTACATCAAGTGACTCATTCCATATCCTACACTACTAAGTTCTTTGAACGTTGCTCGTTTGCACACACACACACACGCTGCTAGCACATTTCCTGCCATACCATGGGCTGGAATTACAGAGATAAGAAAGTGCTTGGACAGCTCTGTGAAAACCTGACCACACGCCGCCCAGTCAGAGCTGCAAACTCGAAGAAGACTGCTCATACCCTTCTGACAGATTCGGCTCACTTCAAAGGCAGCTCCGCTTTAACAGCTCCCATGAGCCCACCACCAGCGAAAGGTCAGTTGACTTCTCCTGTTAAAAATGCATTTTTCGTGGGCTTGCACCATCCCGTTTTCATTTAGGATGCCTCCAGCCTGAAACTCATGTGCCTGGAATCATCCCCAAAGCACTTCCCCTCTCCTGAGCAAGACAGGATTTAGGTCTCAAGAAAAAGGAAGGTCAGCACTAAAATACTGGAATGTGCACTGGAGAGGGGTCTCTCTCCATTCCGCCTTGAACACATTGTTGTGAAGATCAGTACTGTCTACGCAGATGAGCTGTGGCTCTCCAGAGTCTCAGGCAGGGGTCTTTCACATCACCTACCGCCTAATCCTTTTAGCTGGATAGGCCAGGGATTGAACCTGGGACCTTCCGCATGCCAAGCAGATGCTCTACTGCTGACCCACAGCTCCCCCCAAAAAACAAATGAGGCATAAAGCAGGAGACTACTATTGACAGCAGCAAGCATTTCCTTCAGGCTGGAGTTTGTGATTTCACCTTTTTTAGTACCTCTAGCTGGCCAATGTGAATTGCAGAGTTAATGGCATCCAAAACCACCAGGGAGCCTCAACGGCTTAATTGGTTCAGACACAGGATGTTAAATGCCAGAAAACTGTGACCTGTGTTTAAGGGAGAGGACACATATCTGCAACCCTATCTGAGAGAGAGCTCCCATTCTTTGCTACGCTCTTCAGAGACAAGATTTTCCAAGGGAGGCAACACCAGGAAGCATCAGCAATGTTGTCTGTAAACTTCGGGTGGAATAGTAACAAAACAGAAGTGGTAACTAAGGCATCTTGAGTGGAATGACAGGCCTGTCCATTGACCTGGACAAAGTTGGATGCTCGAGAGGGCACCATTGCAAATTTAGAACCACTAACACCAGGTTGGCTTAACCCACCTGTCCACAGGGGCTACTAGTTAGTCTGGGGGTGGAAAGTGCCGTCAAGTCTCAGCAAACTTACGGCAACCCCATTGGGTTTCCAAGGGAGAAGGAGGAGGAGGAGGAGGAGGAAGAAGAAGAAGAAGCAGAAGCAGAAGAAGAAAAAATCTGGGTGTGACAACATGAAAGTTCATTAATCCACTGTTTTCCAGGAACTGGAAAAGCATCTAATTAATTTAATTCATTTATGCTCCACTGTTCTCCTCAAGGTGGACCCAAAATAGCTTATGTTGTTCTCCCTCTCCTCCATTTTATTCTCACAATAACCCTGTGAGGTAAGTTAGGCTGAGACTGTGTGAATGGCCTAAGGTTACAGAGAGAGTGGACAGAAGCTTTTCTCCCTCTCTCATAATACCAGAACATGGCATCATCTGCTGAAGCTGGAGGGTGACCAATCCAAAACTGATAAAAGGAAGTATTTCTTCACACAACATATAGTTACATTGTGGAACTTCCTGCCCAAGGATGTGATGATGGTTGCCAACTTGGAAGGCTTTAGGAGGGGAGTGGACATGTTCATGGAGGAGAGGGGTATTCAAAGCTACTAGTCAAAATGGATACTAGTCATGATGCATACCTATTCTCTCCAGGATCAGAGGAGCATGCCTATTATACTAGGTGCTGTGGAGCACAGACAGGATAATGCTGCCGCAGTCGTCTTGTTTGTGGGCTTCCTAGAGGCACCTGGTTGGCCACTGTGTGAACAGACTGCTGGACTTGATGGGCCTGGTCTGATCCTGCAGGGCTTTTCTTATGATCCTATGTTCCCCCAGCTAGTTTCCATGGCAGAGTTGGGATTCAAACCAGGGTCTCCCTGATTCTAGTCCAACATTCTAACAGCTACACCATGCTGGCTCTAATTGTCTTCGCCACTTGATAGCCTGGTGCTCATACTGTCCTGGAGTTGCTCACAGTATGGACACTGGTCCGCCTGCTGGAATCCAACGCTTCCGAAACCATGGGATGAAACAGAGCCAGCCGTTGCCTGTTCTTTGCCAGCGCATGAGGATCGGCCAACATCCGCAAGTCCTGATCATCCCCTGGGCTGATAATAGCATGAATAATGTGGGTGGGAGGCCGGAATCTCTAATGGCAGGAATTATGTGGGTTGTTCTGGCATGGGTAGGGATCACTGGCAAGGATCCTGAGATATCTAAGGGACGTTCACCCAACACAGCCACTCATTGACTGTGTGGCAGGGAGAGCCGAGAGGGGGTTTCCTTGTTTCTGACCAGTTTCTTTCCCCTAAGACTCGAAACAACTACTGCTGAAAGTGAAAGGAGAAAACGCCAAAGCAGAACTACAGCTGAACATCAAGAAGACAGAAGTGATGACTACAGGAGAGTTACTCAACTTTAAGGTTGACAATGAGGAGATTGAAAATGTTCAAGACTTTCCATTCCTTGGCTCCATCATCAACCAAAAAGAAGACTGCAGCAAAGAAATCAGAAGGAGATCGAGACTGGGAAGGGCAGCCATGAAGGAGATCGAAAAGATTTGTAAGTGTAGGGATGTGTCACTGGCCACCAAGATCAAGTTAATTCATGCCATCGTATTCCCTATTACTATGCATGGGTGTGAAAGCCAGACAGTGAAGTAAGCCAATAGGAAGAAAGTAGATTCCTTTGAAATGTGGTGTTGGAGGAGAGTATTACAGATACCATGGACTGCCAAAAAAAAACCCCTAATCAGTGGGTTATACATCAAATCAAGCCTGAACTGACCCTAGAAGTTAAAATGACCAAAATGAGGCTATTGTACTTTACTCCCATTATGAGAAGACAAGAGTCACTGGAAAAGACAATCATGCTAGGAAAAGTTGAAGACCCAACAAGAGATGGATTGACTCAATGAAGGAAGCCATGGTCCTCAATTTGCAAGACCTGAGCAAGGCTGTCTAAAAATAGGACATTTTAGAGGTCCTTGATTCATAGGGTTGCCATGAGTCAGAAGCGACTTGACAGCACTTAACACACACACACAAGATAAAGAGGCCACATTTGCCAGTATCTCGCACTGTCAGTGGTGGGAAGGACATGTTTTCAGCAGACACACAGGAAGCTGCCTTATACTGAGTAAGCCTGTTGGTCCATCAAGTTCAGCACTGACTACTGTGTGGCCATGGCTTAGTGGTAGAGCATCTGCTTGGCATGCAGAGGGTCCCAGGTTCAACCCCCAGCATCTCTTTACTGAAAACACTGGAAAGGGATCCCCCCCTCCCCAGTTTCACTGCCAAACTATTAGTGACACTGAATGCAAGTTGGATCAAATGCTTGGGATTCTATGGTCATTTATGCATGGGTACTTTTGCTCATGTTTCCTTCCCCCCCATCTGTCTCGGTTGTTTCTTGGAGTTATGAATGAGTTTTCCCTAGATTAGAGATGACCTCACTGCCAGCCCTCACAAATCCTGGACCTTCCCATTCCTCTGTTAACCCGGTTCTTCCCTCTCCCCTGAACTCAGCCCGGGTGAAATCCCCATGCATAAGGCAAAGAGCAGGACACAGAAGCTTGGTTTCTCTCACAGCAAGTGGACAGCCAATTACAAAGCAGCATTTCAAGGGGCAGGGATGCAAATACTTCCTGATTTGAGCTTGGAGACTGCTGGTGCATTGACTCCCAAAAGGAAAGCATGGGTCCAGCGAGTAACGAACCTCAGGTAAAACTCCCATGCATGAACAACCTATGCGTTTCTTACCTCCCCTGTTGAGCATTCACTGTGGCAGTCACATGCGCTACCATCCCCCTGTTCCCTGGCCACAGGTTTGGAGTCTGCACCACCAAGTGGCTGAAGAAACAATAGCAAGCAAATGTAATTGGAACCATCTGAACACGTGGAACACTGCTGGCAAGATGAACAAGTGGAGCCCTGGCTACATGTTAAAGGACAACTGGGCCATACTCAATGGAACACATGTACGACAACACTTAGATTTTGGCACTCGGAACAGGAGGCTTTGCTTGTTTGCTTAATTCCTGCAGAGGTGGAGAAAGGTGCCCGTATCTCCAGTGTTCCGGCCCTGCCCTGGCTACACTCCCAAAGCCATTCGTGAGGTATCAGTTCTTTCATTGCCACCTAGGAATTGTCATTTGATCCAGTGAGTTTAAGAAAGGGGGCAGGTCTCCTGCTGTAGAAGCCAGTGTGGTGTAGTGGTTAAGAGCGGTGGACTCTGATCTGGAGAACCGGGTTTGATTCCCCACTCCTCCACATGAGCAGCAGAGGGTAATCTGGTCAACTGGATTGGTTTCCCCACTCCTACACATGAAGCCAGCTGGGGGACCTTGGGCTAGTCACAGCTCTCTTCGCGTTCTCCCAGCCCCTACTACCTCACAGGGTGTCTGTTGTGGGGAGGGGAAGGGAAGGGAAGATGATTGTAAGCTGGCCTGATTCTTCCTTAAGTGGTAGAGAAAGTCAGCATATAAAAACCAACCCTTCTTCTTCTTCTATAGCAGCACTGGCTCCCAAGCATTGGCTCCCCCATTCCCCACCACCACATCATAGGCTGGTGGAGTGAAAGGGGGCTTTCTACTGCAGCGCCAACATGTGATGTCATTTCCAGTGCAAAACTGGAAGTGAGTTCTGAGCATGCACCAGCGAATGAATGCTTCCAACCAGGGAATGCTTCTGAATGCGCAGGGGGTAAAAAACCATATACGCTCCAATGTGGTTGATTTTAAATGGTCTGTGACCTTCTCATGACCACACTGGATCATACACAATCTCAGCAAGTGAGTAAATTGTTAATATGCCTCATCAATAGGCTACCAGGTGGATCCCCACCCTGCGTTTCCATTGCCCATCACTATTTCAAGGGGTGGTGGGGAAAAATAATTTTAAAAACTCAGCATTACCTGCATGATGATGTCACTTCTGGGAAAGACCCACAAGTGATGGTAGGTAGCTCTAAAAATCGCTGAAAACTCTATGGCAAAACCATAAAGTTTCCAGTGATTCCTAGAGCTACCTGCCACCATGTCCGGGTTTTCTCCAGAAGTGACATAGTCACTCTGGCAGTGACATCATCCCCCACACCATGTCCCAGCCCCCACCTCTGCTGCCAGTTGCCAGGATTGGCCTGGCACTCCTACTCATCCGTGGTTACCCAGCCAGCCACCATGTCAAATGCTACATATGTGCAAATGCAAAACTATTCAAAATACTAATTTGAATTACAAGGCCATCTGTGGTGATTAGCAGACCTGAAATACTCTGAGCATAGACTGGCATTGTTGGAATCCCCATGTGCGAGAGGGATTACTTGATGCTTAGGTTGTAGAACTTGTCACGAACAATCTGATTCACAGGAAAGGTCCTAAATGATAAAAGGCCAAACAACTATCATCCAGTGATGTTTTTAGGCAGTGATACTCAGTCGCTTGGGAGCTACGTGTGGTTCTTTGACATGCTACCTGTGGGTCTTCTGAGCACTGTTACCCAATGGGGGGCCTCAGGAAAGTGGGCAAGGCCTGTCCTCCCCTAGGGTTGCCAATGGAAGAACTTGACGGGGGCATGGAGGTATGTGAAGCATCAGCTGCATCACTACATCACTTCTAGGAAAAACCTGGAAGTGACCTAAGAAACACTATTGTAAAACTATAGAGTATCTGTCAATTCTTGGAACTACCCCACATCACCTCTGGCTATTTTCCGGAACTGACATAGTGATGCAGCTAATGTCACCAGAAAAACCAGAAGGGCTGTCACGCCTCTCTAGGAATCACCAGACACTCTATGGTAAAACCATACAGTTTTTGACAATTCCTAAAGAAGTCACTTCTGGTTCTTCCCTAGAAGTGAAGTCATGCTGTTGCTGAGGGCATTTCCCCCCATTATTTTTCACCCACCAGCTGCAGGAGTGGTGGGAGAAAGGAGCCAGGGCAGGGGATTCCTCCCTCCAGAAGGAACCCGGCGAGCCTCCTCTGTGTCCACTATGGCAGGTCATTCTAGAGGAATGGCCCTTCCTCAGAGAAGGCCTATGACCTTCTGTTGCCAAACAGCCCAAACAAGGAAGATGGTGGATACCACCAGGAGAAGGATGTCTGCAACACACATCTGGCATATGGGAGTATTCTCATAAATACCATTCAAGAGGTATGAGGGCACCAAGTGAAACTTGCCCTTTGGGTAGGGTTGCCAACTTCCAGGTACTAGCTGGAGATCTCATGCTATTACAACCGATCTTCAGCTGATAGAGATTAATTCCCACTTTGGCAATTGGATTCTATGGCATTGAAGTCCCTCCCCTCCCCAAATCCCACCCTCCTCAGGCTCCACCTCAAAAACCTCTCGTCGTTGCAAAGAGGGACCTGGCAACCCTACCTTTTGGGTAGAGCATCTGCTTGGCATGCACAAGGTCCCAGGTTCAATCCCTGGCATCTCCAGTTAAAGGGACTAGGCAAGTAAGTGATGGGAAAGACCTCTGCCCAAGACCCTGGAGAGTCGCTGCCGGTCTGAGTAGACAATACTGACTTTGATGGACCAAGGGTATGATTCAGTATAAGCCAGCTTCATGTGTTCATGTATGTGTTCATGTGGGTGACTCTCACAACACTCCCATTTAAAGATGGCTCCCCATTCACAAAAATCTCATCTTATTTCAATTCTGCAAGTTAACTAGGAAATGATTTTCTACGTACATAGCAGAATCTGGCCAGTGTGCTTAGAAGCAAGAGCCGATCAAAGACAGCATATGGTGGAGCAGCAATTGTAAATGCCAGCCAATTTAAAAAGTCAGATCAGAACATCACAGTGTGCTTACACAGGCTGTTGGGAAACAGTTCGGCACGTTACGATGCCTGGTTGGAACACCTGGTTGGAACCAAAGCATCCAGCCTTCCTTCTCCAGATCAGTCCTACTCAAGTTAATCTGCAAGGCCCTCACATTTCTGAAGGAGTCCTGTCTCCTCCCAGGAAGTGACTTCAAGGAAAAGCAGTGGGATGGATGACCTCAGAACTACAACACACAAACACAAGCAGGATCAAGATGTCTCAGCAAGCTTGGCATGCGCTTGCGGAACAGAAATCCGGATGTCCTTAGAATTTGGCATCTGCAGAGCTGAAAGAGAAATGGGAGCTCCTGGGAAACTTCAGCGAACTTTCTTCCTGTTATTCATGGCAGAGACTATGTCAGTGAGGTGACACCCAATTAATTAATGCAGAAGAGATGGCAAAGGGGTTTCTACAAAAATCTTACAGAATGTCCCTAGTAATGCTCTACAAGTCTGTGCGTCAGAATGTCTGTCTATCTCCTGGCTACTAGTCAAAGTGGATACTAATCATGTTGCATGCCTATTCTATCCAGGATCAGAGGAGCATGCCTATTATATTAAGTGTTTTGGAACACAGGCAGGATAATGCTGCTGCAGTCGTCTTGTTTGTGGGCTTCCTAGAGGCACCTGGTTGGCCCCTGAGTGAACAGACTGCTGAACTTGATGGACCTTGGTCTGATCCAGCATGGCCATCCTTACATTCTTATGTTCTCCTTCAATTGTGTACCAGAAGGCGAGATACCTTCAGGGAGGGAAAGAGGAGTGAAAGTGCTTTTCAAAGTGGCTTTTCAACTCGGTTCACAGCTACACCTAGGGTTGTCAACTTCTTGGAGGTTTAGGGGTGGAGCCTGGGGAGGGCTGGGTTTGTGGAGGGGAGGAACATCAATGACATGTAATGCCATAGTAGATTGACAACCTCCAGGTGGTGGCTGGAGATCTGTCGATATTACAACTGATCTCCAGGCGACAGAGAACAATTCATCTGGAGAAAATGGCCCCTTTGGAAGGTTGACTCTCTGGCACTGTACAGCATTGATGTCCCTCCCCTCCCCAAACCCTGCCCTCCTCAGACTCCACTCAGAAAGCCTCCAGGTATTTCCCAACCCGGAGTTGGCAACCCTATGAACCAGGGACCTTCTGCTCTACTGCTGAGCCACAGTGCCTCTCCCTCATGTAAATATGTCGCCCTCACATTGCTGTATTTCTTAGACACTTCAACATGAAAGGACGACGGCGCAGACAGTTTAAATGGGTACCCAAAGATGAAGAGGAGATAAAAGCTCCTTCAGAACAGAGTCGCTGCCGTTTTTGAGGGGGGAAACAATAGAGTCAATCAGCACTGAATAGACAGAAATCTGTACAGGATGGGGGGGGATCAGCTGATTCAGTTCCTCTTCGATCTGAATAGCGCTGCAGCTGTTTGATATTATCAGCTCTCAAGAAATTGATGGCAGTGTGCCATTACTCTGAAATATCAAATACAGAACTCGGATGGGCCATTAAGATCTACCCTACAAATGCAGTATTTCTACACAGAGATATTCTACAGTAGGGGTCCCCAAACTTTGTGAGGATGTGACCATCTTTGGACTTCTTACACAGGGTAAATGAGCTGGGAAAGGGCCGTAGCTCAGTGGTAGAGCATCTGCTTGGCATGCAGAAGGTCCCAGGTTCAATCCCCAGCATCTCCAGTTAAAGGGACTAGGCAAGTAGGTTACGTGAAAGACCCCGGCCTGAGACTCTGGAGAGCTGCTGCCGGTCAGAGTAGACAATGCTGACTTTGACGGACCGAGGTTCTGATTCAGTATAAGGCAGATTCATGTGTTTCAGGATCCATTTTTAACCATTTCTAACAGTTTTCCAACAGAGCAGTTTCTCAGTGGGACAGGCTTCCTCGGGAGGTGGTGAGCTCTCCTTCTCTGGAGGTTTTTAAGAAGAGTCTAGATGGCCATCTGTCAGCAATGCTGATTCTATGACCTTAGGCAGATCATGAGAGGGAGGGCACCTTGGCCATCTTCTGGGCATGGAGTAGGGATCACTGGGTGGGGGGGTAGTTGTGAATTTCCTACATTGTTCAGGGGGTTTGACTAGATGACCCTGGTGGTTCCTTCCAACTCTCTGATTCTGTGAGTCCCCATATTAAGTTGTCAAGGATCCATCCGATGCCATGTTAATAACTTCCTTGGTCTTTTTCTTGGGTATGATAGCTATTACACCACAGAAGCTGCTTATGTGTTTGTACAAAACCTCTCCCCACTTGGGGGGAGGAGAGAGAGAGAAAGATCGCGACAGGAAAGACATGCGTGCTCAGAGGATAGGCTAATGATCTGTCTGGATTCACTGCGCTGAGGGCTGAAATGCATATTGAGCCAACGGAACGGCAGAGGCTAAGTTGCCATGATGGATCCAACCTGACAGTGGAAACACTCTGAGTCAGAGAACAAAAAGACCCTATGGGACATCGGATACCGCATGCAGAATATGAGAGAGTTCATCTGGAAACTCCAAGACTCAGCAGATGCTTAGACCCAACGGAAGGACCTAACAGCCAATGAGTTGGTGTGCCCGGATTTTGAGACTGTGCTTTCCACTAACAACGAGTGAACGTTCCTAACGTCACTTCTTTTTATATCAGCTGACATTTTTTGCAACCATTTCCGTTCTCAGCTTTTCACTGTTGGTTAGGTAAATCTGTTTTTATTATGCACACACATACTGGTTTTCTACACCACTTACGTAGAAGAAGAAGAAGAGTTGGTTTTTAGACCTAATCTGGCGAGCCGGGTTCGATTTCCCACTCCTCCATATGAGCAGGGAACTTTAATCTGGTGAACCGGGTTGGTTTCCCCACTCCTCCGCATGAAGCCTGCCGGGTGACCTTGTGCGAGTCACAGTTCTCTCCAAACTCTCTCAACCCCACCTACCTCACAGGATGTCTGTTGTCGGGAGAGGGAGGGAAGGCAACTGTCAGCCCCTTTGAGACTCCTTGAAGGCAGAGAAAATCGGGGTCTAAAAACCAACTCTTCTTCTTCGACACACAGAAGCTATTTATGCGGGGTCAATTCTGCTCCTCGCCCAATGCTGATTTTTTAAATCCGACCTTTAAAATGACTATTCATGGTCTCGATGCAAGAGGAGAAAGTCAAACAAATCCCCCCACTTGCCTGTTCCTTTGTTTGCATAGCCATTAGCAATCCTCCTTTGCATACCTAATCTGCGGTTGGGATTCTATATGCTTCCTTCAGTGAATGCTTTGATATGGGGGTGGAGCAAATACAAAAGGTCACGTTAAAAGGACTCTTAAGAAATGCAAAGCAGGTATGCGCCGGCTTCACAATGACGTCTGGAATAATGGTTCAGTGTGAAGAAATTAAAAAATATATGCGGGGCACTTGAGCCTGGAACACGCTGCTAATTACCAAGCATAAATGGCCACAGACTCCATGCTCACCAACCAGTGATCATATAGGGGGGGGCAAGCACCCCTGCACATATTGTACTGGATCCAACCAACATTTTCATTCCGCCTCACCCACTTCTCCCGCTTACTGCATCCCACATGCCACATGGCTTTTGCACATAAAGGTCCCACTATCTCCAGAGTAGCTCTTTTTTGGGGAATCAGTGGGGATCTGTCCTTTTTTTTCACCGGCAAAAAACAACAAAACATTGATTTCAATGAGCATAATATTAAGTACAGAGGACTGATGTCAGTCCTGCAGACAACCCCTTTCCCCCCAAACAAGAAACAGAACTCTCGTTTGGAGTCTTGAACCATAGTAACTGGTGGTAGAAAATGCCGTCAAGTGCCATCCATATTACAAGGAGGCCAGATCAGAATATCTCTGCTCTGGTTAGACCTCACCTAGAGTACTGTGTTCAGTTTTGGGCACCGCAATTTAAGAAAGATGTAGACAAGCTGGAACGTATCCAGAGGAGGGCAACAAGGATGGTGAGGGGTCTAGAGACCAAGTCCTATGAGGAAAGGTTGGAGGAGCTGGGTATGTTTGGCCTGAAGAGGAGAAGACTGAGAGGGGATATGATAACCATCTTCAAGTACTTGAAAGGCTGTCATAGAGAGGAGGGTGCTGAGTTGTTTTCTGTTGCCCCAGGAGGTCAGACCAGAACCAATGGGTTGAAATTAAATCAAAAGAGCCTCCGTCTAGACATTAGGAAGAATTGTCTAACAGTTAGAGTGGTTCCTCAGTGGACCAGGTTTCCTCGGGAGGTGGTGAGTTCTCCTTCCCTGGAGGTTTTTAAGCAGAGGCAAGATGGCCATCTGTCAGCAATGCTGATTCTATAACCTTGAGCAGATGATGAGAGGGAGGGCATCTTGGCCAACATCTGGGCACTGGGTATGTGTGGGGGGGAGGTAGTTGTGAATGTCCTGCATTGTTCAGGGGGTTGGACTAGATGACCCTAGTGGTCCCTTCCAACTCTATGATTCTATCTCCAGCCAGTGTTAGTTGGACTTCTTGATGAATCTGATGTGGCTAAACTGGAATATCTGTTGTCTGATAGAAACCACTGGGTATCCAGACAAGTAGCTAACTTCTATCTCGGGATATGTAAAACACGGGGAAATGATATTAAAGCTGATGCAGAGTTTTAAACCCATTTGACTAGCTCAAATGTACATGCAGCTGTTTTTTTTGTTGTTGTTGTTGTATTGAACTATTGTTGTTTTAATGATGTTTTAACTTTGTAATACTGGTCAAGGACCGCAATAAATTATACTACTACGTAGTAACTGGTGGTAAAAATGCTGTCAAGCGACAGCTATGGCGACCCCCATAGGGTTTTCAAGGCAAGAGACTTCCGGAGGTGGTTTGCGATCGCCTGCCTCCACATGGGCTGAGAGTTCGGAGAGAACTGTGACTGGCCCAAGGTCACCCAGCAGGCTTCATGTGGAGGAGGAAGAAGAAGAGTTTGTTTTTATATGCCGACTTTCTCTACCACTTAAGGAAGAATCAAACAGGCTTACAATCTCCTTCCCTTCCCCTCCACAACAGACTTCCTGTGAGCGGGGTAACAAATCCACTTCACCAGATTAGTGTCCGCCACTCCTGTGGAAGAATGGGGAATCAAACCCAGTTCTCCACATCAGAGTCCACCACTCCAAACCGCCGCTCTTAACCACTATACCATGTTGGAGTGGGGAATTGAACCTGGTTCTCCAGATTAGAGTCCACTGCTATTAACTGCTACAGCACGCTGTGATAACTACCGGGGGGGGGGGATATTCAAAACAGCTGAGGAATAGATGCACATCTAGCTGAAGTCAACAGCCAACCCCCCTACATGACTTTAGCATCACTGCATTGCCGCCTCTATCCTTGACAGCTTAATCTCCATGAAATTAACTGCACGCACCAGTAATACATTTATGAGTAAGCAACCATCTACAGGCACCCAAATTAATGTAGTTTATTAAGAAGGGGAGGGCGGAGGAGAGAAATCACTTGGTCTTTGCAGTATTGCTGGGTAACCCATTATTTTAAAAAGACACAGATGTATCGAGTGGCTCGTGCAGAAGCACCTTCACAATCTTTGTAAACATGGCTCGAATGGCCATTTCTCAGCGCCCGCCGCTGTCTTAGACAATTACGTATCATCCGAGGATGCAAGCAGCATGATACTGGAAATGTTTTCTGAAAAGAACATGAGAGCTGTGCCACATCAGGCCAAAGTCTCTGGAGTGCCATAAAGGAGAGGAGGAGGAGGAGGAGGAGAAGAGTTTTATATGCTGACTTTCTCTGCCTTTTAAGGAGAATCAAGCTGGACACCTTGTGAGGTAGGTGGGGCTGAGAGAGTTCTGCTGACTTTTATATGCTGACTTTCTCCAGTTCACCAGATTAGCATCTGCCACTCATGTAGAGGAGTGGGGAATCAAATGTGGTTCTCCAGATCAGAGTTCACAGCTCCAAATCACTGCTCATAAACACTATTTCATGCTGGCTCCCAAATCAATTGCGCCCACTGCTTGTTGCTCTGGATGTAAGGAATAGGGGGAGGAAAGGAAGTGGGGGGGAGAGAGAAATGTGGGTCAGGAAGACCACCCACAGTGCAAAAGGGAAGGGAAGTTACGTTAACACATTCGGACCAATGACGTATTTCAAGAGCTTCTGTGCACCGGTAAGGTCGTGCGTGTGTGTAGAGTGCCATCAAGTCGCAGCTGACTTATGGCGACTCCAGCAAGGGTCTTTCAAGGCAAGTGAGAAGCAGAGGTGGTTCACCATTGCCTTCCTCTGCAGAATCTTCCTTGGTGGTCTCCCTTGGTCTGGAGACCAAGTCTTATGAGGAAAGGTTGAAGGATCTGGGTATTGTCGAAGGCTTTCAGGGTCAAAGTTCATTGGTTCTTGTAGGTTGTCCAGGCTGTGTGACCGTGGTCTTGATATTTTCTTTCCTGACGTTTCACCAGCAGCTGTGGCAGGCATCTTCAGAGGAGTAACACTGAAGGACAGTGTCTCTCAGAGACACTGTCCTTCAGACACTGTCCTTCAGTGTTACTCCTCTGAAGATGCCTGCCACAGCTGCTGGCGAAACGTCAGGAAAGAAAATACCAAGACCACGATCTGGGTATGTTTAGCCTGAAGAGAAGATTGAGAGGGGATATGATAACCATCTTCAAGTACTTGAAGGGCTGTCATATAAAGGATGGTGCCGAATTGTTTTCTGTTGCCCCAGAAGGTCAGACCAGAACCAACCTTAGACAGATCATGAGAGGGAGGGCATGTTGGCCATCTTCTGGGCATGGAGTAAGGGTCATGAGGTGTCTATGTGTATGTGCGAGAGAGGTAGTTGTGAATTTCCTGCATTGTGCAGGGGGTTGGACTAGATGACCCTGGCGGTCCCTTTGAACTCTATGATTCTATGATTCTACTGCCCTTGCTTAGCTTCTGAGATCTGATGAGATCAGGCCATACCATGCTGCATTCCCTCCTGAGATCACGTGTGTGTGTGTGAATAAAAGGTGTTATCAAGCCACAGTCAACTAATTGTGACCCCAGCAAGGGGCTTCCAAGGCAAGTGAGAAGCAGAGGGTGGGTTTGCCATTGCCTTCCTCTGCAGTGCCTTCCTTGGTGGTCTCCCTTCCAAGTACTGTCCCTACTTAGCTTCTGAGATCTGACGAGATAGGGCTATCCCATGCTACTTTCCCTTCTGAGATCATGTACATTGTGCTAATTATGTACTCCAGGGGGTTAGCTATGTTACAGTAGTGGTCTTGAGTCACTGAGCCCTACCT
The DNA here is from genome assembly GCF_029931775.1 of Euleptes europaea. Classification (NCBI taxonomy): domain Eukaryota; kingdom Metazoa; phylum Chordata; class Lepidosauria; order Squamata; family Sphaerodactylidae; genus Euleptes; species Euleptes europaea. The sequence goes on from NC_079323.1 coordinate 8,424,825, forward strand.
GCTGGGTCACAAGCTCCTATACAGCCATTTTTGTCTGCTTCTTGGAGGGCCTTGTTATCATCATGTCTACCTCATATTTTGAATGAGAGGGCTCTAATACATAAAAGCTAATATCACAATGCCCTGACTTGGGTGGCCCAAGTCTGATCTCATCAAATCTCAGAAGCTAAGCAGGGTCAGCCCTGGTTAGTATTTGGATGGGAGACCACCAAGGAATACCAGGGTTGCTGTGCAGAGGAAGGCACTGGCGAACTATCTCTGATAGTATCTTGCCCTGAAAACCCCAAAAGGGGTCGCCATAAGTTGGATGTGACTTGACGGCACTTCACACACACACAATATCACAATAAATCTTTTAGTCAAAGTGTCACAGGAATCCTTGTTTCCCCCTCATTGTATTTGTTGTTGGGAGACCACCAAGGAAGTCCAGGGTTCCTATGCAGAGGCAGGCAATGGCAAAACCACCTCTGAACATCTCTTGCCTTGAAAACCCTGTGGGGTCACCATAGATTGGCTGCGACTCGGTGGCACTTTCCACCACCTTGTGTCAAAATCCAAAAGGTGCCCTCAGGCTCAAAAAGGTTGGGGACCCCTGGCGCAGCTGCTGAATTTCAAGTGCGGCGAAATTTTGGCATAGCCACCGAATTTCACTTACAATGAAATTTCAGCATAACCACTTAATTTCATCCACAGCCCAGGAGAAACATCAGAGGTATTTCAAGAGAAAAATGAAAATTTCAATTGGGCTACTTCATTTTCTCAGAGAACTTTCACATACCCTTACCAATACCCAGAACCTACAGATTAATACAGTTTATTCATGAAGCTGCATTCACATGTTGAGTATGCCCACGTTTCCTACTCTGCCACATACAAATGCATGCTAGTCCTGTACAAACATGTAGGCTGGTATGCATACTGCAGACAAGCAGCTTGCAATTTCACTGGTCCCAGCATGGTGTAGTGGTTAAGAGCGGTGGTTTGGAGCAGTGGACTCTAATCTGGAGAACTGGGTTTGATTCTCCACTCATCCATATGAGCGGTGGACGCTAATCTGGTGAACCGGGTTGGTTTCCCCACTCCTACCCATAAGGCCAGATGGATGACCTTGGGCTAGTCACAGCTCTCTGCGCCCCACCTACCTCACAGGGTGTCTGTTGTGGTGAGGGGAAGGGAAGGTGATTGTAAGCCGGTTTGATTCTCCCTTAAGTGGTAGAAGAAGTCAGCATATAAAAACCAACTCTTCTTCTTCCCACCAATGCTTATTCATCTCTTTTGGGCACAGTACATATGCATATATACAAAACATAGTACATAGGACCTTGCCCCTATGATCAGAAATGTTCTTAATCATGGGATGAGAATTGTACAAACTGCATACACACAGATCCTCTTTAGACAACAAGAAGAAGAAGAAGAAGAAGAAGAAGAAGAAGAAGAAGAAGAAGAGGAGGAGGAGGAGGAGGAGGAGGAGGAGGAGGAGGAGTTGGTTTTTATACGCTGACTTGCTCTACCTTTTAAGGAGAATCAAACCAGATTGCAATCTTCTTCCCTTCCTCTCCCCACAACATATACCTTAGGAGGTAGGTGAGGCTGAGAGAGTTCAGAGAACTGTGACTAGCTCAAGGACACCCAGCAGGCTTCATGTGGAGGAGTGGAGAATCAAACCTGAATCTCCAGATTAGAGTCCACTGCTCTTAACCACTACACCACTCTGGCTTTCAAGTGTACTGGTAGCCTACCAACCATGCATAAGAGGATCACACATGACCTTGCAATCTTCCTGATGCACATGGTCGCCATGCTGTGTGTATAGGGACAATGCATATTTACCATACGTGTACTCCTTCAGTATGCATGAATTGACCGCTGGATTTTTCAGGGTTCACGTTCACATGAAGCAAGACTGCACATACCCAATGATGCCAGCATGTATTGGGAGGATCATGAATAATGTGTGCTCTTGTTATGTGAGGTCAGTGTGCTCCCAGTATGTGTGATTGTAATGTCTCAAAGGATTTATGTGCATGCAGCACGTACAGCGTTTAAGCAAAAAGTTATGAAATCTTCTCGTGCAAGTCTTAGTTCAGTATGAATCCATTGGGTAACATTTAAGCAAACTGTGGTCCCTTAGCTTTTCATTCTAATGTGTGGATATGAATGGGAGCCTACCTTGCAGGGTCCTTGTGAGGATTATTTGTATCATTCTGAGCAATTTTTTTTTCAGAATCAGTAACAAAGCCAACATACAACCAATGTCGAAAGCAAAACTCTTTCATATTTGCAAGCGTACAAACAAATCAGCAAGTGACATAATCTCTCAAAAAAAACAGATGCAATTACAGCGCTGGACAGCAATGTGATTTGCCAAATATATTACTGGTCATGCAGATGAGGAAAAAATAAGTAACATAATGAATAGTAGCTAGAGCATTTGACTACGATGTGGGAGACCCGGGTTCGAACCCTCACTGTGCCAAGAAGCTCATTGGGTGACCTTGGGCTAGTCACTCTCGGCTGTAGTACCTCTCAGGACTGTTGTTGTGAGTTTAAAATGGAAGAGGGGACAACAATGTGTCCCTAAAGGGGAGGAAAGTTAAATAAAATTACACAAATGTGTTTTATTATTATTATTTCAGACTATGAGAGATTGCTACCTCGCATCCTAAATGACAGTAGAACTTCAGCCCTCTCTTTGTCTCACCACTTGTCTGCTTTAGCTTGGCTGATACAAATTTGTCCAGGCGAAGGTATCCATTCTCAGGTTTTACTTTTTAAAGTACTTGTTTAAAAAAAACAGCATCCTAAACCCTTGTTCACTAGCTTCCAAAAACAAATACAGAGCAGCCTTGGCTTTTCGTTCTCTCTATGGACTTACAGCCGGGTCATTTTGGTTTTATCTCTGACTTCAGAGCAAAGATGCCTTTGGGGCTAATATGTTCAGTTGGAGAGGAAATAAACCAACTACAGGAAAAGGATCAAATCCTCTGACTCGCTTCTGCTAAGTGAGGAATCGTGTTCTGCAGTAAGTATTCCTACGTACACTAAAACACCTTCATCTATTAGGATCTAGTATAGAAGAAGTAGAATTGCTTCTAACATCAAGCTTTATGGATCTCAAAGTTTACCATGAAAATGGTGAAATTTTCAGTTAGTAAGGAGGAACAATGATATGGACGACCAAGGCTAGCCCGATCTTGTCAGATCTCAGAAGCTAAGGAAGGTCAGCCCAGGATGGGAGACCAGCAAGGAAGTCCAGGGTCACTAGGCAGAGGAGAAGGAGGAGGAGAAGAAGGAGAAGGAGAAGGAGAAGGAGAGTTGGTTTTTATATGCCAACTTTCTCTACCGCTTAAGAAAGAATCAAAGCGGCTTACAATCACCTTCCCCTCCCCACAACAGACACCCTGTGAGGTAGGTGGGGCTGAGGGAGCTCTAAGAGAGCTGTGACTAGCCCAAGGTCACCCAGCTGACTTCATGTAGAGGAGTGGGGAAACCAACCCGGTTCACCAAATTAGCGTCCACAGCTCATGTGGAGGAGTGTGGAATCAAACCCGGTTCTCCAGATTAAAGTCCAACACTCCAAACCACCACTCTTAACCAATACACCACACTGGCTCTATTGCCTATTGCCCATCAACTTCATTGGGTGCCTCTGAGCTCTAGTATTACGGGAGAGGGAGAAAACTCACTCTGTCCCCATTCTCCATTTGTATACTATACAAATAAGTAAATGTATACATGTAGGGGAAATTGTCGGTGTTTTTGGCTTGGGGAAGCTCCACCATTATCAAGTCTGAGTTACATTCCACTCACGGAAAACTCCTTACACCTATTATCTCCTCCCCCCGACTGTAAACAGGTATATGAACACATAAAGATGCCTTCTACTGAATCTGACTCTTGGAAGTCAGTATTGTCTACTCAAATCAGCAGCGGCTCTCCAGGGTCTCAGGCTGAGGCCTTTCACATCACCTACTTGCCTGCTCGCTTTAACTGGAGATGCTGGGGATTGAACCTGGGACCTTCTGCATGCCAAGCAGATGCTCTACCACTGAGCCACGGTAGCAATGGGGGACACTCAGCAGGAGGATAAATAAAAGATATGATTGCTACAAACATTTTACTCCTAACCTAAAGGGGGGCTGATTAGGAGTGAAATATATATCATTATTTTCCATGACCTGGATTGCCAAATAAGGACTACCTTACGAACCTCTTGTAATTGTGCTATTGTGATTCGGCCAGATGGAAGACATCTGCCACTTGGAAATATTTGTCTAGTTGTCACTCAAGGTACTTTCCCAAAAGCATTTACCATATCAAGGGTCCCCCCCCCCCTAATGGTTAACATAATGTATGTCTACAGAAAGGGATTAACTGGGGTGGGGGGAGATCACCTAATACTCTATACCACAATGATGCCATACAAATAAGTAAATGAATAAAAGTAGTGTAAAGCAGCCCACTACATCAAAATGGTTTTTAAAGGACTCTCAATTTCAGAAAGCCACAACAACAATAAATCTCGAAGTCCACTAGATTCCAACTCTTCTGTGAAATTTCAGAAAGCCGAAACAGAGTCTTCCGAAAAATCAAGTATATGAGTCTTAGTCAAAAATTAATTTTGATTCCGAGAACCACATGCTTTTTTCCTCCTCCTTCTGCAAAAGGATATGCATATTCAAAATGGGAAGTTTATCCTGCTAAAAGGGAAAATGCCATGATACTACATGGTATAAATTCAGTCCCTGGTACACCAAGATGTTTTATTGCCTTTCTAGCCAGTTGGGGGGGGGGGGTCATAAAACCCTCTTCATCACAATGGAAAAAATAATCCCAATTTACTTTTCAAACACAGCATTTACATATATGGGGTGCTGAAAAGGATCATTTCATACAGGATAGTATAGTACCCTACACTGAACCAATACAAGCCTGTATTGGTTTTTTCCTCTCTTACTTTTAAACATCTCTCCCAGATATTGCTCCAAGCAAAACTGACCCCGAACCACAGTTTTAGAGGATGTCTATTCAGAAGCTTTTGACTAGGATTAAAATGACTGCTGAAGAAAGGGGACCGTCAGAATATGGTGTGTGGGAATTGTGAATCTTTTCAGAATTATCGCCAAAGGAGCATTACAGTGAAGTTAGTTGTTCAGTGCAGGGCTATACTAAGTCCAATTATTCTGACCCTAATTGATTCCAAGGAACCATGCATGGTCTGTAGTTTGAAACATCAAACCAAATCTTGGTTGTACATTTTGTTTTTTATAAATACATGCATACACTATACACACATGCCCTCAACTCGGGGGGGGGGGGAAGGAAACCAAAGCTGCATAATACAAATCTGTGGTTTTTGAAGTAGGCATTGAAGTAATTCTATCTTCCCATCTGTTTTGGAACCTTTTTTGTCCAGTTATATTTTTTTTAAAACCAGATAAAAAGAACTCACACTCAAATTTGCATCCATTGGCAAATACAATCAAGCCACTACTTTCCTTCAGATGATAAACAGACTACATTTAAAGGGAAGGGGGAAACATTTGATGCTGGTGTGAAGTTTCCTAACTGACTATTAGAAACGATCAGCGTGCCTTGGCTCGAAAAGCATTGCTATGCAACAATCAAGCTCTTTCTTGGAGAGAGAAAAAAACAACAACTTTGCAACCCCAGCAGGAAATAAGTAACTTTTTGCCTTTTGGACTCCCATAGACTCCTGCAACTTAGAAAAGAGTCTCACCTGTACCGGTCGGTACCAGCTGTGAGGGCAGGTACAATCAGACCACCACTCCCCTGCGGCCGCCTTTGCCTTCGTTAAGGTTTTGGGGGGACTTTTCGGCCCCTTGTCCCATGAAGCGCTGCGCTTAGCCTTGGGTTGGCTCAGAGTCGGACCCAAGGGTCCCGAAGCAGGAGCCGGCGATGCCTGCGGCTTATAACAGCGCCCCTGGGAGCCCGGCTGCCAACCACACGCGCAGTGGCTCTCCCTGGGGAGCGCAGGAACACCTCTGGCAGGCTCCATCCCGTCGGACCCCCGGCAGCAGCCGTGCTGCCTAGGGAGATAGGCGGTCATGTCGTGCAGTGGTCTCGTTCCTCTGCCACCCCCTTGCGATCTTCCCCCTTCACTCCTCTCCTCAGCAGATGCAAAAAGTCCTGCTCCGTAGTCCCTTCGAGTACCTTTTGACAGCTGCTCTCAGAGGTGCATCGTGGGAGCCGGGAAGAGGGGAGCTGCACAGCATCATCTGCTGGCGAGTAGCTCTCTGTCAATAGATGACTCAACTCGCAGAGCAACTTGACAGCATCCCTGCTCCAGGCAGAAGCAATCAATGCTCTACACAGCTGGGTTTACAAGCCCTGAACTACAAAACCTCCCCCTGTTGGATTGGGGGGAGAGAGAATCGGAGCATGGGGGTGGGGGGAGGAAAAATAGCCATGTAGGTTTTTTGGCTCCAATTTTGCCGCCGCCTCCCTGCCTCGAAATACGAGCACGCTTTTGCTAAAACGGTTATGCATGGAAGTCTGGGCAACAAAAGCGTTCCCTCTGGGAAGAGCTCAGCTAGCCTAAGATAAACTAATAAACATGGGAGGCTCTGAGAAATCTCTTCCCCCACCACCTCCACCTTGCCCTTGGACAAAATGAGTGGCTCACATCTCAGCTTGGCAAAGACTGAATGTGTGCTTGGAAAGATGCATTACAGTTTTATAAACTCTCCAATCTCCAAACAGAAGGAACACACAGTGGGGATGGAAATATATACATTTCATAAGTTGGGCTCAGTCATGAAACGGAAAACCATATATATCTATATATTTAGAGAGTAAATGTCCTTCTGAGGACTAAATAGGAGCCACCATGGTGTAGTGTTTAAGAGTGGTAGTTTGGAGTAGTAGACTCTGATCTGGAGAACCGGGTTTGATTCCCCACTCCTCCACATGAGCAGCGGATGCTAATCTGGTGAACTGGATTTGTTTCCCCACTCCTACACATGAAGCCACCTGGGTGACGTTGGGCTAGTCACACTCTCTCAGCCCCACCTACCTCACAGGGTGTCTGTTGTGGGGAGGGGAAGGGAAGGTGAGTGTAAGCCGGTTTAGGTCTCGCTTAAGTGGCAGAGAAAGTCGGCATATAAAACCAGCTCTTTTCCTCTTCTTTTTCTTTTTCTTCTTCTTTTTCTTCCTCTTCTTCTTCTTCTTCTTCTTCCTCTTCTTCTTCTTCATAGATGGTTTCACATCTCTGAGCAACTCTACACATGTGCCGCAATAGGGGAGGGCTCCCAGACCAAGAGGTGGCTTGCCAACATGAATCAGCTTTAGTTCTTACTTCAGAGGTACAACTGTTGATACACGTACTTTGGCCTGCAGTAAGAAGCTTTGAAGGGTAGGGCCTTTGCACGCAGGAGGTCCCAGGTTCAATCCCTGGCATCTCCAGTCATAAAGGATCAGGCAGAAGGTGATGTGAAAGACCTCTACCTGAAACCACGGAGAGTTGCTGCCAGTCTGAGTAAACAATACTGACCTTGATGGACAGATGGTCTGATTCAGTATAAGGCAGCTTGGTGTGTGCGTTCATGTGTGTGTTCATTGGGTCAAAATGCCACAACGAGGCTGACAGAATGTACAATCCACCGGGATCAAACCTAAGCAGAGGCTGGACAGACACTTGTCAGGCATGCCCTAGGCCAGGGGTGTCGATCTCAATTGTTACAAGGGCCGGATATGACACAAATGTCACTTGGTTGGGCTGGGCCTCAGCTGGCTCGTGGGCTGGATAGGAGCTCTCAAGGGACCGGATCCAGTTCCCAGGCCTTATGCTTGACACCCCTGCTCTAGGCTGATCCTGCATTAAGCAGGGGGTTGGAATAGATGGCCTGTATGGCCTTCCAACTCTATGATTCTATGATTCTAACCAGTTTTAGAAGCTCTCCATTAGAGGCCAACCTGCTTTGGGGTAAAATTCAGAGTACTAAGAGTACTCATTATTGCCTATAAAGGTCAACATAGTCTGTGACTACTATACTTGAAGGATCACCTTCTCGCATTTGATGGACAACGGCTCACATTTCACTCTTCACTCAACGATGAAGTCAGTGTTCCCCACCCAATGCCCTAGAACCACGCAAGCTTTCAAGAGAAAAATGTATCAAATATTCAACAGCATGCATTAAAGCTCTCCAAGCTGATATATTTGAAGTCGTAAAATTGGAGCAATCGCTTTACGTCATTGTTATCAGGCCACGGGGGGTTCTAGGAAAGGAGCCGTGTAACTCTAATCGGGCACAGCGAAGGGTAGGGATGGATGACTCACCTCCCCATAAAGATTTGTGTTCTCCAGTACCTATTTTGCATCCAGGATGGAAGAAAGGTTGAAGGAGCCAGGTATGTTTAGCCTGAAGAGAGGACTGAGAGGTGATATGATAACCATCTTCAAGTACTTGAAGGGCTGTCATATAGAGGAGGGTGCCGAGTTGTTTTCTGTTGCCCCAGAAGGTCGGCCCAGAACCAACGGGTTGAAAGTAAATCAAATGAGTTTCCGTCTAGATGTTAGACGGAAGAGTTTCTAACAGTCAGAGCAGTTCCTCAGTGGAACAGGCTTCCTCGGGAGGTGGTAAGCTCTCCTTCCCTGGAGGTTTTTAAGAAGAGGCTAGATGGCCATCTGTCAGCAATGCTCATTCTATGACCTTAAGCAGATTATGAGAGGGAGGGCATCTTGGTCATCTTCTGGGCATGGAGTAGGGGTCACTAGGGGTGTGGAGGGGGGAGGTAGTTGTGTATTTCCTGCATTGAGCAGGGGGTTGGACTAGATGACCTTGGTGGTCGCTTCCAACTCTATGATTCTATGATTCTGTGATTTTCTTCTTCTTCTGAAATCACACGGAGGCCACTTGTACTGTTGACATTGGCTAGCCACGCATAGAGGCTGAAGGGATTTGACTGGATGGACTCTGGAAGAATTAGGACTGGCTTGACGTGGAAGAGCCACTGCATGCATGGTTGGTCACAACTCCCAAAGGCAGAGTTATAATTAGCATGGGGGTGGAGGGGACAAGAAAGCTTGATTCCAGGAACCAGTTCAATGCTTGGGTATCAGCACAAATGTAGTCCCCGGGAAGCCAAGGAGCTGAAATGACATCCAACCGAGGCAATATTCCTCTCTGAGAGTGCACTATCGGAGGTCAGATCGGTAGGCACCTGAGAAAGAGCCTTTCTTCTCTCTTGCGGAACTCACCGCCAGCCAAATCTGTTTGGCCCTGTTCCTTTTGACCTGCGGTTGACAGGTATCAGAAAGACCTGCTTACTGAGAGCCAACATCTGAGAGAACCAGGTTTGCATTCCCCACTCTGTCAGGGAAACCTGGGCCAGTCACACATTGTAGTGGTTAGGAGCGGTGGAGATCCGGAGATCCGGGTTTGATTCCCCGCTCCTTCGCATATGTGAAGGACTCTGATTTGGTGAACCGAGTTGGTTTCCCCACTCCTCCACATGAAGCCTGCTGGGTGACCTTGGGCCTGTCACAGTTCTCTCCAAACACTCTCAGCCCCACCTACCTCACAAGGTGTCTGTTGTGGGGAGAGGAAGGGAAGGAAGTTGTAAGCTTGTTTGATTCTCCTTAAAAAGGTAGAGAAAGTTGGCATATAAAAACCAACACTTCTTCTTCCTCTTCCTCTTCTCCTCCTCCTCCACATGAGTGATGGACTCTAATCTGGTGAACTAGGTTGGTTTCCCCACTCCTACACAAGAAACCAGCTGGGTGACCTTGGGCTAGTCACAGCTCTCTTAGAGCTCTCTCAGCCTCACCTATCTCACAGGGTGTCTGTTGTAGGGAGAGGAAGGGAAGGTGATTGTATGCCAGTTTGATTCTTCCTTAAGTGGTAGAGAAAGTTGGCATATAAAAACCAATTCTTCTTCTTCTTATTATTATTATTATTATTATTATTCTTGTCTCTTCCACAGACAATGGCCTTTATCCTATCACTCCGCTCAGCCAAGTGTGAAACCTTCCTCCCACCTCCGGAGCCTTCCTCCAGTTTGAATGGCTCCCTCTTCCATATTTACAATATCTCCAAACTGTTCTAGGGTTAGTCAACCAGATTGGGAAGAGGGGGTAGTAGCTCAGGTGCAGAGCACATGCCGCACCTGCTGAAGGTCACTGTTTGGTCCCTGGCATCTCCAACCAACAGATTGTAGGTAACAGATCCGAGAAAGCTGCCGCCGAACAAAGCAGACAACACTGAGCTGGTGGGGAGTACATTGTGATCTCCCTGGATTCTAGGGATTAGAATCATAGACTCATAGAATCACAGAGTTGCAAGGAACTACCAGGGTAAGCAAATAGGATGGGAGGGTGGAACTAGGAATTAAACACATCCTGGCTAGCCCTAAATCCACTAGCTCTGACTCAGTTAGGTTATTAGGCTGTGAGATAAGAGCCTTTTGACTCCTGCCTCTGGCCACACCAGGCTTAAATACCTACAAGAAGAGGAGGGCCAGAAGCTCAGCCCCGATCTCATTCAGCTGCACTCCCCTGCTAGATGAGCCTCTGGCCTGACCAGAGAATCATAGAATCATAGAGTTGGAAGGGACCTCCAAAGTCATCTAGTCCAACCCCCTGCACAATGCTGGAAATTCGGAACTACCTCCCTGCCATACCCCCAGTGACCCCTACTCCATGCCCAGAAGATTGGGGGTGGAACCCTCCAGGATTCCGGGCTAATCTGGCCTGGAGGAAAACTGCTTCCTGGCCCCAAAATGGTGATCAGCATTTCCCTGGGCATGTAAGAGAGGGCCACGAGAGCCAAACACTGACACAACCCTTCCTGTCCTCCCTAAATTCATAGAATCAGTGTTGCTCCCCAGATGATGTTTCAGACTAGGGATTGTTAAACACCTGCCAATTCACCTTTCCATTCAGTTCATCAAAGGCCAACAGGGAGTCCAGTTTTCGTCAGTCATTTGGCTCTTTATAAGCAGCTGGGGCCTGTTCACCAGGATGCTTTTTACATACTCCAACAGTGCCGCACGAGGCAGGTGGGAGCGACCCAGTCCAATAAAGAACAGCTTATCCCCAAATATCTCAAAGCTGAGTACAAGGAAGTGGACACAAATGCGTTGTTCACAATTACCCGGAAAACCTCTCTTAAACATCTTGTGTTGATTTTTAAAAAATCAAAATGGTGCTAGGAAGAAAAAAATGAATCCAAATTACCTATAGAGCATCTCCCCCCCCCCCCAAGCATAACTTGCTGGAAAAGCCAATAATGCAAGGGAAAGTGGAAGACAGTAGGAGAAGTGGAAGACCCAACATGAGATGGATCGACTCCATAAAGGAAGCCACAGCTCTCAGTGTCCAAGAACATAAGAACATAGTATCATAGTGATATAGCTTATAAGGACAAATAAACCTGTGGCTAGATAAGAAGAATAAGAGAAGACGATGAAGTAGACGTAAAGATATAGATAAGCTTGAAATATAATTTGAATGAGAGGTTAAATCAAGTAGTGTAACCATCATTAGCATAATAAGGGTTAAAGCATTATTCGGGGTAAGACACAATGTGGGGGTTGCCCCGGACATGGATCACATTATGTTGATTTGAAACATTTCCCCCTTTTTTCACCCTTTTCTTTTCTGTACCCTACTGAAATTCAATAAAAATTATTTAAAAAGAAAAGAAAAGAACATAAGAACATATGAAAAGCCATGCTGGATCAGACCAAGGTCCATCGAGGCCAGCAGTCTGTTCACACAGTGGCCAACCGTGCCCACAAACAAGATGAGTGCAGCAGCATTGTCCTGCCTGTGTTCAACTGCACCTAAGATAACAGGCATGCTCCTCTGATCCTGGAGACAATAGTTAAGCATCATGACTAGTATCCATTTTGATCTAGTAGCCATGGATAGCCCCCTCCTCCATGAACATGTCCACTCCCCTTTTAAAACCTTCCAAGTTGCCAGCCATCGCCACATCCTGGGGCAGGGAGTTCCACAATTTAACTCTGCGTTGTGTGCAGAACTGAGTGAGGCTGTTAAAGATAGGGCGTTTGGGAGGCCATTAATTCATAGGGTTGCGGTTAAGTTGGAAGAGACAATTCAGGAACCATGCTGAACTATCCCACCCAAAAACTCGCTTAACCCTTTCTTCCCCTTTGAACCCCCGCCCACCCGATAAGCTCTCCTTTGCTACTGCTAAGCATCCCCTCCAAAGGCTCTTTGCAACCAAGAAGGTGCCGTCTGGCTAACATGGAACGCAGCTGCAAGCAGGAGCATCTTGGCGCACAGGGACATGGTGCGCATGCCGTGAACAATGCAAACGAGGCTTGTTAAACCACATTCTTCCCCATGCTAGGCATTCATTATATAACTTAACATTATAATGCTCATGAAAAACTGTCGCGGGCAATAACCGCAACACTTTAACACACATGAATGATAACGGTTAACAATGCATTACAGCATCTATTATGCAGGCCTGCCTGTAGTATGGAGCTTGGAGCTGTTGCGATGCATTACATCCCTCCCCTCCCAAGATTCCATTATACTCCCGATTTGCAAAGCAGAGGTGGAACACAGGGCTGTTGTTCTAAACCACGTGCGGCAATTCTCTTCTGAATTAGCAGATACATCCACTGAGCATCTAACCTGTAGCAGCTGTTAATTGGGCATCTCAAAGGTTGAGCTGGAAACTACAAATTATAACAAAATAATTATGTGTATTACAAGGTGTCCACTATACATTTGTTAAAAACACAGGGCCTGGAATACAGGCTACATATAAAAACATCAGTTACAAAAAACTCATACGGTAGAAAAGAGCAAGAGTCCAGTAGCATCTGAAAGACTAACAAAATTTCTGGCATGAGCCACAGCTCCCTTCTTCAGATACGGCTAGAATGTGAGTCCATAGAATCATAGTATCATAGAGTTGGAAGGGACCACCAGGGTCATCTAGTCCAACCCCCTGCACAATGCAGGAAATTCACAACTACCTCCCTCCACACTCCCAGTGACCCCTACTCCATGCCCAGAAGATGGCCAAGATGCCCTCCCTCTCATCATCTGCCCAAGGTCATAGAATGAGCATTGCTGACAGATGGCCATCTAGCCTCTGCTTAAAAACCTCCAGGGAAGAAGGGCTCACCACCTCCCGAAGAAGCCTGTTCCACTGAGGAACCGCTCTGTTAGAAAATTCTTCCTAATGTCTAGACGGAAACTCTTTTGATTTACTTTCAACCCGTTGGTTCTGTTCCGACCTTCTGGGGCAACAGAAAACAACTCGGCACCCTCCTCTTATATGACAGCCCTTCAAGTACTTGAAGACGGTTATCATATCCCCTCTCAGTCTTCTCCTCTTCAGGCTAAACATATCCAACTCCTTCAACCTTTTCTCATAGGACTTGGTCTCCAGACCCCTCACCATCTTTGTTGCCCTCCTCTGGACATGTTCCAGCTTATCTACATCTTTCTTAAATTGCGGTGCCCAAAACTGAACGCAGTACTCTCGGTGAGGTCTGAGCAGAGTAAAGAGATACCAGCACTTCGTGTGATCCATCTATCCTTAAATAGAGAAGAGGATAGATGGATAGAGGCACTTTCCACCATCGCCATACATGGTGATGTCCTGACCTGGATAGTCCAGGCTAGCTCAATCTTGTCAGATCTTAGAAGCTAAGTAAGGTCAGTCCTGGTGAGTACCTGGATGGGAGACCACCAAGGAAGTCCAGGGTCACTACAGAGTGGCAGGCAGTGGTAAACCGCTTCTGATCGTCTCTTTTTCAAAAACCCTACGGGGTTGCTATAAGTCGGCTGTGACCTGACAGCACTTTCCACCCCCATACACAAGTGGTATAGTCCACAGTCCTGTTCCCTTTATAAGAGTGCTGTCCTGAACTATTCCCTTACAATGCAGCAATGTTACCTTTCTAGAAATGCAGTGCTGAAGAATCCTCTTTCATATATTCGGCGGAAGGACAGAAGCGTGGGAACCTTTCCTGACCTCTAAAGGCAGGCCATTCTACAAGGTGGAGGGCCCAACAGAATTTCGCCCACGCCTGACATCACACCCCACATAAAACAGAGTCGCTAACCTAGCTCATTTCCAACCAATGACATGCTATGGCCTGTATCCAACCATGCCACTAAGCAAAGTGGGAAGCCTTCCTCAAATCTAAGGAGCTGTTCATCTTCAGCAGCCCTTCAGCAAAACTTCTACTGGAAGGTCATCCAATCCAAGGCAGGATACCACTCAATGGCATTTTCAAAAAATTTGATTCAAATTACAGTAGTTAAGGGCTGACTCCAAAGCACCACGAATGGAGTGAAGCAAGCAGAAAATGGACTTTCCTCATGCCTTGTTCCTGAGCAATGCACCAGATCCTCAAAATTCTGTTCCAAACATTATAGTGGGTCAAATGGGGGTGCAGGGGGAAATTGACAGGTATCAACCTCCCCTCCACCAATGGATAGGGTTGCCAGGTCCCGCCTATCCATTGGCGGGAGGTTTTGGGGAGCGGGGCTAGAGACTGAGTGATAAAGTGGCCACAGAGATGGACGTGACACAATCGTGTTGCGGGCAGGTGCGCACACGTGCAATCCCTCTCCAGAGCAGCCTGGTGGATTGGTGGGCAATTGCCCGCTGAAACCACCGACCTGGCACCCCTACCAATGGCAATGTTGTTATGCCAATGGAAGAGCATCTTTGGTTCCAACCCAACATTTACACATATACTGCACATTGTGACCACAACAAGAATGGCAGCCATGGCCCAACATTGCCATTGAACACGTTGTTCTGACGCTGAACAAATAAGACCCAGTTTTCAATAAATTCATTGCCCTTTGCGGGTCCATTTCAGACTCCCATGCAGTTAGTCCATTTCAGCATCTCCATAACCTGTTGCATCCTTTTTATACAGCGGTCATAAAAAAAGATGAGACTTTAACTGCTTTTCTAGTTTGCTGCTACATTAAATCTGAGCAGCACGTAAGAGACTGGTCAGAAATCTTCTACCAAATTTTTTTACCTTGAAATCTTCAAGGAGATTGGGCCATTGGGGAGTTTATAGCCCATCACACATTTGGACTATGTTATGGGCAGTCCATAATTTTGGCCAACTTCTTTGGCTGGAGGGTGGCATCGACAGCAGCCATTCACTAGCTGAGCTGTTTAAAAAGTGCCGTCCTCTCCACAGCCATAACACTGCTGAAAGGAGTGGGAGACACAATCTTAGAATATTTTGGCAGACACCCATTGACACCATCATAGATGTGGTGTAGTGGCTAGAGTACTGGACTAAGACCTGGAAGACCTGGGTTCAAATCCCTACACTGCCATTTCAACGTTTCATTTTAGAGAGCCAGCGTGGTGTAGTGGTTAAGAGCGGTGGTTTGGAGCTCATGCAGAGGAGTGGGTACTCCAACCCGGTTCTCCAGATCAGAGTCCACCGCTCCAAACCACTGCTCTTAACCACTACCATGTTTCCCCACACCTACATATGAAGCCATCTGGGTGACCTTGGGCTAGTCATATTTCTCAAAGAGCTCTTTCAGCCCCATCTACCTCACAGGGTGTTTGTTGTGGGGAGGGGAAGGGAAGGTGATTGTAAGCCAGTTTGATTCTTCCTTAAGTGGTAGAGAAAGTCGGCATATAAAAACCTACTACTACTATTACTGCTGCTACTACTACTACTTCTTCTTCTTCCCTTTTTTTAATCCAGATTATCTCAAGGACTGAAGGAAGACTACACACAGCATAATTTACAACAAAAAAACATGACGTGACTAATAAATTCCAAACTACAAAAGGTCCAGATGCCAAAGCAGGGTTGGCCAACTCTGGGTTGGGAAATTCCTTGAGATTTGGGGGTGGAGCCTGAGGAAGACAGGGTTTAGGGAGGAGAGGGGCCTCAGAGGGATATAATGTCACAGAGTCCACCCTCAAAACCCTCCATTTTCTTCAGACACATTGATCTCTGTAGTCTGGAGTTCAGTTGTAATCCAACCCATGAACTGGACCACTTCAGCCTTCAGATACGGGGACACCATTTTTAATATTCCCCATTTTTTTAAAAAAAGCCTGCATGTTACAATTCAGGAGTGGATTAACATGTAGTCAACCCATGGCAGTCCTGCCTGAACGAAGGAATGGAGCTGTTAAATACACCACAAGAGAGAGGTTCAAAAATGGGATCTCCTAATTTAAACATTCCATTACATGTCGCGTGAGAAAAGTCTTGCTCGTATTTCTGGATGTGTGAGCAAACAACACAAATGAGGAAGTTATTTCAACATTTCCAAAGTATACTACTTACATGTACGACTGCCTGAGAAAATAACGAGTCAACGGCTTGGCAAATTAGGTCAACTAATTAAGAAGAATTCCATTTCATTTACCGTAATGGAAGCATCGTACCCAGCATGGGATGGAATGCATTTCTGTCTCAATCTGGACTGGGCTCGCATGGCTCTGTGCTCAAACTCTTCATTTAAATAAACGGTTTCATATTGGAGGTCTCTGATAACGTGTTGAACTAAGGCTGACCTGCTGCTGATCGGGCAGCAAATGTCAATTTATTGGCGGTTGAAGGCCTTAAGTCGGGGGAAATGAATGCAAGGTGCTCGTTCATCCTGCCGATCAATTAAAAACAGATCACCCCGGCTGCCTCCTTCCCGGCACCATACACAAACCAAAAATAAACTTCGAGACCAATTGGCTCTGGGCAGAACATGCAGATGGGAAACAAAAACACACATCTGGGGAAATAAATAAATTGTTAATCAAGCTCCGAAAGGAAAAAAGCTAGGAGCAGCTTGGAAGACAAGCCTACACGGAACAGATTTTGCCCCCCAACCAAAAGTGTAAAAAAGATGAAATGCAGCGGAATTATAATAAACCCACTGTAAGCTGCAACTGGAGAAAGAATATTGACACTTCTTTCAGACATTCCAAAAATGTTCTTGTACTGATACAGGAGGAAATTCATAAGCGTGGCAGATTTCAGCCATCACAATCTCAAGGATTTCTACAGAAGGACAGGGTCTGTGCGCACTATCAAGGCCTAGGCGAGGGGCGTCGAGCTCATTTGTTACAAGGGTCGGATATGACATAAATGTCACTTGTGGGGGCCGAGCCATGCCTCGCCAGCCCAGATTGAGAGTGGAGGGGGATGGCTGCCTCGGCTGGCTTGCGGGCCGAATAAGAGCTCTCAAGGGGCCAGATCCGGCCCATGACACCTAGGGTTGCCAACCTCCAGGTAGTGGCTGGAGATCTCCCATGGAGCCAGTGTGGTGTAGTGGTTAAGAGCGGTGGTTTAGAGCGGTGGACTCTGATCTGGAGAACCAGGTTGGATTCCCCACTCCTCCACATGAGTGGCAGAGGTTAATCTGGTGAACTGGATTTGTTTCCCCACTCCTACACATGAAGCCAGCTGGGTGAACTTGAACTGGTCACACTCTCTCAGCCCCACCTACCTCACAGGGTGTCTGTTGTGGGGAGGGGAAGGGAATGTGATTAAACCAATTTCATTCTCCCTTAAGTGGTAGAGAAAGTTGGCATATAAAATCCAACTCTTCTACTGCTACTACTACTACTACTACTACTACTACTACTACTACTACTACTACTACTGATTTCTAGCCGATAGAGAGCAATTCACCTGGAGAAAATGGCCTTTGGCAATTGCCTCTATGGCATTGAAGTCCCTCCCCTCCCCAAACCCCACCCTCCTCAGGCTCCGCCCACAAAATATCCAGGTATTTCCCAACCCAGACCTGACAACCCTATCGACATTCCTGCTCTAGGTGAAAGAGGAACCTTCATGAAGATGGGCCACCCAAAGCAGGGAACCTTTCCTTCCAACAACCAGAGCTTCCAAAGACCAGTGCTCGAACCTGTGGTTTGTATGTTGAGGATCCCAGGTTCATTTTCTGTCATAGAGTGATACCCTTGCTTTGCTGGGATGGCCTCCCAGTATGACAATACAGCTTGGTAATTTCCCATCACTTCAACAATGATCTGCATCTCCTCAAAACTTCAATTTTCTTGGTTCTCCTCAAAACAAACTCCTCTACCACTCTTAACCACTATACAATGCTGGCTCTCAAATACTTAGAATCATAGAATCATAGCATTGGAAGGGGCCATATAGGCCATCTAGCCCCTGCTCAATGCAGGATCAGCCTAGAGCATCCCTGACAAGTGCTTGTCTAGCCTCTGCTTAAAGCAGGGGTGGGGAACCTTTTTTCCACCAAGGGCTATTTGGATATTTATAACATAATTCACAGGCCATACACGCCGGAGTTGTTCCTGCTCCGCATGGTCGGGGCCAGATTCTATAGCCGGCTCTTGCTACTTCCGCCTGCAGGAATGAAATGAGGACACACTGGCTAAGAACTCTCTCCCCGCCCCCCGTCCGTGCATTCTGGCCCTGCCCCCTTTAACCCCTCCATTGTCACCACTTCCACCCCCAGCCCTTTTGTAATACAGAGGGAATACATTTCTCCATGGCCCGGGTAGGAAAGGGTTAACACAGTTTCTTGGGCGGTCCTAGCAGCTCCATAGCTAATGACTCTTCTGCAAGGGGGAAAAGGGTTCCTTTTCTCAACAAAACAAACTCACATCTGCCTTAAACAGAGGCTATTCCTGTCCTGGGGAGGGGGCGGATCAACAGTCTTAGATCCTTCTGAGCTAGAGATCTTCCAGGACCCACGAAGGGCCAGACCAAATGATTTTGCGGGCCTTATACGGCCCCCAGGCCTGATGTTCCCCACCCCGGCTTAAAGACTGCCACTGAGGGGGAGCTCACCACCTCCCTAGGCAGCTGATTCCACTGTCAAACAACTCTTACTGTAAAAAAATTGATCCTAATATCCAGCCGGTACTTTTCTGCCCTCAATTTAAACCCACAATTGCGAGTCCTATCCTCTGCTGCCAACTGGAACAGCTCCCTGCCCTCCTCTAAGTGACAGCCCTCCTCTTGCCAGGGTCAAGGCTGAGAGTGTGCGGCTGACCCAAGGGTCACCCAGAAAGTTGCCATGGCAGAGTGGGGATTTGAACCCGGGTTTACCCAGATCCTAGTGCAAAACTTCACTAAGAGCCAGCGTGGTATAGTGGTTAAGAGTGGTGGTTTGGAGCAGTGGATGCTGATCTGGAGAACCGGGTTTGATTTCCCACTCCTTCACATGAGAGATGGAGGCTAATCTGGTGAACTGGATTTGTTTCCCCACTCCTACGCACGAAGCCAGCTGGGTGACCCTGGGCTAGTCACAGCTCTCTTAGAGCTCTCTCAGCCCCACCTACCTCACAGGGTGTCTGTGGGGTGAGGGGAAGGTGATTGTAAGCCAGTTTGAGTCTCCCTTAAGTGGTAGAGAAAGTCGGCATATAAAAAACAACTCTTCTTCTTCAGAACCTTAACCACTACACCACACTGGCTCTCTTCAGAGAACCTTCGAAGGTGCCTACATCCAGATTGAGACCCCTGGTCCATCCATCACTGCTTTCTTGGCCTAGCCACCCAAGATCCATTCAGAGGAAAAGACACAGGTGCTCCTCTGTCCTTCCAAAAAGGAACTATTAAACTAGCACCAGAATCCTTTTTTTTTAAAGGCTTGACAATCAATTCCATGAGCAAAGCTTTGTGCCTTTCAGTGCCTTTCATCTATTACAGCGGTAACAAGACACAGCGACTTCCCACACTTTCCAATTGAGAGCCTCCCTGGCTGCCGCGAACATGGAAGAATCTGATGAAACGAAAAATTAACATTTCATTTAAGGACAAAAATAGCAATTAAAGGCTGCTCTACCAAAGGATCCTTCATTAAAGATTTAAATTACTCTACCAATAAGCCATTAGTTGGATGAGGACGCCAGCCATCACGAAACTGGAGATAAAAGAAATGGGAAGCTTCGTAAAGGGCGCATCTGATAGAGAAAACTAACTTGAACTTCAGAACTACTGCAGAAGGTACCGCGCAGTTGGCAAAAGTCAATTTTCACTTTTCCTTAGTGATGTGACATCGCTTCTTGAGGGTGCAAACAAAAGAGCCAGGAGGGGTCTTACACAGGCTGAGATTTGAAGATATACAGAGAATCATAGAAGCGTAGAGTTGGAAGAGGCCATACAGGCCATCTAGTCCAACCCCCTGCTCAATGCAGGATCAGCCTGGAGCAACAAGTGTTTGTCCAGCCTAGAGCATCCCAACCTACAGTCTGAGAACCACAGGTTTAGTGGTTTAATCTGGTGATTCAGCACAGATGAAATCTTCTACACTCTCCGAGATACAGATGCCCTTGGGACCATCGCTCACATCACCTATACACATGAAACGATGCGAGCCCTGTTCACCTGTTACAGCGAATGTGCAAATATCCTGAGGATACATGCAAATAAGAACATAAGAAAGGCCATGCTGGATCAGATCAAGGTCCATCAAGTCCAGCAGTCTGTTCCCACAGTGGCCAACCAGGTTCCTCTAGGAAACCCACAAACAAGACAATTGCAGCAGCATCTATCCTGCCTGTGTTCCACAGCACCTAATATAATAGGCATGCTCCTCTGATCCTGGAAATAATAGCTGTGCGTCATTTAGTATCCATTTTTACTAGTAGCCATAAATAGCCCTCTCCTCCATAAACATGTCCACTCCCCTCTTCAAGCCTTCCAAGTTGGCAGCCATCACCACATCCCGGGGCAGGGAGTTCCATAATTTAACTATGTGTTGTGAGAAGAAATACTTCCTTTTATCTGTTTTGAATCTCTCACCCTCCAGCTTCAGCAGATAACCCCGTGTTCTGGTATTAGGAGAGAGGGAAAAAAGCATCTCCCTGTCCACTCTCTCCATACCATGCATCATTTTATAGACCTCTATCATGTCTCTCCTTAACCACCTTCTTTCCAAGCTAAACAGTTTTATGCCTTTCAACCGCTCCTCATAGGGCAGTTGCTCTAGTCCCCTGATCATTTTGGTTGCTCTTTTCTGCCCCTTCTCAAGCTCTGCAATATCCTTTTTGAGGTGCGGTGACCAGAACTGCACACAGTATTCCAAGTGTGGTCTCACCATAGATTTGTACGAGAGATTCCTCCCTAGGCTCTGTCCCCAGGAATTTCCCCAGCTGTAGTTGGTAACCCTACCTTAGAAAGGTATAACACTGCTTAGTACTGCCCTGAGGGTAAGTCACAGCCAGTGGTTCTTGGTCATGAGCAAGCCACCTACAGTTTCTATCAAGTCCAAATCAAATAGTATAAAATCTGCACGTGAATTCCAACTGTTGGCAGCTTCAGAGCAGAAGAGCTCTAGACTGACTGTGGCTCCGAGGCAGCTTCACCTCTCTGCGCGTTGATTTCTGCTCAGCGCTTCTCGTTTGTGCCCGGTTGGCAAGTAGGGAAAGAAATAGACACCTCGTTTCTGAATCAATTAAAATGTATTTAACTGCAGTGCATATAACGAAACGCATGGAGAGTTAGATGTAGGAAACAGTTACGATTGATTTCTCGGTTATGAAAATTAACAGTGTGTCATTGGAGAAATATTGAGATTCCAATCCTTAGGTTACGGATCCGTTATTGTCAATTATCACACATCAGAAGCGAAGCCGAGCAGACGATAATGCAACTTGATTATTCCGAGCCCCGTGCATGCAAGATTTATGGACTTGGACGGGCATCGTTCTGTTTAGGATGGCAAGGGAGAGCGAGAAAAACTGATCTGCATTATAAAGTCGGTTTATTCGGTCGTCTCAACGGTGCTTTTCAGTTGTCAATGAACATGGATATCACAGAATCATAGAATCACAGAGTTGGAGACCAAGCCCTACGAAAAAAGGGAGTTGGGCATGTTCAGTCTGGAGGAGTGTATGTCTGGACCAAGGCCACCCAATAAGCTCCCATTAATGAATGAATTTATTGATATGGTCCTATTTGACCAGCCAAAAGGTGATACAGCAAATTGTCAACTTGATAAAGCTGTAAGACTAATACAAATTACAATGTTTAATAAAAAAATATTATTAAATATTATTAAAATATGAGATATTAATACATATCATGAGATTAAACTTTTCATCTTAATATTTCTAAAAATATAAAGTTTAACCATTTTTCCCATCCTAATTTTGTGTATTTTAATTGCAAGCGTGCAAAATTTGGCAGTCGGGAGCGAATAATATGGAGTTTCACCCATCAGGAGCTTCTTAATCAGGAACTCAACTGGCTTGTCGAGGAATCTCCTGATTGGGGGAGCCCAGTAAGCTCCCATGGCCAGACACACACTCAGCCTAACCTACCTCACAAGGATGTTGTGAAGATAAAATGGCAGAGGGCAGAACAATGTTGTAACCCACATTAGGTCTCCACTGGGTGTAAATATGTAAATGAATGGATGAATGTGTTAGTCTTTATCGTACTACATGACTATTTTGGTTGCAGCAAACTTGCTTCCCTTGGTCCCATATCCCAACACACAAACCACTACACCACATTGCCTCTCTTACTACTTTTCTGCATACAGAGATGTTTTTTTTTTTAATCTGTATGTGGGAGAATGAAACCATACATCAGTTCGATATTCCCTCACATGCAATTTGAAATGGTTTGTTTCAGCATCACATGTTGAGCTAGGTTCCCCACCACTGCCTCAGCAAATGCCAGGAGATTTGGGGGTTGGGGGTGCCTGGGGAAGGTGGCGTTTCAGGAAGGCTGTGATGTTATTCTCCGGTGACACTCCAAGCTGCATCCCCTAGTCTCTATGGTCTTTACCACAGAGACTAGGGGATATTCCTAGAGTGTCACTATGTGGAGGCCATTTGTTCTCTCCTACTCCTCAACTGCTTGCGGGTGGGAAATTGGAGCTGGGGGTGATTAATCCCCCCACCCTGGCTGAGTGAATGGAAGGCCTAGATTGAGCTGATGGTTCAGCTAAGCAAAAAAAGGAGGAGCACTCGCTGTGATCTATTTCTACTCCACGGGATTTTAAACATGGCTAGATCAGAGGGCGCTCATCTGTTACAATGATCAATCGGGCTGCCATCTGCGGGAGACTCCGACATACCCCACCCGCAGTGGGACGCAAGTTCCCTCCTGCCGTTCTCAGTGACAATTATTCTTTTTCTACCACAGGAGACTTTGGTTCTACCATCATTCATGTCTGAGCAAACCTGCGGCAATTGCTGAAGGGGGGCCATAGAGGTGGAAAATATGTTCATAACTGTCAGGCCTTCCCTCCGTCCCAACATTTGTCAGAGCAAATTAGGTACATTTTGTTTACATCGGACGAAATAGCAGCTCTGCTGACCAGGGCAGGAAGCCAACAGGGGGAAAAGCCAGTCCCATAGGAGGCATTTGCCGGTGTGTCCTAAGAAAAGAATGGGAGAAGCCAAACGGATTGATGCCATAATTTGGATTTGGTACACTTTTAATATTTCATGCAAATCTTCGTCCAGATAGTGCATTTTTCAGAACTCTGACGTTCCACATGCGGCAGTTTTGGAACTGGTACTTTTCCATGACATTCATTAGTTGGGAGATGTGTCCCAAAGAGATACAGATGTTGCACAACGATTGCTTTGTAGGAACAGCAGACGTAACTGGAGACATCTCTGCACTTAACTAGGTACTACTGATTTACAAGGGCTTTTTGGAAGGTGCAGGGCAGAACTCAAAGATGGAGGCACGCAAATACCAAACCACTTAATCTTATTCTGCCTGTTTTTCAAGCCTAACTAATTCTCTGTCCTTTAGATGAAAACAGAGACTGAATAATATAGGGTTGCCATTTTCCCACTGGAGGCAAAGGAACTCCTGTCACCAGTGGGTCCTTCCCATAGGGTTGCCAGGTCCCTCTTCACCACTGGCGGGAGGTTTTAGAGGCGGAGCCTAAGGAGGGCATGGTTTGGGGAAGGGAGGGACTTCAACGCCATAGAGTCCAGTTGCCAAAGTGGCCATTTTCTCCAGGGGATCTGATCTCTATTGGCAGGAGATCACTTGTAAGAGCAGGAGATCTCCAGCTAGTACCTGGAAGTTGGCAACCCTAACTTCCTACCTCTGCCCAGCTGGGCAGTGGGAAAAAATGGGGGTGAAATGAGGGTGCGATTGCCAGTGTCCCATCGCACTGATGTCACTTCCGGTGTGGATGGAAGTGACATCAGCACGTCAGTGGCAACACGCTGATGTCACTTCCTGTCATGCCGGAAGTGACGTTAGCAAATTGCCGGTGATCTCATTGCATCACCAATGAGGGGACCCCTTCCTTCTGGTTGCCAGCCTTGTGCCAGCAACCCTACAGTAATAATTCCTGAAAGTAGGGTGTATATCGCTGAATAGGGTTGCCAGGTCCCTCCTCCCCACCAGCAGGAGCTTCATTCTGGTGGGGCTGGGAGGGGTGATCAGTGCAATAACATCACTTCTGGATTTACCCTGGAAGTGACGGGGATGCTCTATAGAATTGCCAACTCCCAGGTACTAGCTGGACATGTTCATGGAGGAGAGGGCTATTCATGGCTACTAGTCAAAATGGACACTAGTCATGATGCATGCCTATTCTTGCCAGGATCAGAGGAGCATGCCTATGATATTAGGTGCTGTGGAACACAGGCAGGATAATGCTGCTGCAGTCGCCTTGTTTGGGGGCTTCCTAGAGGCACCTGGTTGGCTACTGTGGGAACAGACTGCTGGACTTGATGGGCCTTGGTCTGATCCAGCATGGCCTTTCTTATGGTCTTAACTACGGTTGCCAACCTCCAGGTACTAGCTGGAGATCTCCTGCTATTACAACTGATCTCCAGCCAATAGAGATCAGTTCACCTGGAGAAAATGGCCGCCTTGGCAATTGGACTCTATGGCATTGAAGTCCCTCCCCTCCCCCAACCCCGCCCTCTTCAGGCTCCACACCAAAAACCTCCCACCGGTGGAGAAGAGGAACCTGGCAGCCCCAGCAACTAAAGCTGAGCCTCCATTTTGTTCCACTGCATATTCTGTGCTGGAACGTCTCGAAACAGAATAGCTCTGCCGTGCAGTTTTCTAACAATAGGAGATGTTTGATTTATACCTTTTTTAAAAAGGCTTGGTAATGGCTGCGAAGCGCTGTGGCTCTTACCCAAGTTTCAATCTGCGCTCTTCGACCAAAATGTTAGATGTAAGTGAATTCTTGTAAAATTGAGAGACAGGTTCCATTGCCATAAAAATTGATCGGTAGTTTTTGTCCTCAAATCTCGTAGCTCAAATTTTACAATGCTTCCAAGTGTAACTTTTTATATTTAGTCTGTTTTCCAGCAAGCCAAACAGCAACATTGATTACAAGAATTTTTATTTGCATTTTTGCACTATTTTCGGGGTTGCTTCTTAGTGGCTCGGTGGTAGATCATCTGCATGGCATGCAGAAGGTCCAAAATGATCAGGGGGGGCAGAGCAACGCCCCTCCTCAGGCTCCACCCCCAAACCTCCAGAAACTTCCAAGCCCCCAGCTGGCAACCACTGAATGAAGAGAGGCTGAAAAGGCTGCGAACTCCCCGCTTTGTCGGATCCAACCCAAAATGATCTAGTGCAGATGGACCCAGCGGAATTAATTTTGTTCTCAAAAAGATGCCTCCGGAAAGCACAAATATCCTTCGTTTTCAGCAGGGCTGAAATCCTGCCTCTTTCTTCCTCTGCTCAGATTTGCTGGCCAGCTAAACGAACGATGATTGCGGCTTGTTAAAACCGAGCAAATTGCTCCGCAACAAGGAACGTCCCTGTCTTCGCTTGGGAAGGGGGGTGCAGTACTTCTAGACCCCACAGGGTGGCGTGTCGCTTATCAAATGGATGGTGCTGGGGGGGAGGGGAAATCAAAGGCAAGAATCCAACCTCTCTGCAGTAGCATCTTCTTCTCAACTCTAGCTGGCTGGCCTCTCCTAAACGCTCTGTTCAGCCACACTTGTTCATGCGGGTCTGCTATTATTTGGTTATTTATTTAAAATATTTATAGCGCCATCCTCCGCAGGTTTACCCACTCCCATTGAAGTCACCGGGCTTAGAAGGACATGAACTCTGCTCAAGTTGGCATAGTTAGATCCTGCATCTTCTAGAATTCGGGTTGCCAACCTCCAGGTACTAGCTGGAGATCTCCCGCTATTACAGCTGATCTCCAGCCGATAAAGATCAGTTCACCTGGAGAAAATGGCCGCTTCGGCAATTGGACTCTATGGTATTGAAGTCCCTCCCCGCCCCAAACCCCGCCCTCCTCAGGCTCCATCCCCAAAAACCTCCCACCGGTGGCAAAGAGGGAACTGGTAACGCTATCCAGAATGGCTTAAGGAATTTTCGATGGAAAGTATTTTGTTATTTGGGGTGTGTGTGCTTTGCAATGCATGCATTGTCTGTCTTTCTTTCTTTCTTTCTTTCTTTCTTTCTTTCTTTCTTTCTTTCCTTCTTCCCTCCCTCCCTCCCTCCCTCCCGGGGACTCCAAGCAGCTTAAAACATTGATCTCTCTTCCTCCCTTTTTGCACAACAGCTCTGCAAAGTAGGCCACCACAGAGCTTCTATGGTAGAAATGGAGATTCAAACCCAGGTCTCATTGAATCATAGAATTGGAAGGGACCTCCAGGGCCATCTAGTCCAACCGCCTGCACAATGCAGGAAATTCACAACTACCTCCCTGCCACACCCTCAGTGACCCCTACTCCATGCCCAGAAGATGGGGGGGGAATCCCTCTAGGATCCCTGGCCTATCTGGCCTGGAAGGAAATTTGCTTCCTGACCCCAAAGTGGTGATCAGCATTACCCTGGACATGTCAGAAAGGGCCACAAGAGCCAAGCACTGACTCACTCCTTCCTGCCCTCCCTCTCATGATCTGCCTAAGTTCACAGAATCACCCTTGCTGACAGATGGCCATCTAGCCTCTGCTTAAAAACCTCCAAAGAAGGAGAGCCCTCCACCTCCCAAGGAAGCCTGTTCCACTGAGGAACCACTCTGTCAGAAAGTTTTTCCTAATGTTTAGCCGAAAACTCTTCTGATGTAATTTCAACCCGCTGGTTCTGGTCTGGTCCAATCTTCTGGGCCAACAGAAAATGCCTCCGCACCATCTTCTCTATGACAGCCCTTCAAGTACTTGAAGATGGTTATCATAGTCACCTAGTCTGACATTCTGTCTGCTACGGGACGCTGACTGACAAACCATGTCAGCTCTCTTCCCAGCAGTGCAGACGACCGGGACCAGACCCAGCCAAGCACACACCCCTCCAGCATCCTACAGATAAAAACAAGATGTGCTTTTAATGTCTCCATTCTCTATCTGGCTTGCACTCCTTCTCCCCCTATTGCAGTCCTTGAAGGCGGATCACCACCTGCTCAGTGCTTCATTTATTATTTTTAGGCACTAGCCTGCCCCCTGCTGATTTCAAAGCCTAACAGAAGAGCGTTTACTGTTCGGCTTCAAGAGACACTTGAAAGCAGTGTTTAATTGTCCTGCAATGTCTAATCTACCATTCAAATATCCCTCAGCATCTGCACTGCCTAGGTGTTCACCTAGGTGGGAGAAGGAGGAGAAGAAGAAGAGTTGGTTTTATATGCTGACTTTCTCTACCACTCAAGGAAGAATCAAAGCGGCTTACAATCACCTTCCCTTCCTCTCCCTACAACAGACACCCTGTGAGGTAGGTGAGGCTGAGAGAGCTGTGACTAGCCCAAGGTCACCCAGCTGGCTTCATGTGTAGGAGTGGGGAAATCAAACCCGGTTCTCCAGATCAGAGTCCACCACTCCAAACCACCGCTCTTAATCTCTACACCATGCTGGGGGAAGGAAAGACCCAACCTAAAACCAAAGTTGGGTACCCAAACGTTGGGTGGAAAAAGACTCAATTATGTATAGAAATATATATATATATATATATATTAAGGCGCTGATATTTATATTAAAAATATTAAACATTATATTCAAAGAAAGCACAATTTTAACTGCTGTGTGTTCTTTTAATATAATTTTTAATGTTTTAATATAAAGATTAGCACCTTAAAATAAATATATTTCTATACATAATTGAATCTGTTCCCACCAAACCTTGTGAAAAGATTGTATTCTGAAAATCTTGTTCATCTCTAAGGTGCTACAGGGCTCGAGTCTAGGTAAATAGAAGCTGAAGTTTGACCCAAGTTAGAATGGGTCTATGCCATGGGGAGATGGCTTTACCCTTTCCCACATGCCGTTTCCCAACCTCACTGTAAGCATACGGGTTGCCAATCTCCTGGACTGGTCATGGCAACCCCGGCAGATGTGTGCAGCAGCCTCTCCAGGCCAAGCGGCAAGCCTGTGCCGCCATGGAAAGGACTCCTCTTCATCCCGCGAAACCGGCAGTCAAAGAGCAGCAGCCAAAGTAGTCCCTCCAGCGAACCAGAGGGCATCCATGTTCCTGTGTATCCTGCTCCAGTGAAAGCCATATTGCAGGGAATACGTCCAGGCATGTAGCCTGCACCAACACCCCCCTTCTTGCAACATCGGACTAGTTCAGCAAAGCCATTCAGCAGACATTGAGATAACAATGATTCGCTCTTCAGCAACGATCTCCAGACATTAGCAGCGATCACACCTTTTGTTTCAAGCCATTAAGCCAATCAGCGAGACTCCTGACTTCTCCTGGGGTTGCATAAGTCATTGGAATCAGAATAGTATTTCAAAATTGTCACCACACCACCCCTCAGCTGGTCATTCATCCTTTTGTTTTAGCTTGGGAGCCAAGAGGGTAATCCAATTAGCCCCCACCCCCAGAAAGAGTATAACTGTGTCCTGAAAGTCCATACGATCCCTCCTTTAGGCCTGCCCCTCCATACTGCCCAGCACTCTGCCAGAGTGGGCATTTATGCTTGGACACATAGGGGGTCTCCCCCTGTTCCCTTTTTATCCCCCATAGCCGCATGGAATTCAGGACGGACAACTTCTCGGCAAGAGCGGTGCAGTATATTTCCTCCTCTGCCTGCCACATGGCAAAAGTCTCTCTATTCCTCTCTTTGATTCCTAGACTCTGTATGTTGTGTGATGTGTATGTGTAGTTTTGTATTTGCGTGTGGACATATAATCTGAGTAAATTCCTTTTAACCTAATTCCATTGCTTCTGCCTCTTTAGTGGTCATGGTATGGACTCCGGTAGACAAACCAAGACCACGGTTACACAACCCGGATAACCTACAAGAACCAATGAACTCTGACCGTGAAAGCCTTCGACAATATCCGGTAGACAAAGGTTGCATCCCTGCTTAAATTATGCCCATTGCCGGTTATTGATTCGCTAATTCCCCCATATAACAATTCATAACCGGGCATTTTGGATAACATCAGCAACCGCCAGGAGATATTTACTAGACCTGCCAACCTCCAGGTGGCATCTGGAGATCTCCCACGATTACAATTGCTCTCCAGGCGACCAAGAGAGATTCAAAACAAATGAAAGGAAGCATTTTTTCACACAACGCATAGTTAAATTGTGGAACTCCCTGCCCCAGGATGTGGTGATGGCTGCCAACTTGGAAGGCTTTAAGAGGGGAGTGGACATGTCCATGGAGGAGAGGGCTATTCATGGCTAATAGTAAAAATGGATACTATGTCATGATGCATACCTATTCTCTCCAGGATCAGAGGAGCATGCCTATTATATGAGGTGCGGTGGAACACAGGCAGGATGGTGCTGCTGCAGTCGTCTTGTTTGGGGGCTTCCTAGAGGCGCCTGTTTGGCCACTGTGTGAACACACTGCTGGACTTGATGGACCTCGGTCTGATCCAGCAGGGCTTTTCTTATGTTGCTATGTTCGTAAGATCAGTCCCCCTGGAGAAAATGGCATTGTGATGGCATTGTGTCCCTCCCCCTGTCCAAGCCCCGCCCTCCCCTGGTTCCACCCCCAAAATCTCCAGGTATTTCTTTTAAAAGAGAAAAAAACAGTGAATAAGAGGAATCAATGGTTGTGTGTGTTAAGTGCCGTCAAGAAGCTTCTGACTCATGGCGACCCTATGAATCAATGTCCTCCAAAATGTCCTATCTTTGATAGCCTTTTGGATGCACACTTTAACGTGGTGAGGGGGTTTGTGTGTGTCAGGGAAGCTGCGAGCAATACCGTAAGAGGTCTGGACTCCATCAAGAGACTAAACTCCTAGCAGAGTCACTCAGGATGGAATGGTCTCAGCTGAGAAGATGCATCCACCCCCTGAAGGGATCAATGGCCACATCCGCAGAAGAGAACCGGCAGTTCCAATGGTGGTGGGGGCAGAGGAATCCTTGAAGGTTAGCTGTTGGGCAGCAGCAGTAGTGGAAGGTGACCCTGGCGGAGGACCTTTCGTAGACAACGGCAGTGCCACTACGGCTAACCCTGGTTAGTACTGCGCAGAAGAAAGCACTGGTAAACCACTTCTGACCAACCTTTACCATGAAAACCCTATGATGAGACAATCAATGCTTTTATTTTATTGTAGTTTCTACACAGAATCTCGTAATGAACGATTAAGCTCCCTGTTGGTAAACAGACTGAATGTCTCAGGTTCTTTTAACATTCTCTATTTGTTGAACAATTGTTCGCCCCAAATATTGGAGATGGTGGCTCAGTTTTTAAAGTTTGTTTTAAAAGCCCGCCAAACAGCTAATCTGATGGCAGTACCCACAAACTGTATTTCTCAATGTAACTGCCTTTTAACCATTTTATAAAGGGCACCTTTAATGCTTTCCATTCCTTTTGTAACCTTTTGAAGTGTTTTTGTATGCCAGTAAAGGAATGATGATGATGATGATGAAGATGATGATGATGGTTAAATATATATAAAGTGAATCTCAGATAAAGAAATCCCTCTTCCAGTAACAGTGTGACCATGGAGGCAGCTGCGTTGCCCAAAGAGCAACACATAGTTGTGGGTTTTGCAGAAACCAGGAGCAGATCCTGTTTCCCTAACTCCGACTCCGACGCAGGACAGGGAGAATTTTGCCTGCCACGGTTTTACTCCGCGTTGCGCGGCCTGCTGGGAAAAGCTGCACACAGGAGACCGCCATTTAGAGAGCAACAGAATCTGGCAATAATAAATCCGTACCAATTTCAACACATAGCCCACACTGTCCAGTACGTAATAAGTGTTCGTGTGTGGGTATGCATACATTACCCTATACGTCAACAGAACAAAAACAAGTAAGGTTCCTCTTTAGCACTGCATATCAATGTTTGCAGTCTCCTCCCCTCAGCCACAATCGTCACGTTGTTTCTCATTAGAAATAGAGCCAGATGTTTTCTAAAACCGGCTAGATTAATAATTTTTGTATCACACCAGTTATCAAAACTCCATTACAATACATTTAAAAACATCAGAGTAGTGCTTCCCTGAGGCCCAGCATGGTGTAATGGTTAAAATGTCATTCTAGGATCCGGGAAACCCAGGTTCGAATCTCCACTCTGCCACGGAAACTTGCTGGGTGACCTTGGGCCAGTCACACCCTCTCAGCCTCGACCCTGGCAAGTATTTGGATGGGAGACTTTAAAGAAGAGGAAGAGTTGGTTTTTATACCATCTTTCCTCTACCTTTAAGGAGACTCAAACCGGATTACAATTGCCTTCCCCTCCCCACAGCAGACACCTTGTGAGGTAGGTGGGGCTGAAAGGGTTTGGAGAGAACTGTGACTGGCCCAAGGTTACCCAGCAGCTTCATGTGGAGGAATGGGGAATCAAACCCGGCTCTCCAGATTAGAGTCCACCGCCCTTAACCACTACACCACACTGGCTCTCAACACGATTTCCAGAGTAAAAGTTTTTGAGAGTCTGATGAAGGGTATAAGCTTTTGAGAGTCACAGCTCCCAACCTCGAAGCTTATACCTTGCAAATCCTGTTGATCTGTAAGTAGCTACTGGACTCAAATCTTGCTGGTTGTTCCACCAAGATTCTAGCATCCCTTGAAGTTCCTCAGAGGTCTTCCACAAGGAGGATTCCTCAAGTTTGCTTCCAGAGAACATTAAAGGAACAAACGGAAGTAGACACAGCCTGGCACGTTTCTTTCACCTGGCAAAATCGCTCCGTCTAAGCAGGTCTCCAAACTCACACAACACCCATCACCGTGTGGAATGCGTCAACAGATTCCTGCATTTACAATCACCCTCTACGTAACGCAGAGCCCAAACCATTACCTGAAAACAATTCAAGCTACTTTTCTGGCTCTTCTGAAGGCGCTGGTCCAAAGCCTGTCTCCATCGGAAAACTGTCAGGAGGGACGACCATTTGAGAGGGTTGCCATCTTGGCTTGGGGCTCTACACCCATCCAGAGAGCACCTTTCCTGGAGCGGCTGACACAAATTTCTGCAGGATGCGTCTCCTGTACTAGGAAGGCTCGCTTCCTCCATGGTTTAACAAGGCTGAATTCTTGCTCGCGCTAGCATCCATTTTCTCTCCCCCCTTTCAGGGAGTTTGCATTTTCCAGCGGTCAGGACACAGATCCCGAAGTCCAAAAAAAATTCAACGATTTTCTGTCTTGATACAAAACTTATCTGAAATCCTAACCGCTGCGGCACTCCTTTGGATGCCAGCTCTCTAATGCAAAAATTAAAACGAAAACAAATCCCTCAAAAAACCCTTCGACATTCCTGCTTGTTGACCTCATCCTGACAATTGATGGCAGTCAATTAATATTTGGAGCGTCCGCTATGAAGCGCGTCCAGATTTTCATTCTCATTTAGCTGGCAGCCACTTGGTTTGGCCTGTTCCTCGTTCCTTATTGCCAACATCCATACCCAGTTACAGAGATCACCCTTTCACTCTTTCCGCGACTCCCGGTTCCGACAGCGGCCGGTCCGTTGGCCTGCCTCGTTCCCCTGTCGCCAAAGGTCACTGGAGCGTTCCCACTCACAGTCATGCGGCGGACAATGAACATAATGAAACGAGCGCCGCTGACACATAGTCAATCCGCCCGATGGAAGCCAAACATCCGATTGGGAGAAAAAGTATAATTTGCTTGGCCATCTAATTAAATGCCACGGGGCCCATGGATTGGGCGAGATTAACAGGACTGTTTGATGGAGCGCACGCAAGGGCATGCGTCACATGCACTCGCTCGCCTCTGCCCACCAGCTCAGCACGCTAACACAATGCTTAAGAGACCACAACCTTCCAATTTTATTTATTTACGCCATTTATTAAGGTAAAGGTAATCCCCTGTGCAAGCACTGGGTCAGTCCTGACCCATGGGGTGACGTCACATCCCGACGTTTACTATTCAGACAATGTTTATGGGGTGGTTTGCCAGTGCCTTCCCCTATCGTCTACACTTTACCTCCAGCAAGCTGGGTACTCATTTTACCTACCTCGGAAGGCTGGAAGGCTGAGTCAACCTTGAGCCGGCAACCTGAAACCGACTTCTGTTGGAATCGAACTCAGGTCATGAGCAGAGCTTAGACAGTATTACTGCAGCCTACCACTCTGCACCATGGGGCTCTTACACCATTTGTATCCTACCTTTCCCCCCCCAAAGGGGCTCAATTCTTTTCTTTTTTTTCCAGAAAAAAATGGACAAAGGTAGATTTGCAGTCGAAATGAGAGCATCAAGCCTTCTGCACCTTGAGAAGGATTGGGGGGCTAGAGCAGCTGCCCTATGAGGAGCGGTTAAAACGCTTAAGGCTGTTGAGCTTGGAAAGAGGGCAGTTAAGGGGAGACATGATAGAGGTCTATAAAATTCTGCACGGTGTGGAGAGGGTGGACAAGGAGAAGCTTTTCTCCCTCTCTCATAAGACCAGAACGTGGGGTCTCAAATTCCCAAGTTCTTGTTTGATGTCCCCCTTCTCTTCGCTAAACCCGCGAATCATCTTTTGCCCACCATTTTTGTTGGCTCATGTCAATTTTTCCAGATCCAAATGGGCACATTTCCCAGTGCGATTTGTATCTAGGGTTGCCAGGTCCCTCTTCGCCACCGGTGGGAGGTTTTTGGGGCAGAGCCTGAGGAGGGCGGGGTTGGGGGAAGGGGAGGACTTCAACACCATAGAGTCCAATGGTCAAAGCAGCCATTTTCTCCAGGTGAACTGATGTCAATTGGCTGGAGATCATTTGTAACAGCAGGAGATCTCCAGCTAGTACCTTGAGTTTGGCAACCCTATTTGTATCTGAACTTGAGTAAATGAAAAGTTAAAAACATAAGAACATAAGGAAAGCCCTGCTGGATCAGACCAAGGTCCATCAAGTCCAGCAGTCTGTTCACACAGTGGCCAACCAGGTGCCTCTGGGAAGCCCACAAACAAGGCGACCGCAGCAGCACTATCCTGCCTGTGTTCCACAGCACCTCATATAATAAGCATTATATTCCAACTTTACAAGCCAAAGCATAAACATATATAGGCAAACTGATATCAGGATCTCACAGAACTTTTACGCCAATTACACAATGACATTGGTTCTTGTAGGTTATCCGGGCTGTGTAACCGTGGTCTTGGAATTTTCTTTCCTGACGTTTCGCCAGCAACTGTGGCAGGCATCTTCAGAGTAGTAACACTGAAGGACAGTGTCTCTCAGTGTCAAGGGTGTAGGAAGAGTAATATATAGTCAGAAAGGGGTTGGGTTTGAGCTGAGTATTGTCCTGCAAAAGTATTGTCCTGTAAGTATCAAGATAATGTGCTAATGAGGGTATGGTATGTTAATATGGAACCATTGTATCCTGAAGTGATCTGTTAATGTGTGTAATCCAAAGCTAATCTGCATGGCTATTGTTGAATGTTGTCTTTGTCTGGAGGTTTTTCAGGGCAGGAAGCCAAGCCTTATTCATTCTTAAACTCTCCTCTTTTCTGTTAAAGTTGTGCTGATGTTTATGAATTACAATGGCTTCTCTGTGCAATCTGACAAAATAGTTGGTAGAATTGTCCAGTCTTCCGGTGTCTTGGAATAAGACCCTGTGTCCTGTTTGTGTCAGTCCATGTTCAGCCACTGCTGATTTCTCAGGTTGGCCAAGTCTGCAGTATCTTTCATGTTCTTTTATCCTTGTTTGTACGCTGCGTTTTGTGGTCCCGATGTAAACTTCTCCACAGCTGCAAGGTATACGATAT
The DNA here is from genome assembly GCF_029931775.1 of Euleptes europaea. Lineage (NCBI taxonomy): Eukaryota > Metazoa > Chordata > Lepidosauria > Squamata > Sphaerodactylidae > Euleptes > Euleptes europaea. The sequence continues at coordinate 8,459,824 of NC_079323.1, forward strand.
ACTCCTGCAGAGGTGAGGGGGTCTCTTTTGTCTTTTGTGATCGTAGCATTTGTTGTATTTTCTTGGTGGGTTTAAACACTGTTTGTAGGTTATGTTTTTTCAAAAGTTTCTCCATCCTATCAGTGACTCCTTTAATAAATGGCAAGAATACCTTTCCTATGGGAGACTGTTTTTCTTGAGTTTTCTGATTTTTGTTTGGTTTAATGGCCCTTCTGATTTCATTCTTGGAGTAGCCGTTTGCTAGCAGTGCGTGATTTAGATGATTAGTTTCTTCCTTGAGAAACTGTGGTTCACAGATCCGTCTTGCACGGTCCATTAATGTTTTGATTATTCCTCTTTTCTGTCGGGGGTGGTGGTTGGAGTTTTTGTGTAAGTAGCGATCTGTGTGAGTTGGTTTCCGGTAGACCTTGTGACCTAACTGAAGGTTTGATTTACGGATGACAAGGGTATCAAGAAATGGGAGTTTACCCTCAATTTCCTTTTCCATGGTAAACTGAATGTTTGGATGGATATTATTAAGATGGTTTAGAAAGTCCATTAATTTTTCTTCACCATGGCTCCAAATGGTAAATGTATCATCTACGAACCTGAACCAGACTGTAGGTTTGTAAGGTGCTGATTCTAATGCTGTCTTTTCAAAATATTCCATGTAAAAGTTTGCTATTACTGGACTGAGTGGACTTCCCATAGCTACTCCATCAATCTGTTCATAAAATTCTTGATCCCATAGGATCTGACTATATATTACTCTTCCTACATCCTTGACACTGAGAGACACTGTCCTTCAGTGTTACTACTCTGAAGATGCCTGCCACAGTTGCTGGCGAAACGTCAGGAAAGAAAATTCCAAGACCACGGTTACACAGCCCGGATAACCTACAAGAACCAATGAACTCTGACCGTGAAAGCCTTCGACACAATGACAACTCAACACTACACCAAATTGTAACCAATAGAAAAGCAATCTATACTACCTGAAGAAGAGTTGGTTTTTATATGCCGACTTTCTCTACCACTTAAGGAAGACACAAACAGGATTACAATCACCTTCCTTTCCCCTCCCCACAAAAGACACCCTGTGAGGTAGGTGGGGCTGAGAGAGCTCTAAAAGAGCTGTGACTAGCCCAAGGTCACCCAGCTGGCTTCATGTGTAGGAGTGGGAAAACCAATCTGGTTCACCAGATTAGCGTCCACCGCTCATGTGGAGGAGAAGGGAATCAAACCCGGTTCTCCAGATCAGAGTCCACTGCTCCAGCCGCCGCTCTTAACCACTATACCATACTGGCACTACACCTGCTTAACATACTTTTAAGAATACTACTACCATTATCTATCTCACTCTCCTAGGGTAAGAAGAATTGCTGGCTGCTACGTTTATGAATACAGAATATGTGTTAAAGGTTAGTTTGCCCTATGAGGCGAGGAATGCAGACTTTGGGAGACTTCATCTGAAAGCGCAGATAACAATGCTGGATCAGAACAGGAAAAATCCAGCCGCAAACGATTGCTGAAATGCATAGACAGTTAATTATTTTATTTATGTCATCTAAAACATTTAATAGCCACCTTTCTACCTTATAGAACTCCAGGTGGCTTACAATAGAGATAAAATGAAATACACGAAATGCATTAAAAATGTACATCACAATTTAGGACAGCAAAATGTGGTCCCAAATAAAACTATCTGCAACTATCTCCTAAAGATCGAAAGTGAGGGGATCAGGTGTTCCCCACTGAGGAGGTTGTTCCATAATCGTGGGGCTGCCACTGAGAAGGCCTTTCTCAGGTACCCACCAAACGAGCATCTTTGATTGATGGGACAGGAGAGCCTCCCCCTGTGATCTAAATTCCCAGGTGGGAACATATGGGAGGAGATGGACCTTCAGATACTCTAGTTCCAAGTTGTATATAATAATAAAACTCCATCCTCCATTACTCCATCAAAAGCCCTTGCAAACTAAATGGCCTTAGAACTAGGGTTGCCATCTCTGGTTTGGTTAATACCTGGAGATTTTGAAGGCAGAGCCTAAGGAGGGTGGGATTTGGGGAGGGGAGGGACTTCGATTCAAACTCCAGCACCTGGAGGTTGACAACCCTACTTAGAACACTAACCCAACATGTGTAAGGGAGTTTGAATGCTAACTGAACTACAAGCTGAAATAACTATATAATCCCTCGGCCATGTCTGTATTCACTGCTCCAGAGTACCAAAAACACTTCTTGGTGAAAGAAAAGTAATTTTCAGGTTGTACAGGAGCCACAAATCATCCTCAGCAGAGGATAGTTCCACCCTATGAACCAGGCGATTACAGTTTCTGACTACAGATATTTGCTTCTGCTTTGTGAGCTGAAAACCGAACGAAAAGCTTCCCAAAGCGGTAGTTGAAATAACTGGGTTGTATTTGTTGGAACAGGCAATGGCTGATGTACAAAGAAGAAGAGGAGAAGACCCTGCTGGGGCCAGCCAGAGGGCAGTTAGACAGGATACCGAGGTCAGCACCTTCTCTCCTGTTCAGTGTCTTTCCTTGTCTGTCTCCAGATTGCAATTCTTAGGGCAATATCCTCCTCCTTCTCAGTACAGTTAGTCTCTCTCTCAGCTAGCGATGTAGTTAGGATGCCAACTCTGTCTCTCCACTCTCAAGTATTTTAGTTCCTGAATAAAGCTTTATCTACACCTTTATCAGGTTAGGATCATAGAGTTGGAAAGGACCACCAGGGTCATTTAGTCCAATCCCCTGCACAATGCAGGAAATTCACAACTACCTCCCCCCCACACACACACAGTGACCCCTACTCCATGCCCAGAAGATGGCCAAGGTGCCCTCCCTCTCATCATCTGCATTAAGGTCACAGAATCAGCACTGCTGACAGATGGCCATCTAGCCTCTGCTTAAAATCCTCCAGGGAGGGAGAGCTTACCACCTCCTGAGGAAGCCTGTTCCACTGAGAAACTGCTCTGTTAGAAAATCTTCCTAATGTCTAGAAGGAAATTCTTTCGATTTAATTTCAGCCTGTTAGTTCTGGTCTGATCTTCTGGGGCAACAGAAAACAACTCGGCACCCTCCTCTATATGACAGCCCTTCAAGTACTTGAAGATGGTTATCGTCCCCTCTCAGTCTTCTCCTCTTCAGGCTAAACATACCAAGCTCCTTCAACCTTTCCTCATAGGACTTGGTCTCCAGACTTTCTTGCCCTCCTCTGGACATGTTCCAGCTTGTCTACATCTTTATTAAATTGCAGTGCCCCAAACTGAACACAGTACTCTAGGTGAGGTCTAACCAGAGCACAGTGATACCATCACTTCGCATGATCTGGACACTATACTTCAGTTGATACAGCCCAAGATCACATTTGCCTCTTTAGCTACCGCATCACACTGCTGACTCATGTTTAGTGTTTGGTCTACTAAGACCCCAAGATACAAAGGTTGTGCACCTTTGCTGTGTGAATTACTCGGCCAACAGCATTTCAGAGTCAGCTTGAACAATTTCAGATTGGGAAGATGAACAGCAGGGAGAGAGGTAGCCACACGAAGACTGTTTATGTTTCCCCTTGCGCATCGCTGGACCCGAGCCAGGATACTTACAGATTTCTGTGCCATTTTGTGTTTCCTCATACCCCCCCCCATAAAATGTACATGCTTCTCAAATGTATCATTGCACCTATAAATATTTCTGTACTTCTACAGCATTCACATTTGTTGGGAAGAACAACACCAACTACTTAAAAATGTAGCTGGCGTGATTTTCTGCCCAAATGATGGAGCAGACTTGTTCTCTTTCGCTCCCAAGAGCAGGGCTAGAACTAATGGGTGGAAATTACAGCGAAATTAGCATTTCAGCTACATAGTAGGAGAAGCTGCATAAGAACATCAGAAGATCCCTGGTGGATCAGACCAGTGGTCCATCCATTCCAGCATCCTGTCTGACTCAGTGACCAACCAGTTCCTTTGGAGGGCCAACAGAATGGCATAGAGGCTGAGGCCTTCCCCTCATCAGAAGAGCCCTGCTGGATCAGACCAGTGGTCCATCCATTCCAGCATCCTTGTCTCATTCAGTGGCCAACCAGCTCCCTGGAGGGCCAGTGACATCACAGAGGCTCTTCCTCATGGTGAGAGCAGTTCAACGATGGAACAGATTGCCCTGGAAACTCCTAATCACTGGAGGTCTTTAGGCAGGGACTGGATCTCATTCAGTACGAGACACTGTAGCTGTGCCTTCCTGCATTAAGGAAAAGGGTGGACTAGATGACCTCCCAGATACCTTAATACTATAGGGATAATGAGAATGAGAAGAGACCCTGAGGGGCATCTGATCTAATTCGCTGGAATACAGCAGGATAATCTTAGATATATAAAAAAGCAAGCCCGACAGATGTCAGTCCAGCCGTTCCTTGAAAGAATCTAAGCAAGGAGACAGCCCAATACCCTCAGGCAGCTGTGCTAAGAAAGGCAGAAATGCCTCGCTTTGATCATGTCTCAGAAGGCATTTATACTATACCGCTCACAGACAACTCTGACCTCAATTATCCTAGCCTGCACGCATAGAAAGCATCATGCGAGTGGGATTCTGCTTCACCTAATGAGAAGAACAGGCCTTCTGCGCATTTTATTACACAAGCACGCTGCAGAACCCGACAACCGAGCTTTATTTGCCTCATTTGAAACCATTCCATTTGTATTGAGTGGAAGGATCTTGGATTTCGATTAAAAAACTGGATTTCAGCCCTAGAATCTGATTGAATTCCTGGGCTAACTGTCCTTTAGTCTACTTATATTTCACCAGGTTGGTGATTTAGTGAGAGCCAGCGTGGTGTAGTGGTTAAGAGCAATGGTTTGGAGAGGTGGACTCTGATTTGGGATGGCAGATTCCCCCACTCCTCCACATGAGCGGCAGAAGCTAATCTGGAAAACTGGGTTGGTTTCCCCACTCCTACACACGAAGCCAGCTGGGTGACCTTGGGCTAGTCACAGCTCTGTTAGAGCTCTCTCAGCCCCACCTACCTCACAGGGTGTCTGTTGTGGGGAGGGGAAGGGAAGATGATTGTAAGCCAGTTTGATTCTTTCTTAAGTGGTAGAGAAAGTCGGCATATAAAACCCAACTCCTCCTCCTCCTTCTTCTTCAATGTTCTTTTAAGAATATAAGAACATAAGAAAAGCCATGCCGGATCAGACCAAGGTCCATCAAGTCCAGCAGTCTGTTCACTCAGTAGCCAACCAGGTGCCTCTAGCAGCACCATCCCCCGCCTGTGTTCCACAGCACTTAATATATTCAGCATGCTCCTCTGATCCTGGAGAGAATAGGTATGCATCATGACTAGTATCCATTTTAACTAGTAGCCATGAATAGCCCTCTCCTCTATGAACATGTCCACTCCCTTCCAACTCTATGATTCTATTCTATGATTCTATGACCAGGGGAGGGGCTGTGGCTCAGTCTGTAGAGCATCTGCTTGGTATGCAGAAGGTCCCAGCTTCAATCCCTGGCATCTCCAGCTAAAGGGACGAGGCAAGTAGGTGTTGTGAAAGACCTCCGCCTGAGACCCACGGGCACCATGTTGGGAACCCTTGCACTACCCTGTCCAATGTTTTCTGGGAAGGGAAGGAGGGAGTTCAGGGGTGGGGATGACCCGTTTCTCAACTTCTCCTTGGGGTCTTTCTTGCTGGGTCCTGTAGGACAGCATCTCAACTTCGCATGCGGAATTCCAAAATGTGCCTTTTTTTCAAATTCAGATTTCACACCTGGGACTTCACGCAGACGTTTTTGCAAAACCAAAGAACGTTTTGCATTTAAAAATAATTTGTATTTATTGCTCTTTCATTTCACCTTGATTCCTATCAGATGTGAGTAGAAAAGGCCACCTTCTAGAATACGACCGCAATGCGAACAATACTGGCTTGTCACCGTCCAGATTACATTCAATACCAATGGGAGGTTACAAGATTAAAACTGCCGTCACACAGTTTAGCATCTCCTCTACATTTCTCCTTGGGCGCCGCAGGATTCAGGAGATAATTAGCATCGAGGCTAGCAATCCCTGAGTTGTGTTTCTTTCTTCTGTCACTGCGTGATAAAGCGATACCCCTCCTCAATCAGGCGCCACGCGAAATTCAAAGGCTAGGGGAAACACTTTGATGCTTTACTGTATAATTGTACGGTAATGAAACCTGTCTAAAAAAGAACGTTAGAATTGAACGTTTTGAGCTGGACCGAGAAAGTTGGCACAGAAAAAATAAATATTGGGGGAGAAGAATGATAGTGATCTAAATAATAGGTGAGGGGTATTTAATTATTCAGAAGCTAGATGATCGCTCGAAAGCCTATGTTGACTGTTGGGAGAAAGAGATGACACACACAAAAACGAGAAACCTTTAATGGGTAGGGTTACCAACCTCCAGGTACTAGCTAGAGATCTCCCATTATTATAGCTGATCTCCAGCCGATAGAGATCAATTCCCCTGGAGAAGTCCCTCCCCTCTCCTCCCCAAACCCCACCCTCCTCAGGCTCTGCCCCAAAAACCTCCCGCCAGTGGTAAAGAGGGACCTGGCAACTCTATTAACTGGAGGGAGGGAGAAACATAAGGGCTTTTATTGACACCCTGGGAATGAATGTTAGAATATTTTTCAATTTTATCCATTTTAAGATGATAATTTTATTGCTTTTATTGATCTTATACCTTTCTATCTATGGGCAGTCTGTGATTCTGCAGTGCAAAACTATTGAGTCTGGAATTTTTGATGTGTTGGCAAGTGATTGGTCAGTTGACAGTATTAATGAATTTGAATTTGACACCCTGGGAGGTAGGTGGGGCCGAGAGAGCTCTAAGAGAACTGTGACTCACCCAAAGTCACCCAGCTGGCTTCATGTGGAGGAGTGGGAAAACAAATCCACTTCACCAGATTAGCCTCCGCCACTCATGTGGATGAGTGAGGAATCAAACCCGGTTCTCCAGATCAGACTCCACTGCTCCAAACCACAGCTCTTAACCACTATACCACACTGGCAGGCAGCATGGTACAGCCTGATCTTGTCAGATCTCACAAGCTAAGCAAGGTCAGCCTTGGTTAGTATATAGATGGGAGACCACCAAGGAATATGAGGGTTGCTATGCCGAAGAAGGGACTGGCAAACCACCTCTGTTTGTCTTGCCTTGAAAAACCCATAAGGGGTCACCAAAAGTCGGTTGCGACTCGATGACACTTTACACACAAAGATATGATATATGATGCCCCAAAATGAAATCTATGGCATACACTGTGGGTTCCATCCTGCCACTCTGCTCATTGTGCATGAGAAACCTTCCGCCAGAGGACGAGCGTCGCCTAGCTGAGCATCCTGGTAGATTAGAACCGATTACTTTTGGAGCAAAAGTTCTCGTTTCCTCATTTGGAAGCATTTTCTCCGCCACGGGAACAAAGAGTGCCCAGAATCAGAACTAAGGCCGCAAAACAAGCTGCTTCGAGGCGGATTTGCTTCTAATTCCAGTCACAGCGGCCAAAGACCCTCCGGTGACATTTACTTAATGAACTGCTGTTCTTGCCACGCGTCCCGGAGCGCATGTGCTTAGATCAGTCTGGACACAGCGCTTCCAAGATGAACAAGATAGCTGGTTGGCAAAATAGCTAGCCTCTTTCGTCGACGGTACAAACTTTCTGCTAAAAATAATGCAGCACAACACTGACTAGAGAAACTCCCGGCAACAGTTTTCCACCAAGTGTGAAATACCGCTCTGGGCCCAGCCTCGGTTGGGGTAAGAGCGGGGTACCCATTTAATCAAATAAAAGGCGTCCCATCATTTGACGGATGCGTCTTCCAGCACTGTTTTAAAGCAATACCGATCCGTTCTTTAATTCACCGCAAGACTCAGATGGACCGACTCCAACCACAGCCGTTTACAAAGTGGGCAGCCCCACGTGGAACAACCTCCCCAGGGAGGTGCACCTGGCCCCCTCCCTTTCTGTCTTTAGGAGGCAGCTGAAGCCACCGTGGTGTCGTGGTTAAGAGCGGTGGTTTGGAGCAGTGGAGTCCGATCTGGAGAACCGGGTTTGATTTCTCACTCATCCACATGAGCGGTGGAGGATAATCTGGTGAAGTGGATTTGTTTCCCCACTCCTCCACATGAAGCCAGCTGGGTGACTTTGGTTTAGTCACACTCTCCCAGCCCCACCTACCTCACAGGGTATCTGTTGTGGGGAGGGGAAGGCGAATGTAAGCCGGTTTGAGTCTTCCTTAAGTGGTAGAGAAAGTCAGCATATAAAAACCTCCTCCTCCTTAGGATTGCATTTGATTAAAGTAGTCCTAAATTGTGAATTTAAAAATGGTTTTATGTATTTTTATTTTATGTACTCGCAATAATGGTTATAAATTACAGGCAGAAAGGTACCGGCTGGATGTTAGGATTATTTTACAGTAGGAGTAGTTCAGCAGTGGAATGGGCTGCCTAGGGAGGTGGTGAGCTCCCCCTCACCGGCAGTCTTTAAGCAGAGGCTGGACAAGCACTTCTCAGGGATGCTCTAGGCTGATCCTGCATTGAGCATGGGGTTGGCCCCTTCCAACTCTCTTTGGCCCCTTCCAACTCTATGATTATATGTATTCTATGTATTTCATTAACATTGTAAGCGACCTTGAGCTTCGTAAGGAAGGCAGCTAAGAAATAAATCAATAAGTAAATCAAATACAAAACCCTACGGCCTTTCCAGCCTGTTGCTCCACCCCTCCCCGCCGTAACTGGAATCTACCCTTTTCCATCCTTATAGAATATTTGCTCTTACTGTCATCAGTTTCTGTTTGGTCCAGCTCTGGGACAGAATTCCTGCTCTGCATGTTCAAAGTCAGTAGGGTTGCCAGCTCCGGGTTGGGAAATACCTGGAGATTTTGGGAGCGGAGCCTGAGGAGGGTGTGGTTTGGGGAGGGGAGGAACCTCAATGCCATAGAGTCCAATGGGCAATGCAGCCATTTCCTCCAGGTGAACTATCGGCTGGAGATCAGTTGTCATAGCAGGAGATCTCCAGCCACTACCTGGAGGTTGGCAACCCTATTAGGGACCCCTGTGCCCTATGATCTGATGAGATCTGGCTACCCTGGGCCATCCAGGTCAGCGCACATCACCTGCTACCTGAGCCTTTTCAATGGAGATGCTGGGCATTAAATAGAGGTCCTCCAGCATACGGGGAAGATGCTCCACCACTGAACCATGGACCCCTCCAAGTTGAATCAACAAAAACAGAGTATGACTGCAACGCCGAAGAGCACCAAACCCTACCCTGAGCAGGATTAGGTCTGAACACATCCTTGGCAGTCAGCTGACCTCTGCTGTTGACTAAGACAAAGGACAAAATGCCACATGCCAGCTCCTTCAAAATCACGTTACGCAAGCCTAGGGTTGCCAAACTCCAGGTACTAGCTTAGGGTTACCAGGCCCCTCTAAGCCACCGGCGGGAGGTTTTTGGGGTGGAGCCTGAGGAGGGTGGGGTTTGGTGAGGGGAGGGACTTTGATGCCATAAAGTCCAGTTGCCAAAGCGGCCATTTTCTCCAGGGGACTTGATCTCCATTGGTTGGAGGTCAGTTGTAACAGCAGGAGATCTCCAGTTATTACCTGGAGGTTGGCAACCGTATACTAACCGGAGATCTCCTGCTATTATGACTGATCTCCAGCTTATAGAGATCAGTTCCCCCAGAGAAAATGGCCACTTTGTCAATTGGACTCTATGAAATTCCTCCCCTCCCCCAAACCCTGCCCTTCTCAGACTCCCCCCCCCCCAAAAAAAAACCTCCCGCCAGTGGCAGAGAGGGACCTGGCAACCTAGACAGGCCGCTAATACACAAGCATTAATTTTCAAAACACAAAGCAAGAACCACAGATTTCTGCTTTATAGCCTTCACTTGCCTTTTCCCCCCAGCAACGGGCTTAAAATACTACAGAGCTGATCGGACTAAAGTCGGGGCGGGGGGGGGGGTCCACAAAAACAGTCTCTGGAGAATGTGCATTTCGATACTCGTGCGGCTTACGATGCAACTGAATAATTGGTTTGTAACAGTGGACCCTTTGCTTGCATTGATAAGCCCAATTAAATGCTTTCCTTATGTATTATCAGTTGACAAATGGAACTGAATAACTAGGGTTGCCAACCTCCAGGCGGTGGCTGGAGATTTCCTGCTATTATAACTGATCTCCAGGCGACAGAAATCGGTTCCCTTGGCGAAAATGGCCACTTTGGCAAGTGGACTCTATGGCATGGAAGTCCCTCCCCTCCACAAACCCCGCCTTGCTCAGGCCCCACCCCCAAGATCTCCTGGTATTTTCCAACCCGGAGTTGGCAACCCTATGAATAATCTAGAGGCAGGCTCAGCTTTTGCCTCTGAACATTTTCAAGGTGAAAACTGTGGTTTGTGTTGGCATCAAAAGCACGCTGAAAAAACTTTCTATCTTAATGCTGGCAGATGGCAGAGAAGATGAATGAATTTTTTGCATCTGTGTTCACTACAGGTTTTGTGGGGGGCAGGAGAAAAACTGAAAAAGAAAAATAACACCTTGACTACTTATAGGAAGTTCTTACCCTAGAGTTCCTGGTAATACCTGGAGCTACCCAGAAGTGACAAACTCTATCTCTAGGGATCGCCGTAAACACTGTGGTGAAACCGGACTGCTCATTGTGGAAGGTGTGGGCCTGTACCCACACCATAAGCACTATTTTCAGGAAGGGAGTCTGAGACACTGAGTCAAATTGAGATGATCAGAGATAAGTTTCTAGGTGGGAGTCCTGCCAGTTATCTCTGTTGCCCACCGCCACTCTGAGTGTTGGGTTGCCAGGTCCCTCTTTGCCAGTGGCGGGAGGTTTTGGGGGCAGAGCCTGAGAAGGGAGAGGTTGTGGGAGGGGAGGGACTTCAATGCCATAGAGTCCAATTGCCAAAGTGGCCATTTTCTCCAGGTGAACTGATCTCTATCGGCTGGAGATCAGTTGTCATAGCAGGAGATCTCCAGCCACTACCTGGAGGTCACCAAAAAAGCAACAGTACCCAAGCTCAATGTACAAAAAAATATTACTAGTGACACAATAAAGGAATACATTACTAGTGATACAACTAGTGACTCAATAAAGGAAGCCACAGCCTTCAATTTGCAAGATCTGAGCAAGGCTGTCAAAGATAGGACATTTTGGAGGACTTTCATTCATAGGGTCGCCATGAGTCGGAAGCGACTGGACGGCTCTTAACACACACACAGTGACACAAAGACCAATGACAATGTAGAAACAACATTAATACAAAAGACTGAGACACCTGAAAAAACGCACTTGAAAAAACGGGGGCAGCGGAGAAGCCGCTAATCCCCTGCTGCGGACCCTGGCAATGAATACAACAGTTCAATAAATGTCCAATGAAGTAGTCGGCAACCCTATTGAGGACCCCTGTCCTATGATCTGATGAGATCTGGGGAAACCAACCCGGTTCACTAGATTAGCGTCCACAGCTCGTGTGGAGGAGTGGGGAATCAAACACGGTTCTCCAGATCAGAGTCCACCGCTCTGAACCCCTACACCACGCTGGCTCTGTAGAAAATATTGTTGAATGAGAGAATCACTGCAGTGCTGAATATTTTTTAAAAATGATTACGACAAAGAAAATTGATTGCAACTAACACCACATCTTCCAACACTCCCATTTATTTTCTCTCTGTAGCTCCCACACATTACATTACATCAACCGACTTTGGCTACCTCAAATCTCCTCCGTGAGCAGTGAGAGAAAGAAGAGGAGATGTCAGCTCCAAGGCTGAGAGGAGCTGGGTTAAGAGCTCTAAATCAGGGCTGTGATTACCCTCAGCTCCAGCACTTGGACTGCAAAAAAAAAAATCCTGCAAAAAGAAAACTAATAAACAAGAACCCTTCTCATTAGAGTTAACACAAAACCAGCACTGACCACAAAAAACCCTTAATAATATACTATTTATACTATTTGAAGTGAAGAATCAAGATTTTTAAAGATTTATTTCAAACCATTTTTGAAGCATTAACAGCATATTTATCCTGCCTCTCCTGGAAAGCTCGAGGCAGCTTACAGAAAACCAATCATGTGGTGTAGCGGTTAGTGTCAGACTAGGAGACCTGGGTTCGAATTCCCAGCCTGTCATGGAAGCTTACGTTGGGCTACTCACGTACTCTCCGACTAACCTACCTCCCAGGGTTGTCGTGAGGATAAAATGGAGGAGAGGAGAACGGTGGACGCTGCTCTGGGTGATTACTAGAGAGGTAAGATGTCATAGTGAGCCCCATGGCACAGAGGGGTAAGCTGCAGTCCTGCAGTCCAAGCTCCGCTCACGACCTGAGTTCAATCCCGACGGAAGTCGGTTTCAGGGAGCCGGCTCAAGGTTGACTCAGTCTTCCAGCCTTCCGAGGTCGGTAAAAGGAGTACCCACTTGCTGGGGGTAAAGGGATGATGACTGGGGAAGGCACTGGCAAACCACCCCGTAAACAAAGTCTGCCTAGAAAACGTCTGGATGTGACGTCACCCCATGGGTCAGGAACGACCCGGTGCTTGCACAGGGGACCTTCACCTTTACCTTTTTAAGATGTCATGGCAGCGCTGGCACCCCCCATGCCCTTCCAGTCTTCCTCTGTGGAGTAGGGGTAGAGGTAGGGTTACTGGCCCAAGAACACCAAGTGAGCTTTATGGCTGAGTGAAGATTTGAACCGGTCCTCCCCAGTCCTAGTGAAGTGCTGTAACCATTATACAACGGTGTCATTCTCAAATGCTTAATAAAGCACTCTTTGCTGGTCTGGACATTCTAACTTTTTATGAAATGAGATTTTGGATCATAAATGCCATTTGTCTTTTCCAAACGTCATTTTTCTTTCAATTAACTGGGCTACTTTTTTCAACCAAGGCTGTAACTTTCTAAGAGCATATGCTGCATTTGCTCATATCCGTGATTTAGGAGACTTGGCAAATGCATTCAGTAAATCGTAGGCACAGCCCTCCTAAGAAGGAGAAGGAGAAGGAGAGTTGGTTTTTATATGCTGACTTTCTCCACCACTTAAGGAAGAATCAAACTGGCTTACAATCACCTTCCTTTTCCCTCCCCCCAACAGACACCCTGGGAGGTAGGTGGGGCTGAGAGTTCTAAGAGAGCTGTGACTAGCCCAAGGTCACCCAGATGGCGTTATGTGTAAGAGTGTGGGAAACAAATCCAGTTCACCAGATTAGACTCCGCCGCTCACGTGGAGGAGTGGGGAATCAAACCCGGTTCTCCAGATCAGAGTCCACTGCTCCAAATGGAAGCTTACACATCCCAGCAGAGAGCCAGGAAGGCATTTTCTTGCTTTTAAAAAAATGGAGGTCCTTGGGTTGTGGCTGATGGATCCATCAGAGATGGCGGCAAAACTGGGGAATGTAACAGAGATCATTCAACTAGACTCATCTGCTAAGAACATGGAAGCTTTTCGGCTCAAACAAGCGCTCAGGCAGGCTTCCACATGGTGCTATAATTTGTTCCTGAATATACACGGAGATCAGCGTCTTCTCGTTTCTGCTTTCCTTTGGAGCTCAATCAGAGTTTGCTTCTGACGTTCCCTGCCGTAAATCATTCCACTGAGACTGTCTAATTATGGTAACAAGATTCCTAAAGCGTAAATTTCTCTTTCCCGGGATAGCCATAGTGCTCCAGGCGTATTAAATAGCCACAGTTAATGATTCATGAGAAGCCAGGGGTCTTTTCACTCAACACAGGGGTGGTTCTGTCACGCTACCAGCAAAAGAATTCTTCCCGTGGTAAGGAGAGGTTCTCGTTGATAGCCATGATAGCCATTATCTCGATGAACCAATTGCATTAGTCATACTCGTGAACAACTTTTGCCAGACGGGGAGACCGATCTGGCTTTGCTCGACACAATATTGACTGAGATGACTTATTTAAGGCAGGCACCCTAATTACTGAATGAAGTAGAGCAGAAAGTAGAATGCTGTTTAATATAAATACACACACGTATAATACATATATACACAAATAAGTGGGGAACCTGCAAGGACTTGCGGGAGGCATCTCATTTCCCCCTCTTCCAGTGTATCCTCTTTCCCTTCCCTGAAAGCCCGGTAGTCTCTCCCCTGTTCCTGCTTTCATTTTTCCTTCCCATTCCCCAGCCAACCTGTCTTTATTTGCTACCCTGTCTTCAGCTTGTACTGGTGGCCTCTATCTAGAAAAGGTATGGCCCAGTTGCTCACTGCTGGACAGTTGTTTGGTAGGGAACTCGCAAGGACTTGCAGGGGGGTACTTCACTTCCCCCTGTATCCTCCACCCCATACTATTTCTTCTTTCTCTCCTCCCAGCAGCCCCCGTATCCTCACCCTTCTCTGCTTCTGGGTCTTCTTCCCACCAACCAACTTTTTATCTGTCCCCAATTTCAGCTATATTTATTATTTATTTATACCCTACCTTTCTGCACAATAGGGAGCCAAAGCAGCTTACAATATTCTTGTCTCCATCTCACCTTCACAATAGGGAGCCAAAGCAGCTTACAATATTCTTGTCTCCATCTCACCTTCACAACAACCTTGTGAAGTAGGTTAGGCCGAGAATGGGTAATTGGGCTAAGGCCACAGGATAGTAGTGATTCAAACCCGGGTCTCTCAGATCCTACTCTGAATCCCTAACCACTACACCACACTAGTTATCATGGGGTGGCTGCTGTTGAACAGTAGTAAGCCAGGGTGAGTCATGCAAGTCACATGGCATCAAGTTGTTTGGTGGTTGCTGCCAGGCATGGCCAGATAAATCCACTCTTAAAGGCCTGCCCATTCCCCCCTGCCTTTTACTGACAGAAACCAAGGCTTGCAGGCAGGCACTACTGTTGTGGTTGCCTAGCAACCTCACAACGGCCACTAGGAGGGCATTCATTTCTTAAAGCTATAGGCACTCCTCCCCCCTTTTTTTTAAGTTTTCAGATTATTCTGCAAACCTGGGGCTGTTTTCAGGTTTGTAGAGAGTTTCGCCTTGTCCGCCCATGGCCCTAGCCTCTGGATTTAAGGGTAATGAATGTGATGATGGCACAATGCTATGTGATGATGCCACAAAGGCGATGCTTGCCAGATCAGTGTTGCCCTTATTCTGAACAAGCAATGCTCTGCCCCCTGCCAGAGCAACACTAAAAAGTGTCCTAAAGGAAATTAGGAACAAAAGAAAAACCATGCTGGATCAGATCAAGGCCCATCAAGTCCAGCACTCTGTTCACACAGTGGCCAACCAGGTGCCTGAAGGAAGCCCACAAAGAAGACGACTGCAGCAGCATTATCCTGCCTGTGTTCCACAGCACATAATATAATAGGCATGCTCCTCTGATCCTGGAGAGAAATTGCACTGCCAAAAAAGTTTATTTATTTATTGAATTTATAAACCGCTCTTTCCCAGCAAGGCCAGGCTTAGAGCCGTTCACATCATTAAGGAATTCTAAGGTATTTTTCCCTGGCTCATCCTTCACACAAAAGAATGAACAGCAAGCATGAAAGAACTAAGAATAACAAGGGAAATTTGAATATTAAGACACTGCTTTGGGCAGACTTTATACTTTTAAAACATAGCCAATAATCCTGCCATGCAAACACAAAAACAATTGCAATAAGAGGTAAATTTCTTGGGAGCTGCAATCCGCTTTGTCAAACGACACAGTGGGTTAGAGCATGCTTGGGTTGATTAAACACATGCCTGCGCATACCATTCACATCACCTAATAATTGCCCTTTGCTTGTGGAATACATTGTTCAGGTTTCTGTCAATTTGTAGAAAATGTTGTGACATGGTAATTGGGCTACTGGGTGCGTGGCAGCTTTCCAAGAAACAACTTCAAGCGTTCCTGGAGGAATGTATGAAAGAACCACATGATTGCGTTATCAAAAGCGTGAAATATATATCAAGCTTGGCTTTCTGTCACATGCTATTAGGTGGAAAGAAAACAAAATCAGTGCGGTGTATAGGGTTGCCAGGTCCCTCTTCCCCACCAGTGGGAGGCTTTGGGGCGGAGCCTGAGGAGGGTGGGGTTTGGGGAGGGGAGGGACCTGGGAGATCTTCAGGTTTAGGGTTGCCTAGGGGTTTAGGGTTGCCTAGGGTGTGTGTGTGTGTGTGTGTGAAGTGCATCAAGTCACAACTGACTTATGGCGACCCCTTTTGGGGGTTTTTCATGGCAAGAGACTAGCAGAGGTGGTTTGCCAGTGCCTTCCTCTGCACAGTAACCCTGGTATTCCTTGGTGGTCTCCCATCCAAATACTAACCAGGGCTGACCCTGCTTAGCTTCTGAGATCTGACGAGATCAGGCTAGCCTGTACTAGTACAAAAATAGACACTTCTGTGTATATAATAGTTAAACCAAAATTCACACAGAAAACAAATATTACAAGCAATTTCAATATAATTCCAATATTACCATCATAATGCAAAAGTCATATCAAAGCACAGGTCATAAATTACAAAGTCACATGTATTGTTCACAAGTAGGTGCATACAAACAGGCAAGTGTCCTGGTTATAAATACAGGTAAGTAAACACATCACCATGGTTATAAATATAGGTAAGTAAACACATCACCATGTATATAATAATTCCAAGAATATTTTTTCTTCTTCTTTAGCAATAATATATTCATCAGAAGTCAGACAGGTGAGGAAGACGGCCGTTTCGTTCTTCATCAGTTCCTCAACCTTAATCTTTTCACTTGGTATGTATTTTTTTTAATCTTATAAGCACAGGTTTAAACTCCCCATGGGTAGAAGACTGATCCTTCTGCCTAACCAGGCTAGTAGTATATTCAGTACATTTCAGAAGTATCCTTTCTGGGAACCTCTGAAATGGACTGAATATACTAGCCTGGTTAGGCAGAAGGATCAGTCTTCTACCCATGGGGAGTTTAAACTTGTGCTTATAAACTTGTGCTTTCTTACCTATATTTATAACCAGGACTATACACTTACCTGTTTTGGAGCACATTACAGTTTGTATGCACCTACTTGTGAACAATACATGTGACTTTGTAATTTATGACCTGTGCTTTGATATGACTTTTGCATTATGTTAGTAATATTGGAATTATATTGAAATTGCTTGGAATATTTGTTTTCTGCATGAATTTTGGTTTAATCTCTACGTACTCGCTGGAGATCTCCCGCCATTACAACAGATCTCCAAGCGAAAGAGATAAGTTCCCCTGGAGAAAACGGCAGCTTTGGAGGGCGGGCTCTATGGCACTGAAGTCCCTCCCCTCTCCAAACCCCACCCTCCTCAGGTTCCATCCCCAAAACCTTCAGGTGTTTCCCACCCCGGAGCTGGCAACCCTACGAATGAAATACCTAAAAGTTCTATCCCGGTCGACCATTTCTGCTTCTATCCTCTTCCCTGGATTCTTCCCAAATCCTTCTCATCAATTCTTTCCTGGTTTCCCTGCCTTGAGCTTGTCAAATCCGAAAGCGACTCCCGGCATTTACAATGAGTCCAACCCGGACATTGTCCGTCATCTCCCA
This sequence comes from Euleptes europaea, assembly GCF_029931775.1. NCBI lineage: Eukaryota > Metazoa > Chordata > Lepidosauria > Squamata > Sphaerodactylidae > Euleptes > Euleptes europaea. The sequence continues at coordinate 8,477,323 of NC_079323.1, forward strand.
CACATTCGCCTCGGCAGGACTTTTGAAATTTTATTGTTGAATGCGCTCTTCGGGGTTCTACAAAGAATTCACCAAAACCCGTTTGCTGTTTAAAAAAAAAATTACAAATGAGTTTTCATATTAACATATATTACTCCCAGGATGCTGCTGCTTGCAATAAATGTGCTGATTAGCTTCCCTTAATGAAAGCAATGTGTAAAAGGCGAACGTTAATTCGATTACCTTTGAGTCAATTGAGCACCCCTTATTCTTTCCTCCCTCCCCTATAGACACAAAACTAAAACACCTGAGCTTCTAATTATGTACAGTTAAGCCCTTCCAAAGACATCTTACATTCAGTACGGCGGGCTCCATCAGCAAAGTTGCTATATTGTCTGTATGAATGCAGGCAGGAGGAGAGAGGGAGGGGAGGGGCGAAAGGGAAATCGCAGGCATCTGAAAACGAGAAAAGTTAATTACACCAATTAAAATAATCATCCTTCCCCGCAGTTGCTGTGACCTATTTCTAGAGAGCAGAGAAAAAGTTGTGGGGGGGGGGAGATATCCTGAATTACGGGTAGGAGTGATTAAAACTGGGCCCATTATGTTTGTGGGAGAGTCAGCTCGCTATTTTAATTAGCAATAGTACAGATGGTTAAATCACCTTGTGTTGTAGGATTTTGACGGACACTAGTTTCCCCCCCCCTCCCCTCGGTATTATAGCCTGTGATAAGAAAGCCTTTGCTGAACAGGCAGAAAGGCAAGGAGGGAGAAGTAATATATCACAGTGGCCAGCTCAACACAAACACCTGAAGCTCCTTTCTACTGAGTCAGACCCTCAAGGTCAGTATTGTCTAATCAGGCTGGCAGCCGCATTCTGGGGTCTCAGCCGAGGGTTGCCAGGCCGAGCATAGCAACCTGCGGGAGGGTTGGGGACAGGGTAGGGTTGCCAACCACCAGGTACTAGCTGGAGATCTCCTGCTATTGCAACTGATCTCCAGCCAATAGAGATCAGTTTCCCTGGAGAAAATGGCCGCTTTGGCCACTGGACTCTATGGCATCGATGTCCCTCCTTTTGGGGTGGAGCCTGAGGAGGGCGGAGTTTAGGGAGGGGAAGGACTTCAATGCCATAGAGTCCAATTGCCAAAGATGACAATTTTTGCCAGGGGAACTGATCTCTGTCACCTGGAGATCAGCTGTAATAGCGGGAGATTACCAGCCACCACCTGGGGTTGCCAGGTCCCTTTTTGCCACCGGCGGGAGATTTTTGGGGCAGAGCCTGAGGAGGGCAGGGTTTGGGGAGAGGAGGGACTTCAATGCTATCGAGTCCAATTGCCAAGGTGGCCATTTTCTCCAGGGGAACTGATCTCTGTCGGCTGGAGATCAGGTGTAATAGCAGGAGATCTCCAGCTAGTACCAGGAGGTTAGCAACCCTACCTGGAGATGGGCAACCCTACTCAGGAGACAACACTGACCTTGATGGACAAATGGCCTGATTCCGTATAAGGCAGTTGTGGGCGGGGGGGGGGAATCCAACCTGTACTTATGAATATGCAATTGGCCCCGAGACATACAGTGAACCGCTAGACTCATTTCATTTCTCCGCTGCCGTTCCAATTAACTGATAACTAGCCCGCTTTCAGTGTCACCGCAAACGGAGATTGCCCGCTCTCGACGTGGACTCGGCAATCCCTAAATTAATTTCTCTTCGATTTTAATAATCAGTTCAAACTCCCCCCTCCCCAAAAGTCCTTCATTATTAATTTACCAGGAGCAATACAGGCTCCTCGTAAAACATTTATGCGGCAGAAAATGAAGAGCCCTTTTTTTCCCCCGACGATTGTGCGCGGCGTGCCTAATTTAATACACAGCTAAATATTTAATTACGAAATGTGGCAAAGCCGAAGGTACTCGGCTGAAATTAAAATTCCTCCTTAATGGCAGAAGGCTTAATTGCCTCCTGTGTTGTGGCGGCAAGCGCCGAAGCCGAATCGTTAGGAACGAAACCCCGTTTGCAGATGCTTTTCTACGAGCTAAGCAAAGGGCCAGGTGTGTATGTGCACGCATAATTTAATGGCTCAACAATAACCACTTCCTCCTTCCTTCTCATCGAGGCAATTTCCCTCTATTGTGTGTCGGCGCAGTTTGCCACCTGCTGCTTTCACACACGGAAGTTTGAGCCCGGCAAAACTTAAAGAGACCAACAGTACGATCCGAAGAATTCTTTCCTAAATAGGAAATATTTAAATATTTAAATATTTATTCCTAAATAGGAAATATTCCTAAATAGGAAATATTCCTAAATAAATAGGGCTGCCAACCTTCAGGTACTAGCTGGAGATCTGTTATTACAACTGATCTCCGGCCAATAAAGATCAGTTCACCTGGAGAAAATGGCCGCTTTGGCAATTGGACTCGATGGCATTGGAGTCCCTCCCCTCCTCAAAACCCGTCCTCCTCATGGTCTGCCCCCAAATCCTCCTGCCAATGGCCAAGGGGGACCTGGCCACCCTATTCATTTCCCAGGGTACTTCAAGCAGCGAGGGAAGTTGCCAAGCACTAGGCAACTGAGAAAGAGCAACGGGTACGCAGAGTCAGTCTGGGTTCTCCAGGTCCCTCCCGCATCTCTGGCGCTGCCTGCCGATACAAAGTGGATCAATCTCTCGCCATAAACAACCTTTATGATGGTATTAAAAACTTCTGAGAAAACGTTCAAGCTGCAGCCAGCCCACACATCTATTCATTATCCTCCCTCTCTCTTCCAGATTCCCTTGGACCGAAGCATTTTTGCCTCCCCCGACAGGATAAAAGGGCCGCATCTTTAGATGGGTGTTAAAATTAATTTGCAGATGGAATTGCTGGCACTCGGGATCCGTCGTAGAATGTTGTGCACATCACTTTGCGGGATGGCTGGAGGTTTCCGCGGCGAAGTGTTTTGGGGAGGGGAGCCGGGGCTGGCCACGTGTTTGTTGGAGAGAAGGGTTGGGTCATCTCCGGCACCCACAGAGACTGTGAGCAATTTGCTACTGAATAATATGAGAACGTCTGGAAATGTCTCATCAGAAAGATTTGGGTGCTCAGAGCTATATTTACACACTCTTCATCAGATGACGAGGGAACCTCTAAAGCACAGGTCCCCAATGTGTAGGCTTGCCAACTTCCAGGTACTAGCTGGAGATCTCCGGCTGTTACAACTGATCTCCAGCCAATAGAGATCAGGTCCCCTGGAGAAAATGGCCACTTTGACAATTGGACTCTATGGTCCTTCCCCTCCCCAAACCCTGCCTTAGGCTCTGCCACAAAAACTTCCCACTGATGGCGAAGAGGGACCTGGCAACCCTACCAATGTGGTGCTCATGGGTGACATGGTTCCCTGCGAAACTTTTCCGGGCACTCACCAAGTGTTTTTAGAAAGTGGGCAGGGCCAGGTGGGGCTTTTGCCTATCAAGGCTTCTAGTTGGCCATTGGAGACTTGATTGGCTGAGGAGAGTCTTTTTTTAAAAAGTTGCTATGGGACTGGCTGCCAAAACAGCACAAAGATCTTCAGTATGTGACTGAGGTTAAGATGCAACCACTATTTTGTGGCTGGTTTAGTCTCCTGTGGCAGCCATTTGGGGGCTTTGCCTACCACTTTCCATGCACTGTCAAATTCCAAATGTGTCTGCAGGTTCCAAAAGTTGACCACCGGTGGGAGGTTTTGGGGGCAGAGCCTGAGGAGGGCAGGGGTTGGGGAGGGGAAGGACTTCAATGCCATAGAGTCCAATTGCCAAAGTGGCCATTTTCTCCAGGTGAACTGATCTCTATCGGCTGGAGATCAGTTGTAATAGCAGGAGATCTCCAGCTAGTACCTGGAAGTTGGCAACCCTAGTCAGCACTGATGGAAAAAACCATGCACGTAGGCCAATGATAAAATTCATGGCCAGGGTCCTATTGGGTTGCCAGCTCTGGTTTTGGAAATACCTGGAGATTTCAGGGGTGGAGCCTGGGGAGGGCGGGGTTTGCTGAGGGGAGAGACCATAGCAAGATATAATGCCACAGAGTCCACCCTCCAAAGCAGCCATTTTCTCCAGGGGAACAGATCTCTGTTGCCTGGATATCAATTATAATAGTGGGAGATCTCCAGGTGCCACCCGGAGGTTGGCAACATTAGACCAATACCAGATAGCCTTTTACTTGGAGGACCTGTGACCTGTTCCAAGGGTATCCAACTTCGAGGTCCCTCTTCGCTAACAGAGGGAGGTTTCGGGGTGGATGTTGAGGGGACGGATTTTGGGGAGGAAAGGGACTTCAATGCCATAGAGTCCAATTGCCAAAGTGGCCATTTCCTCCAGGTGAACTGATTTCTATCTTCTGGAGATCAGATGCAATAGCAGGAGATCGCTGGCTAGTACCTGGAGGTTGGCAACCCTAAGCCTGAAGATCTCTCAGAATTACAACTGATCTCCAAACTATGGAGATCAGCCCCTCTGGAGAAAATGGCTGCTTCGTAGGGAGGACTCTACGGCATTATTCTCCAATGAGGTCCCTCCCACATGAACACATGAAGCTGCCTTATACTGAATCAGACCCTTAGTCCATCAAAGTCAGTATTGTCTACTCAGACCGACAGCAGCTCTCCAGGGTCTCAGGCAGAGGTCTTTCCCATCACCTACTTGCCTTGTCACTTTAAGCGGAGATGCCGGGGATTGAACTTGTAACCTTCTGCATGCCAAGCAGATGCTCTACCACTGAGCCACAGCCCTCTCCTCCCCAAACCCTGTCAACTGCAAGCTCCCCCACCCAAATCTCTCTGTGTTCCTCTTCAACTGGCATTACCATTGCCCATGGACCTGTCCAACACTGGCTCATGAGGTCTATATCAAAGTTACTCAAATCCCAAGAGCTGCAGAGGTTGAGAAAAAAAGCTTCCAGGAACCTCCCCGATGCGTCAGAAACGGAGGTAGATCAACCAAATCCAAATTCAACACTCTAATCACTCTATGCGCCTTAGTGGGTTTCACAAGTAAACAAAACTTTGCAGTTCGTCACGCATGTTGTTAAAAAAAAAAATAGCCAGCTATCAAAGTCAGCTATACCGGTTTATAAGGGACACCATTTTTTAAACCCTGAAGCGCAAAAATAGGAAGAGAAAATGGAGGAGCTCTTACAGCACAAGAATGATAGCGGTATTGAAAGCATGCATCAGTAGTATTCAAAAGGTACTGGAATGAGATAGTCAATGAAAGAGGAGAAAAATCAATGAGGTGCACTTTGTAGTATTTTTAAGGTGGTGAGGATATTTTAAGAATGTTCATATAGGACCAAACGAAGGATAGCCAGGATCTCAACTCCTCTTTCTCCTTTTCGAGAAAGCACGGCGCTCCTTTCTCGGCAATAATAAAGATGGCTATTCATTAGCGAGAGATCCAAACCGGCTCCATTCATTTCACAGCAGGAGCTCCCAAACTAGCAATTATTGCAAGCGCTGGTGTGGAAGTTGTTTTCCAAATGCCATGCCGTTTCTTTCCTTTCCTTTTTTGTCCCCTGGCGTTTTGCTTTGTTTAAAACGTGGACAAGATTTTGACAAAGACTGGGAAATGGTTTCGTAGGCTATTTGGGAAAAGGAGAAAAAAAGCCATGCGTGCAGGGATCCCGTCCTCCCTCCCACAGTGGGGACGGGAGATCCTCTACTCCCTGCTCCTATTCCCTGCTGCCGCTCTGAGGAGCGGCTGGAGAAAAAAATACAACATTGTGTGTGCTGCTATGTCACTTTTGGTTTAAAAAACAACAACCTCTGAAAGTGGCATAGGATAGCTCTAGGAAGCACAGGAAACTCTATGGTTTTACCCTAGAGTTTCTGGCAATTCCTAGACCTACCTATGTTACTTCTTTTTTGTACTGGAAATGATGTGGTACCATAGCCTGTGTCCCATCCTCTCCATATACCCACAATGTTCCAGTCGGTTTCCAGGCACTGTCTGGCAACCCTAATATGGTCCCAAAGGGACCATTTTCTCCAGGTGAACTGATCTCTGTTGCCTGGAGATCAGTTGTAATAGCAGGAGATCTCCAGCCGATAGAGATCAGATCACCTGGAGAAAATGGCCACTTTGGGACCATACCTGGGATTTCCAGGGATTTCTCAACATGTAGCTGACAACGAGAGTTGCCAACCTCCAGGTACTAGCTGGAGATCTCCTGCTATTACAATTGATCTCCAGCTGATAGAGATACGTTCACCAGAAGCAAATGGCCACTTTGGCGTTGGACTCTATGGCACTGAAGTCCCTCCCCTCCCCAAAACCCGCCCTCCTCAGGCTCTGCCCCAAAAAACCCCCACTGGTGGTGAAGAGGGACCTGGGAACCCTAATCTCCAGCCACCACCTGGAAGTTGGCAACCCTAGGGGTAGGGTTGCCAGATCCAGGTTGGGAAACTCCTGGAGATTTGGGGATGGAGCCTGGGGAGGACAGGGACCTCAGTGGGTACAATGCCACAGAGTCCACCCTCCAGAGCATCCATCCTCTTCTCCAGGGGAACTGATCTCTGTAGTCTGGAGATGAGCTGTAATTCCGGGGGATCCCCAAGTCCCACCTGGAGGTTGAGATCCCTAAGATCTGACTGAAATACTGTTCCCACAGATGATATTTTTAAAATATCCTTAGCCAAATATCAGAACTGAAAGCCCATTTGCTTAACACATTTGATGTTGGATATCGTTTCCATAATAAAGCACTATCACTCTGCTCTGATACAGGTTGAGTATCCTATATCCTAAACGTTTGGGACCGGAAGTGTTTCGGATTTTGGATTATTATTTTTTTCAGATTTTGGAATATTTGCATATACACAGTGAGATATCTTGGTGATGGGGCCCAAGTCCAAACACAAAATTAATTTAGGTTTCATACACACCTTATACACATAGCCTGAAAGTAATTTTATACAATATTAGTAATAATTTGGTGCACGTGGGGCACTGTGAAGAACCTGCTGTTGGTGCAAACAGCGTGCACACGGACCCTTTCTGGGCACTCAAAAAGTTTTGGAATTTGGAGTCTTTTGAATATCGGATTTCCAGATGAGCAGGGTTGCCAACTTTGGGTTGGGAATTACCTGGAAATTTTGGGGGTGGAGCCTGAGGAGGGCGGGGTTTGAAGAGGGGAGGGACTTCATGGCCATAGAGTCCAATAGCCAAGGCGGCCATTTTCTCCAGGGGAACTGATCTCCATTGCGTGGAGATCAGTTGTAACAGAAGAAGGAAAAGGAGGAGGAGGAGAAAAAGAAAAAGAAGAAAAGGAGGAGTAGTAGTTGGTTTTTATACCCCGATTTTCTCTACCTTTCAGGAGTCTCAAACCAGCTTACATTTGCCCTTCCTTCCTCTCCACACAACAGATACCTTGTGAGGAAAGTGGGGCTGAGAGAGCTCAAAGAGAACTGTGACTAGCCCAAGGTCACCCAGCTGGCTTCATGTGGAGGAGTATCTCCAGCCACCACCTGGAGGATGGCAACCCTATGGATAAGGGATACTCAACCTGTGTGCTTCTTTCTGTGCAGTATTTCATGTCCCCATGAAATACAAGGAAATTTCTTACTGATATTTTCAGAGGATTAAGTTGGCCACTAGTGTTTGAGAACAGCAAACCTTGCCACAGCCTACAGGGACTCAGATTTCATTGCCTTTGACTGCATTCAAGGACTGAAAATGTGTGCTTATATTGGGCTTCCGTGGGCTGTATTCACATCGACTGTTTGTTCCAAGTGCTTGAGAACCCCTAAAAATGCATCCAAATTTACGGCACCCCAGAGCAAATAAAAGAGCCAGAGCATTGTATTAGATATTATCTTAGACTGGTAGTCAAACTAAAACTAGACTCTAGCAGATCTGTAAATAGATCTCCCAAGCATATTTTATTGCTACAGAACAGCTGCTGTATGGGTTTATGCTTCATCAGTAGGGTTGCCAAACTCCAGGTGGTGGCTGGAGATCTCCCGCTATTACAACTGATCTCCAGCCGATAGAGATTAGTTCCCCTGGAGAAAATGGTAGCTTTGGCCATTGGACTCTATGGCATTGAAGTCCCTCCCCTTCCAAACCCCACCCTCCTCAGACTCCGCCCCCCAAAACTCCAGGTTTTTCCCAACCTGTAGCTGGCAACTAGAGTTGCCAACCTCCAGGTATTAGGTGGAGATCTCCTGCTATTACAACTGATCTCCAGCCGATAGAGATCCATTCACCTGGAGAAAATGGCCGCATTGGCAATTGGACTCTATGACACTGAAGTCCCTCCCCTCCCCTGCCCTCCTCAGGCTCTGCCCCCAAAACATACCGCCGGTGGTAAAGAGGGACCTGGCAACCCTACCGGCAACCCTATTCATCAGACTGTGGCTTGCACTAGGACAAGAGGCCTTCTACGGTCAGCACTAGTTACCCACCTCCGAGAAAGGGCAAAATTGGCTGTGCTGCTATGTCACTTCTGGTGAAAACCCGGAAGTGACATAGGGTGGCTCTAGAAATTGCCAACAATTCTATGGTTTTACCACAGAGTTCCCACACTTCCAACTTCTAGTTGTCCCCCTCCGCATTACTGTACCCACTCAGCAATGCTGAATCTGTGAACTTAGGCAGATCGTGAGAGAGAGGGCAGGTAGGGTTGTGTCAGTGTTGGGCTCTCGTGGCCCTTTCTGACATGCCCAGGGAAATGCTGATCGCCACTTGGGGGAAGCAATTTTTCTCCAGGCTAGATTAGCCAGGGATCCTGGAGGGTTTCCCTGCATCTTCTGGCAATGGAGTAAGGGTCACTGAGGGAGTGGGGGTGGGGGTAGATGTGAATTTCCAGCATTGTGCAGGGGGTTGGACTAGATAACTCTGGTGGTACCTATGATTCTAGAGCCCAATCCTTTCCACCATAGTGATTATGGACATTCCTACAGCACTGCCACCACCACGGTGTCCAAAATCAGAAGTACTTCACAGTGCTGGTGACAAGGGTTTTTGAAGTGACTGCCCCTCATTGGACCCATGAGCTGCTAGCTGAGGGCTGACACCTAGGGTTGCCAGGTCCCTCTTTGCCACCAGCAGGAGGTTTTTTGGGGGCAGAGCCTGAGGAGGGCGGGGTTTGGGGAGGGACTTCAATGCCATGGAGTCCAGTTGCCAAAGCGGCCCTTTTCTCCAGGTGAACTGATCTCAATTGGATGGAGAGCAGTTGTAACAGATCTCCAGCTAGTACCTGGAGGTTGGCAACCCTACTGGCACCCCTAATCCAGCCTATACCCATCTACTTGATTGTTTTCCCCCACACACACATGGTTTCCAAGCGCCAGGAACAGGAAGCAGGTTGGGGAACAAGACTTCCATCAGCCAATGTCGTCCACTGGTCATTATGCTTCTCACTCCCCGACTCCGCAAAGCATCTTTCGTTTTGCAAATGACAGCCCTTGCATATTACATCTCTGTCATCCTGGTGATGGGTATCAATACTAACGAGCATTCATGTTTCTGACTTTACATGCAAGCAGCAGAAAACCACAAGCAATTTTATAAAAAGATGTAGAAGGGGACAGCCGAACAGACTCAAACAGTTTGCTGCTGAGACGGCAAACTGGCATTATGTATATCACACCATAGGGAGGTGGGAATCCCCACTTTGCAAATGGAGCAAGAGACTTGGGGGCAAAGGCTCAATTGGAAAAGCCAGAGGCTCCACAGGAGGAGGAGGAAGAGGAAGAAGAGGAAGGAGGAGGAGGAGTTGGTTTTTATATGCTCACTTTCTCTACCACTTAAGGAAGAATCAAACGGGCCTACAATCACCTTCTATTCCCTCCCCAACATAGGGTTGCCAGGTCCCTCTTTGCCACTGGTGGGAAGTTTTTGGGTTGGAGCCTGAGGAGGGCAGGGTTTGAGGAGGGGATGGACTTCAATGCCACAGAGTCCAATTGCCAAAGTAGGGTAGACTAAGAAAGATTATCTGATCCAATTTCACCCAGCAAGCTTCATCGCCAAAGTGGGATTTGAATCTGGTTCTCCCAAGCTCTAGCCCGAGACTAGGGTGGTGTAGTGGTTAAGAGTGGTGATCTGGAGCGGTGGACTCCAATCTGGAGAACCAGGTTTGATTTCCCCACGCCTCCACATGAGCAGTGGAGGCTAATCTGGTGAACTGGATTTGTTTCCCCACTCCTACACATGAAGCCAGCTGAGTGAACTTGAACTGGTCACACTCTCTCAGCCCCACCTACCTCACAGGGTGTCTGTTGTGGGGAGGGGAAGGGAAGGCAATTGTAAGCTGGTTTGATTCTTCCTTAAGGGGTAGAGAAAATGGGCATATAAAAACCAACTCTTCTTCCTCTTCTTCCTCCTGTAATGATCAGCTCTTACCACACCTAAAAAAGGATATTACAGAGCTTGAGAAGGTGCAGAAAAGAGCAACCAAAATGATTAGAGGACTAGAGCAACTGTCCTATGGAAAGCGGTTAAGACGCTTAGGGCTGTTTAGCTTGGAAAGAAGGCGGCTGAGGGGAGACATGATAGAGGTCTATAAAATCATGCATGGTTTGGAGAGAGTGGACAGGGAGACGTTTTTCTCCCTCTCCCATAATACTAGAACACATGGTCATCTGCTAAAGCTGGAGGGTGAGAGATTCAAAACAGATAAAAGGAAGTATTTTTTCACACAACGCATAGTTAAATTGTGGAACTCCCTGCCCCAGGATGTGGTGATGGCTGCCAGTTTGGAGGCTTTAAGAGGGGAGTGGACATATTCATGGAGGAGAGGGGTATTCATGGCTGTTAGTTAGCATGGATACTAGTCATGCTGCATACCTATTCTCTCTAGTATCAGAGGAGCATGCCTATTATTTTGGGTGCGGTGGAACACGGGCAGGATGGTGCTGCTGCAGTCGTCTTGTTAGTGGCTTCCTAGAAGCACCTGGTTGGCCGCTGTGTGAAAAGACTGCTGGACTTGATGGGCCTTGGTCTGATCCAGCAGGGCCTTTCTTATGTTCTTATGTTCACCATTGGAACACATACATGAACACATGAAGCTGCCATATATTGAATCAGACCCTTGGTCCATCAAAGTCAGTACTGTCTACTCAGACTGGCAGCAGCTCTCCAGGGTCTCAAGCAGAGGTCTTTCACATCACCTACTTGCCCGGTCCCTTTAACTGGAGATGCTGGGGATTGAACCTGGGACCTTCTGCATGCCAAGTAGATGCTCTACCACTGAGCCACGGCAGTTCTTTTATTTCTCCTGTTGTGGTTTTAAGACTATCAAGGAAGCCATGGCTCTCAGTTTGCAAGCTGGGTACCCAAGGTTGGGTGGGATAAATAAATTGATAGTGAAAATATAACTTATTTAAGGCACTATGTCAAGATAAAAATATTTTTAAAAATAGTTAAAACAGCACAATGACATTTCCTAAGGTTGATATACTGTAACCACATGCCAGGTTCTGTTGAGCACTGCTGCATGAAGAAGGGTTCTATGTACTTCAAGACTTCTAGCACTGTAGGCAGACGGCATCACTTAATGCCAGGTGTGTGGTTGTGGTGGACTGGGGGGTTATTCAGCAGTGGAGCAAATCTGGGCATGCTCAGAAATGTGGAGGGGCCGTGGCTCAGGGGTAGAGCATCTGCTTGGCATGCAGAAGGTTCCAGGTTGAATCCCGGGCATCGCCAGTTAAAGGGACTAGTCAAGTAGGTGATGTGAAAGACCTCTGCCTGAGATCCTGGAGAGCCTCAGCCAGTCTGAGTAGACAATACTGACTTTGATGGACCAAGGGCCTGATTCAGTAAAAGGCAGCTTCATGTGTTCATGTGTTCAGATGCGCTTCGGCTTATTTGGCCTTCCTCAGTGGTCAATTGAAACCCATGTAAAACATACACACATATTTACAGATAAATAAACATATACAGACAACTATATATCAGGCATGCGTATATGTTTCATAGTATATTACCAATTATAGAAACATCTGGTTAGACTGTCTACAAGTTGTTAAACTGGGCTGTGTATGTCTCCCATATAAAATGTGTGTGCACTTATCAACCTGGTAAAACCGTGTCTATATATGTTTATATAGAACGTTTTGGAGAATGTTGAGTCATAGGGTCGCTATGAGTCGGAAGCGACTTAACGGTACTTAACACATGCCCTTCTCCTATTTTCTTAGCTAAAATGCATGATTCTTGCAGACTCTTAAAATATGTTTTCTTTGATAACAACATTCCTCGCCTTGGCTATTCTCCTGCGTGGTGTAGTGGTTAAGAGCAGCGGTTTGGAGCGGTGGAGTCTGATCTGGAGAACCGGGTTTGATTCCCCACTCCTCCACATGAGTGGCGGAGGCTAATCTGGTGAACTGGATTCGTTTCCCCACTCCTACGCATAACGCCATCTGGGTGACCTTGGGCTAGTCACAGTTCTCTCTGAACTCTCAGCCTCACCTACCTCACAGGGTGTCTGTTGTGGGGAGCGGAAGGGAAGGTGATTGTAAGCCGGTTTGATTCTGCCTTAAGTGGTAGAGAAAAGTCGGCATATAAAAACCAACTCTTCTTCTTCTCTTCTTATGACCCCCCTCCCAATCTTTAAGCATCCTTCCTCAAAAACAGGGCCCAGCACTTCAACAAAACGAGGCTTCACCAGACCTGAGTCAACCCCCTTAATTGGTCCCAACTTGCCTCACTAAGATGTTTCGCTTCGCATGTCCCTTAAAAAGTGTACACCTGGTAGGTCACAGCATGAGTCATGTTGAGTCCTCTCATCCATTATGTTGTGAAACAGCTTTCTAAGCCATAGCCTATTAGTCAATTATTCCCCGTATGACTCAGGTGCGCTTGACTCTTCCCTATGTGCATGATGTTACCTCCTTCAGGTCTTCCTCATTATCAGCCCTGGAACTCCCTGCCCCAGGATGGGGTGATGGCTGCCAACTTGGAAGGCTTTAAGAGAGGAGTGATTCTCCTTAAAAGGTATAGAAAATCGGCATATAAAAACCAACTCTTCTTCCAACAGATTTCAATTACGTAAAAAAGGAAGTCAAAATGTGTTGGTCCTCATCAGGTGAGACTTCTGCAGAAGTTTGGAGCATGATTTATAGAGAATTCTCATTCCTTTTCTTCAGATCATATGTTTCTCTATGGCCCGGGTGGGAAAGGGTTAACACAGTTTCTTGGGCGGGCCTATCAGCTCCATAGCTAACGACTCTTCTGCAAGGGGGAAAGAAGGTTCCTTTTCTCGGCAAAACAAACTCACATCTGCTATTCCTGTCCACGGGAGGGGGCGGATTGCCAGTCTTAGATCCTTCTGAGCTAGAGATCTGCCAGGACCCATGAAGGGCCAGACCAAATGATTTTGCGGGCCTTAAACAACCCCCGGGCCTGACGTTCCCCATCCCTGTCATATGGGATGACCTCTCAGGACCACTTACTTCTGTCCATAGTGCATAGTTAGTGCATAGTGGTTCTATGCACTAACTATTGCCAGCAGTTCTTCCCAACTCTACTATCTGAGATCCTTTAGCTAAAGAGACAGCAGGGAATTAATCTAGGAACTTCTCCATGAGAAGTATGCATCTTGTCCCAGAGTCATGTTTCTTCTTTCTGCAAAAAAATATGAATTGGAATTTTTTTCTAGAAGAAGACGAAGAAGAAGAGGAGTAGTAGTAGTTAGTTTTTATATGCCGACTTTCTCTACTACTTAAGACAGAATCAAACCAGCTTACAATCATCTTCCCTTCCCCTCCCCACAAAAGACACCCTGTGAGGTAGGTGGGGCTGAGAGAGCTCTCAATAGAACTGTGACTAGCCCAAGGTCACCCAGCTGGCTTCATGGGTAGGAGTGGGGAAACCAACCTGGTTTACCAGATTAGCTGCTGCAGTTGTCTAGTTTGTGGGCTTCCTAGAGGCACCGGGTTGGCCACTGTGTGAACAGACTGCTGGACTTGAGGGGCCTTGGTAGGATCCTTGGTCTGTTCTTATGATTTATATCTTGCCTGCCTTCCATTGGGGAGGAAGGCAAGGTATAAATCAAGTAAATAAATAACATCGCACAAGTGTGTCTGGTTTCCTATTGTAAGCATCAGCAGGTGTAGATCTTGGCCGTGGCTCTTCGATAGAACTCCATGTAGGTGTGAGATATGGAAAAAAGGCCTTTCATAACAAAACAAGGAAGCTAGCTGACGTGGGTCTACCCCCCCTTCCACACACATTTTGTCTCTTTCATTGCTTTATCTTCTCCTCCCTCCTGCAATTACGTTGCTGGCTTCCAAAACCACCAGAAGCATTTATGGTTAAAAGAGGAGGAAAAGAAGAGGAGGAAAGAGACAAATGGAATAATGGTTGCAAAGAGGCCTTCAAAGTGTGTAGATGAGGCAGGGAAATCATACCTATGGCCATTTGCCAAGGCTGTGCAGCATCTTGACGGAGAGATCTGTCTGCCTTAGAACGCAGAGAGCCAGGAACAAATGGAAAGGTGTGTTATCTACTGCCCGTCGCTCTGCAGGGGTATCAGGGAGGTTATGAAATTATGAACGGAACAGAGAGAGAGAGCCAGTTCTCTCCCTCAGCACAAATGCACGAAACCAGGACTCCGGGTCATCCGGTGAGATCGATGGTCACATGAACACATGAAGCTGCCTTCTACTGGATCAGAACCTGGGTCCATCAAAGTCAGTATTGTCTACTCAGACCAGCTCAGGCAGAGGTCTTTCACATCACCTACCTGCCTAGTCCCTTTAACTGGGGATGCCGGGGACTGAACGAGGGACCTTCTGCATGCCAACAGATGCTCTACCACTGAGCCACAGCCCCTCTTCTAAAGATGAACACAAATGAAGCTGCCTTATACTGAATCAGACCCGTGGTCCATCAAAGACAGTATTGTCTTCTCAGACCAGCAGCGGCTCAGGCAGAGATCTTTCACATCACCTACCTGCCTAGTCCCTTTAACTGGGGATGCTGGGGACTGAACCTGGGACCTTCTGCATGGCAAGCAGATGCTCTACCACTGAGCCACAGCCCCTCCCCTGGTCAATAGGTTCTGGGAAAACCAGAGAAAAGGGCTTATGCATCGGAAGGAATCCCTTGCTGTGTGAGGCTGTGATGCCCAAAGGCTTTGAAGGAAAGGGGCTAGACCACTGGCAGCCATGGGGGAGAAATGGAACCTCCTGTGTCAGTGAAGAATGCTGGTTATGCACAGGAGGTGAGAGGTTCTACCTTCATGCCTAGTTTGGGGGCTTCCTAGAATCGCCTGGCTGGTCACTGTTGGGAAAAGGGTGCTAGAGTAGGTGGACCTCCAGAATCTGTTCCAGCAAGACACCTTTTTAAGTGTGCATCGAAACTTTGCCATAGTTGGAGACAGGGCATGGGGCTATATGAACTGCTATCTGACTGCATTTTATTTATTTAATATTTTATACCCTGCTTTTCTCCTCATTGGGATCCCTAAGCAGCATGGTATAGTGGTTAAGAGCGGTGGTTTGGAGCAGTGGACTCTGATGTGGAGAACCGGGTTTGATTCCCCACTCCTACACATGTGCAGCGGACACTAATCTGGTGAACCGGGTTGGTTTCCCTACACCTACGCATGAAGCCAGCTGGGTGACCTTGGCCTAGCCACAGTTTTTTTAGAGCTCTCTCAGCCCCACTTACCTCACAGGGTGTCTGTTGTGGGGAGGGGAAGGTGATTACAAGCGGTTTGATTCTCCCTTAAGTGGTAGAGACAGTCGGCTTACAAAAACCACTCTTCTTCTTCTTCAGGCATCTTACAGCATTGCTCTTCTCAAATGCACTTTGTCTTCACAACAACCCTGTGGGGTAGGGAAGGCAGAGTGTGACCGCCCCAAGGTCACCGAGAAAGCTTAATGGCCAAATGGAGAGAATCAATCCCAGGACTCCTAGATCCTAGTCCAACACTTTAACGGCTACGCCACGTAAGAGCTACATGCATTTGTTTCTATGGTATTTTTTTTAATTGTGCTAAAAGGATTCCACTTCTACAAGTTGTAGGGGAATGCTGTAATTTCATAGAATCATAGAGTTGGAAGGGACCACCAGGGTCATCTAGTCCAACCCCCTGCACAATGCAGGAAATTCACCACTACCTCCCCACACACACTCCCAGTGACCCCTACTCCATGCCCAGAAGATGGCCAAGATGCCCTCCCTCTCATGAACTGCCTAAGTTCATAGAATCAGCATTGCTAACAGATGGCCAAACCCGCCCCTCCCCCCCAAGGGCCAGTAATTAGAGTTTGGGATGGGGACTGGCGAAACCTGGTTTCGAAGCTCAGCAGACAATACTGGGCCAGTCGCTCTGGTGGTGGGATACACTGGGAGAAGATTTGGCTTTAAAATCCTCTTGTAGTGCTCTAAGGGTCTCCGTGGCTGAATTCCCCACTAAAACCAGGAGACCCCATCTAATTCCCTTAAGAGCTCTCTTTCCGCCTCGCCTACCTCACAGGGATGCTGTGAAAATAAAGCAGAGTCAGCGAGGATCACATAAGCCACCCTGAACTCCTCAGAGGCAGGGCAAGATGGGCAGATAAATAAGTCCTAAACACCGTTACACCTTTCAAAGCACGGAGGCGTTCGCTCTGATTCGGACAGGGCTCCAAAAACCAGGTCACGTCTCCCCTACAGCTTATAAAGCTCTCCCTCTGTCCCAATAAAATCTTTGAAAGAAAGATGAATCGCGTCTTCCCCCACAAAGCCTGCAACTGCCTGTGACCCACCCCCAAAAGCCACTTTACTCGGTCGCTCTGGATTTTTCTCAGGGAATTCAGGTGAATGGGCAGCTGAGTGGTGAGTCTGAGTCGGGCCGGATCGGATTACAAGCCACAAAGGGAGTGAGAAGGGGGCTGATGGATGAATCTTTTTTTCCCCTGTATGGAAGACGGCATTTCCTGGGAACCTGTGCGTGCCAGCTGGAAAAGACAAGCATATGCCGCTGCCGTCCCTTCTCTCCTTTCTCTCCTCCCCAACCAAATTCTTAGGACATCTTTCAACGCATAGCAACATCCCACTCAGAAAAGGGATACAGTTGCTCCCATACTAGGTGGGAGAGTTAATGACCATCTTCTCTGCAGCAAGGGAAAATAAGAGAAAATAAGAAAATAGGAGAATTTGCAAGCGGTATCCCCCCCCCCTCCAAACATGTTCACGACTGTTGCTTTTAAAGCGCCAGGTACCAGAAGAACACCTTTGCTAAGATTTGGGGTGTGTGGGGGAATTGAGGAAGAAAACGGTCAGGCATCCCCACACATCCTAGGGGGGAAAAGATGCTCAACATTTCCAGATAGAAATGACGCCAGCCCTCAGATAAATTGCTGAAAGACTGAGGTGTTTTCTTTTGAAAAAACACCACACATTTCCAGCAAACCTAGATACTTCTGTTCAAAGAGGCATATAGCACAAGCCAACAAACATTGGGAAATGTGAAACGAAGAAGCCCGTCCTTATATTTTGGCAGGGAGCATCACACTAGATGAGAGCAGATCAGGACAGGTAGCCCTGTTAGACTGCCAACAGCAGTCAAGAGCCCAGTAACACCTTAAAGACTAACAAAATTTCTGGATGTTATGAGCTTTCTGAAGAAGGGAGCTGCAGCTCAAGAAAGCTCATACCCAGCCATAAATTTTGTCAGTCTTTAAGGTGCTACTGGGCTCTTGACCAGAGATTAGACAGACAGACAGACAGACAGAAGAGTTGGTTTTTATATGCTGACTTTCTCTACCACTTAAGGAAGACTCAAACCGGCTCACAATCACCTTCCCTTCCCCTCCCCACAACAGACACCCTGTGAGGGAGGTGGGGCTGAGAGAGCTGTGACTAGCCCAAGGTCCCCCAGCTGGCTTCATGTGGAGGAGTGGGGAAACAAATCCAGTTCGCCAGATTAGCCTCCGCCGCTCATGTGGAGGAGTGGGGGAATCAAACCTGGTTCTCCAGGTCAGAGCCCACCGCTGCAAACCGCTGCTCTTAATCACTACACCACTCTGGCTCTGAGATAGATAGATAGGATAGATAGATTGGATGGATAGGATAGATTGGATGGATAGGATAGATGGATAAATGGATGGATAGGATAGATGGATAGGATAGATGGATGGATAGATGGATGGATAGATGGATGGATAGATGGATGGATAGATAGATGGATAGATAGATAGAGCTCTCCTTCAAAGAAGCACGGCATGCATTCATGTTCAGACAGCACATCACTGCAACAAGTTTACCAAAGTCCTGCCCGCCCCCACCCCAGGTGTGCACCCACACAGTCCCAGATGATGCAAGGTGGCTTTATTTTATCAAGGGAGAGGGGGGGGGGGGAGAGATGGCACGGAACACGTTCCGAAAGATCACCTGCGGAGCATTTTCAAGCCACCCCCCCCCCCAAAAAAAAGGAACTCAGGGGTCCCACAAACCACCCCACGACGCTTGCGACGGGTCGTCTTTCCATGCAAAAACGCCCGGGAGGTTTCGCCTCGGACTGGCCGCTCCCGACGTGCACATCTCCCCGCAACCCAATTCTCAAATCGCAAAAAACAAGCCCCCCGTGTCGAGTTGCGAGCATCCAGACGGAGGAAACGTGCACCGAGAGAGCGGCAGCTCCGAGGCAAAACCTCCCGTGCGCTGAGCCCCTGCAAGCCCGCCAGGCAGGGGGGCACAGGCGAGCGCGGGACCGACCTTCTCCGCCTTGGCCCGGCGGGCGTTGTGCACGAAGCGGCGGCCCAGCTTCTTGGCGTACCAGATGGAGGCGAGCATGGCGCGGGGGGGATCGAACCCGCGCCGCCCGGCAGCTCCGCGCGCTTCCAGCCGGGGCTCGCCTCCAGCGCTCTGCCGCCGCCGCCGCCGCCGGGCGGGCCAGCCCTCTCCTGCCGGCTCCGGGGGGGGGGGGCGGGCGGGGGGCGGACTCTCGGCCAGCCGGCAGCAGGGGGATCCGCAGCCCGGCGGAGAGGCGCCGCCTTCTGCGTCCGTCCGTCCGTCCGCCTGCCTGCCGCTTTTTACGCGGGGACCCCGCGGGAGCCGCGCGCCCCTGCCGGCAGGGAAGGAGCCCAGCCCGCCGCTCCCCTTCCCCTCTCTTCCTTGGCGAAATAAAGCCACCCTGCATCATCTGGGACTGTGTGGGTGCCCACCTGGGGTGGGGTGGGGTGGGGGGTAGGACTTCAGAAAACTTGTTGCAGCGATGCACTGTCTGAACATGAACGTGTGCCGTGCTTCTCTGAAGGAGACCCTTCGGATGCAATACAGGATCTCTCTCACGCACACACTCTGTCTGCCTGCCTGCCTGCCTATCTATCCGCTTCCAGTCTGAACTCCTGGCTTCTGCAACCAATAAGGGTTCCTCATCTGACCAAGGTCCACCAAGCCCAGCAGTTTGTTCTCTCACTGGCCCACCAGGTGCCTCTAGGAAGCCCGCAAACAAGACGACTGCAGCAGCACCATCCTGCCTGTGTTCTACAGCACCTAAGATAATAGGCATGCTCCTGTGATCCTGGAGAGAATAGGTATGCATCATGACAAGCATGCATCATCACTGGTAGCCATGGATAGCCCTCTCTTCCATGGACATGTCCACTCCCCTCTTACATAAGAACATAAGAAAGGCCATGCTGGATCAGACTAAGAAAGTCCAGCTGGATCAGACTAAGGTCCATCAAGTCCAGCAGTCTGTTGGCCAACCAGGGGCCTCTAGGAAGCCCACAAGCAAGACGACTGCAGCAGCATTCTCCTGCCTGTGTTCCACAGCACCTCATATCATAGGCATGCTCCTCTGATCCTGGACAGAATAGGCTATATATTGGCTGGAGATTGTAAGCGTGTATATGACTGAGAATGGCACAGATTGAATTCCATGGGGGTATGTTAGACCAAAGAACACATAAACTTAAGAAAAGCCATGCTCGATCAGACCATGCCATGCTCCTCTGATCCTGGAGAGAACAGGTATGCATCATGATTAGTATCCATTTTGACTAGTAGCCATGGATAGTCCCATCCTCTATAAGAACGTAAGAAAGGCCATGCTGGATCAGACCAAGGTCCATCAAGTCCAGCAGTCTGTTCACACAGTGGCCAACCAGGTTCCTCTAGGAAGCCCCCAAACAAGACGGCTGCAGCAGCATTGTCCTGCCTGAGTTCCACAGCACCTAATGTAATAGGCATGCTTCTTGGATCCTGGAGAGAGTAGGTATGCATCATGACTGGTATCCACTTCGACTGGTAGTCATGGTTAGCCCCAGCCTCCATAAGAACATAAGGAAAGCCCTGCTGGATCAGACCGAGGCCCATCAAGTCCAGCAGTCTGTTCACACAGCGACCAACCAGGTGCCTCTAGGAAGCCCACAAACAAGACGACTGCAGCAGCACCATCCTGCCTGTCTTCCACAGCACCTACTAGAATAGGCATACTTCTCTGATACTGGAGAAAATAGGTATGCATCACGACTAGTATTCCAGATTAGAGTCTGCTGCTCATGTGGAGGAGTGGGGAATCAAACCCAGTTCACCAGATTAGAGTCTGCCGCTCATGTGGAGGAGTGGGGAAACCAACCCAGTTCACCAGATTAGAGTCCGCTGCTCATGTGGAGGAGCGGGGAATCAAACCCGGTTCTCCAGATTAGAGTCTACCGCTCTTAACCACTACACCACACTGGCTCTCTTAACCACTATATCACGCTGGCCAGAGACTAACAGAGGTAGTTTGCTGTTGCTTTCTTCTTCATAGTAACGCTGATGTTCCTCGGTGGTCTCCTATCTAAATACTAACCAGGGCTGACCCTGCTTAGCTTCTGAGATCTGATGAGATCAGGCTAGCCTGGGCTACCCAGGTCAGGGCTCTCCCTTTGTGGGGCAAGGGTCAGAAATGCTTCCTGATTCTACCACCTGTTCCCAGGTTCTTACTCTCTACAGGAGTCATCCCTTCTCTCTGCCCTTCATCCACGCCTCCGCACCTGCAGTTACAACATTAAAGAGGAGACACAGGTGCTGAGAGACAGCACAGAGTTTTGAGATAGAGAAGAGCGGTTTTCTAATCTGAAACTTCTGTGCCGGCTTTGAACCTCAGCGGGTGACCACTGACCAATTAGCATCTCCTGGTCTAGCTAAAGGCGCCCAGGCAAGATAAAAGGACCTGGTACCTAGACAGGAGTTATGGAAATCTCCATATTAATTCCCTGTTCATCCTTTGGGCCTGTTTACTAAGCTGGTGAGTTCAGACTTCAAAAAACAAACAAGCAGAGCGGGGCCAAAACTTGCACTGGTGCCGAATAAAACCAGGGTCCTCTTCAGTAACAAAACAGCTTCCAAGCATACGGTTTTGTGAGTCAGCCGCATGCTCCAGTGCGTCTGAGAACCTGAACCTCGATTCGAAAAAGCTTACGCCAGAATCGATTCTGTTAGCCTTTAAAACTTCTGCTAGTCTTTAAAATGGCTGCTATCATACTGCCCTTGTACAAATTTTTGTTGAGTCCACACTTGGAATACTGGTGACCACACCTAAAAAAGGATGTCGTAGAGAGAGAGAGAGAGTGGACAGAGAGAAGCCTTTCTCCCTCTCTCATAATACTAGAAGGTGGGGTCATCTGCTGAAGCGGGAGGGTGAGCGATTCAAAACAGATCAAGGAAGTATTTCTTCACACAACACATCGTTAAATTGTGGAACTCCCTGCCCCAGGATGTGGAGATGGCTGCCAACTTGGAGGGCCTTAAGAGGGGAGTGGACATGTTCATGGAGAAGAGGGGTATTCATGGGTACTAGTTAAAATGGATACTAGTCAAGATGCATCCCTATTCTCTCCAGATCAGAGGAGCATGCCTATTATATTAGGTGCTGTGGAACACAGGCAGGATGGTGCTGCTGCAGTCATCTGGTTTTCCCAGAGCCTATTGACCAGGGACTACACCAAGCTGAATTTCAGTCTGGAGAAGAGGAGGCTGGGGGGGGGGGGACACATGATTGCTCTCTTGAAGTATATGAAAGGCTGTCACTTAGAGGAGAGCAAGGAGTGGTTCCTGTTGGCAGCAGAGGATAGGACTTGCAATAATGGGTTTAAATTGCAGGCAGAAAGGTACCAGCTGGATATTAGGGGAAAGTTTTTTACAGTAAGAATTGTTTGGCAGTGGAATGGGCTGCCTAGAGAGGCAGTGAGCTCCCCCTCACTGGCAGTCTAAGCAGAGCCTGGACAAACACTTGTCAGGGATACTCTAGGCTGATCCTGCATTGAGTAGGGGGTTGGACTAGACGGTCTGTATGGCCCCTTCCAACTCTGTGATTCTATTATTCTATCTGGAATAACTGTTGGAATTTGGGGGAGCCCAGGATGTGAAGCAACGCAGGAGCAGAGAAAACAAGCCAGTCTTTTCAAAAGATCTTTTGCTGGGGGAGGGAAGAAAAGAATTCATAATACATATTGATAAAATGAACCTTTTTCAGGGATGTGATATGAATGAATCATCTGACACTAATTGATTAAAAAGCTGGCAGTAGGTGGGCAGAAATGGATGACTTGATGTTGTTGTGGAAGGAACTACTTTGAATTCATAAGCTGGAGAGAGGTTGTGGCTTTGTGGTAGAGCATCTGCTTGGCATGCAGAAAGTCCCCGGTTCAATCCTCGTCATCTCCAGTTAAAAATGACCAGGCAATAGGTCATGTGAAAGACCACTGCATGAAACCAAAGTCCCAGGTTCAATTCCCAGCAGCTCAAATTTAAAAAGACCAAGCTGTAGGAGATGTTAAATATCGCTGTATGAGTCCAAAGTTCTATCTCTGGCATCTCCAGTTGACTAGGGCCAGCACTGACTGGCCCTGGAAAGCTGCTGCCCATCAGAGCAGAGAGTACTGAGCCTGATGGGCCAGTGGTCTGGGTATAAGGCAGGTCCATGAATGAACCTTGCAACCCAACGAGACCATTCATGGAGGTGCCTCCTATCTTTACAATACCCTTTGGTAGCTCAGTATTCTGATTGGCCGTAGCTCTCCGGTTATGCCCCCTCGCCCCAAACACCTATTAGATTAGGTGCTGTGGAACACAGGCAGGAGAATGCTGTTGCAGTTGTCTTGTGGGCTTCCTAGAGGCACTTGGTCGACCACTGTGTGAACAGTCTGATGGACTTGGTGTGATTCAACATGGCTTTGCTTATGTTCTTGTGTTCTTATGGATCACTGGTCTGATCCAGCAGTGCTCTTCTTACGTTCTGATCACCTACTACCTGGTCCTTTCAACTGGAGGTGCCAAGCAGTGAGCCTGAGACCTTCTGAGACGGGATGCTGGACAAGATGGACCACGGGTCTGATCCAGCAGGGCTCTTCTTACGTTCCTACGAATGTCCTTGAAATGATCCTGCTTAGCTTCCCGCTTGCTGATCTCATTCTGCTCCAGCCTTGCGCTTGCTAATTGGCAGGTGCCACTCGCATCACAGAACTTTCCTAACAGCATTAGGAGCACCGTAACACGTACGACTCGGAAGGTGGATTGGCTGAGTTCAATGGTAAATGGAACCTGCTCTGAATATATAGGAGGTCCCAGATTCCATTTCTTTTATCTCCATTGAAATGTCATCTGCTCAAGACTTTGGGGTCCTGCTGTCACTCAGAAATTGCCTGCACCAGGCTGAAGGTAGAAGACAACTTCTGAGAACCTTGTGCATTTATAGGATTCATGAACTACAGAAGGAGGAGGAGGAGGAGAAGAAAGAGAAGAGAAGAAGAGAAGTAAAAGAAGAGGAGTTGGTTTGTATATGCTGACTTTTTCTACCATTTAAGGAAGAATCAAACCGGCTTACAATCACCTTCTCCTCCCTACAACAGACACCTTGTGAGGTAGGTGGGACTGAGAGAGCTCTAAGAGAGCTGTGACTGGCCCCAGTCACCCAGCTGGCTGTGTTGGTGGGGAACCCTACCCGATTCACCAGATTAGCCTCTGCCGCTCATGTGGAGGAGTGGGGAATTAAACCTGGTTCTCCAGATCAGAGTCCACTCACTGCTCCAAACCACCACTCTTAACTACTACACCATGCTGGCTCCCTGTAGGGGGGAAATCAAGGAAATTTAGCTCTGCCTTAACCCTGTTCTCCCCACTCAAGAGACCCACCTGCCTCCATTACTGCCATGTGCAGGAAAGAAATCAAAACTTTTATTCTCGAGTTCTGAGTATTTATTTTTAGGCTGATATAATTGCTGTTGCGTTGTTGATGTGTCCACCGAGGGTTGATTTTTCCTAGCTATCTTTGATGATTCAGTGCGTCGTGGGTTTAAACATATCGTGCATTTGTCGGCTTGGTTTTCAGCTTTGAAGAAGAGTCCAAAGTGAAGCCACCTTGCCCGTCGCGTTTTGCCAGAAATGAAGGTTAAACGCTGCATACGTAAATTAACATTCTCGCAGAAAGGAGCGAGGCATCCACCAATCCTCTAGGTTAATATGGTATCATTTGCAATGTTCTAAAGTGATTTAAGCGCCACTCAAAGCATGTTCCGGTTCACCTTGAAAAGTGACACCCGCTCAACTTCTGCCTTCGCTAACATTTGACTGACGCACTTTTGATTTTCCACGCGGGCTGGAAACTGCTGACGGATGCAAGTTTTCCCGACAAAAAGCAGGCCTGGCAGGATTTTTTTTTTAAAAAAGAATTTATTGCTTACATTTGCTTTTGTTGTGACCCTTGGTAGGAAACAACAAGCGGTTTTTGAAAGGAGACAGTTCAAAACGTTAACAGATAGCGCTAATTGACATCGCTATTTGAGAAACTCACACACCCAGCCTCACGAGTTGCTCAAGGTGTATAGCCATGACCTGCATCTTTATGTTTTTAAATAGAGCTGAACGGGGGAAAGCCCTGACTCTCCATTTTTCTGCAAAGATTTTCAGCAACGCCCCTCCTTCCTCTTTTGGGATGTCCGACAGTATTCCTGCCCCCCCCCCAAAAAAGGAAAGGGTAATTTATCAACGTATCTAATTCTCGATGTGGCCCCATTTGTGGATACTTAAATCTAGAGATAGGGGCCATGGACAGGCAGGACAGATCATAGAATTAGAAGGGACCACCAGGGTCATCTAGTCCAACCCCCTGCACAATGCAGGAAATTCTGAACTACCTCCCCCCCCACACACAACCAGTGACCCATACTTCATGCCCAGAAGATGGCCAAGGTACCCTCCCTCTCATCTTTCTACAAACTTGAGAAACACCCCAGGATTGCAGGAAAATCTGAAATGCAAAAATAAAAATAAGCAATAATATAAGCAGTATAGAATCATAGAATCATGGAGGTGGAATGGACCACCAGGGTCATCTAGTCCAACCCCCTGCACAATGCAGGAAATTCACAACTACCTCCCCCTGCCACACCCTCAATGACCCCCTACTCCATGCCCAGAAGATTAAAAAAAAACCCTTCCAGGACCCTGGCCAATCTGGCCTGGAGGAAAATTCCTTCCTGACCCTAAAGTGACAATCAGCATTACCCTGGCCATGCAAGAAAGGGCCACGAGAGCCAAATACTGACTCATCCCTTCCTGCCCACCCTCTCATGATCTGCCTACGTTCACACAATCAGCAATGCTGTCAGAAGGCCATCTAGCCTCTGCTTTAAAACCTCCAAAGAAGGAGAGCCCACCACCTCCCGAGGAAGCCTGTTCCACTGAGGAACCGCTCTATTAGAAAATTCTTCCTAATGTTTAGAAGGAAACTCTTTTGATTTAATTTCAACCTGTTGGTTCTGGTCTGACCTTCGGCACTAGGGCTGTGCAAAAAACAAAAACAAAAAAACAATTCCTGTAAATTTTGGGTTTGGGTTTATTGAACCCAATTTTATTCAGGAAACCTGAAATAAGCCAAATACCCATACTGGTAAATGAGTATTTTAGCTTTATTTCCAGGTTTCCTGAAAAAATTCGGATCCATTATAGTATATATAAAAAGCTGTTTTGAGGTGCTTTGGGGGGCATTTTTCAAGGTAGAGTCACCAAATTTTCAGGGTAGCTGCAAGGGACTCTCCTTGCATGAACCCCAAAGTTTGCTAAAGTGTGGGGGGGCAGGGGGTCCAATTTTATGGGCCATTGAAGGGGTCAACCCCCTCCTTTCAGGACCACTGCTTGTTCATTTATATTGGCTTTATTACCAGTTGCCCTCAGTGACAAATCTGACTGGCTACCTATAGCGCAATCCTAAACACAGTGTTGTTGGTTTTTTTGCTTTCAAGTCACAGCTGACTTATGGTGATCCGGTAGGGTTTTCAAGGCAAGAGACGTTCAGAGGTGGTTGACCATTGCCTGCCTCCATGTCGTGCCCCTGGTATTCCTTGGAAATTTCCCATCCAAATACTTAGAATAATAGAATCATAGAGTTGGAAGGGACCACCAGGGTCATCTGGTCCAACCCCTGGCACGCTGCAGGAAATTCACAACTACCTCCCCATTTACACCCCCAGTGACCCCTATTCCATGCCCAGAAGATGGCCAAGGTACACTCCCTCTCATGAGGGAAGGCATCTTGCCAAAGAGTGTGTGACTGACCCAAAGCCACCCAGCACCTTTCCATGGCAGAGTGAGGATTCGAACCTGGGTTTCCCAGATCCTAGTCCAACACCTTAACCACTACACCATGCTGTCTCTGAACACAGTTGCTCCCTTCTTAATCCATCGAAGCCAACGGGCTTAGAAAGGCACAACTCTGGTTAGGGTAGCCACACCAGCCTGTTCAGGATGTGATCCTCAGTTCAACGGGATCACACATGTGAATAATCCAGGAAGGAGACAGCAGCAAAAGATGGCGCCCAACTTTGAATCAGTAGCAGCATGATCAGGAGGATGTAACGTAAGTGGGAGGGGGGTTGTCAGCCAAGGGGAGGAAAGGGAAACCGAGATAACAGCATCAGCAGGGTGAAAGGGGAACAGAGCCAGCGGGGGACAGAATAGGGGTCCCTTTACCCACAAGTCCTTGGGGATCCTCATTTGTTCATTATTATGGGCTTGATGGCTTGGCAATTTCAATCACTTCCATTTGAACCATTTTATATGGTTGTGTGAGAATTAGTACACTTCAGCTGCCCAGTCCCTACAAAAGCCAGATACATGAGGCAGATCATGAGGCCAATATTTCTTTCCACTTACTCATTAGCATTTTTATTAGTGAGCATAGTTCAAGAAGTTTTACATTAAATCGTGCTGAATATTAAACCATCAAGATTGATTGCAAGAGGATTGTTTTGCCAACACCAGCCGCAGCATTTTTCGAAAACCGCCCGTGAGTCCCCGGTTCTTCCAAAACACAAATACCACTTAGCGTAAATTTGGCATTGATTGTGTCTCCTCTCCATTCTTTTAGCCCATTTATGTAGGGCTGTTTCCCTCACGGTCACCCTGCCAACTGCTTTGGGGCTTCCTTTTGATTATGCATGCCTTTCCCGACCGTCAGAGGTCGCCTCCCTCTCCCCATGCGTTTCCGCGCATTTTGCCCGTGTTTTCTGGATGCTGTTTTAGCAAGAATCTGGAAAACGTGGGCAAAATGTGCAGAAACATCCGGGGAGTCTGAGGCTACCTCGGATGGTTGGGAAAGGCATGCATAGTCAAAAGGAAGCCCCAAAGCAGTCGGAGGGGTGACCGTGGGGAAACAGCCCCGCATAAATGGCCTTTTGCTTCCTAAGCAGAGTAATTCCAAAGGGTGTAACTTTGATTCAGATGGTATTATAAATCTTAAAAAAGACAAGCCCATTGCTTCATTCCATTGTTCTGCTATATATGTTTTTATTGCTATCAATAAGGAGATTGAATGTTGTTCAATCCTTCTAATGATTACTTGAATATAGGCCTTTTTTGCACAAAGCTTTTGCTGAAGCTGGGCATCTTGCCCTCGTCAGATCTAGGAAGCTAAGCAGGGTCGGCTCTGGTTAGTTCTTGGATGAGAGACCACCAAGTGAGTTCGGGGTTGCTACGCAGAGGCCGGCAATGGCAAACCACCTCTGTATGCCTGCCCTGACCTGGATGGCCGAGGCTAGTCTTATCTCATCTGATCTCGAAAGCTAAGCAGGATCAACCCTGGTTACTTCTTGGATGGATGATCATCAAGGAAGTCCAGAGTGGCTACACCAAGGCAGGCAATAGCAAACCACCTCTAAGCATCTCATGCCCTGAAACCCTGTGGGATTGCCGTAAGTCAGCAGCGACTTGACAGCAACAGCAAAATAACAGAAAATTAAATAACAGATGGGGGGAAAGCTGATGCAAGAACTTGAGCAGGGAACATCAAAGTCGTAACATCTGTAATGTGAATTGCAGGTCTTCCATTCCTGGGCATGCAGCTTGATTCAGATTGGAACCCGGGAGCACATGGAAAGGGGAGCTTCAGTCTGAGAGCCAGCGTGCTGCAGTAGTTAAGAGTGGTGGACTCTTGAAGAACCAGGGATGATTCCCCACTCCTCCACATGAAGCCAGCTGGGTGACCTTGGGCTAGTCACAGCTCTCTTCGAACTCTCTCAGCCCCACCTACCTCATAAGGTATCTGTTGTGGGGAGGGGAAGGGAAGGCGATTGTAAGTCACTTTGAGATTCCTTAAAGATAGAGAAAAGCAAGCAATAAAAACCAATTCTTCTCTTCTTCCTTGCCCCCATGTTATTTTCCTGACCTGAAATGGTCCAGAGGGACCGTTTGGACTGCAGGGGAAATCGGTTTTTGTCCCATGGTAGACGGGGAGTTCCCCAGTGGGACAAAAAGGGCCCCATGGATCCTTTGAATACAAGAAAATAGTTGTGGGGAGGCTAAAGACCCTTAGTTATGTGTACCATGGTCATGATCCAAATTGGACATCCCAGGGATGGGTACGGAGCAAAACCTGCACCGCACATCAGATTTGTTTTAAAATTTACTTCCTTTAAAAATGTATTTACTTCATTTCCCCCCTTTCTTCTCTCCCCAACGGGGACCCAAAGCAGCTGGCCTCATTTTCCACTCCTCCATTTTATCCTCACAACAGCCCTGCAAGGTGGGTGGGGCTGAGAATGTGCGACTGGCCCAAGGTCACTCATGGCAGAGCAGGAATTCGAACCTGGGTCTCCCAGATCCTAGTCCAGCATTCTAACCATGGCACCATGTTGGCTCTTTACTTCAGTAGCCTCTCATCCATTGTATCCTCACAACCACCCTGTGAGGTGGGCGACGTTACACAGGGCGGGGATCCCAGACCCGACCCGTGTGATCCGTAATGTGGGCGCTAAGCGGTGACACAGTTAACTGGCTCTGATGGCTGATGGCTGACTTTATTTTTAGCCAGACCGGAGCCGCACGGATCGAGTACAAGGGAGGAGAGGTTAAATGGTATGATTAATCCTCGCCAGGACTGAGCAAAGCACAAACAGCAAACTGTTTCTAACGCACAAAGGGAAGGAATTGATCAAAAGCTCCCAGATGAAGAATGAATTCTCCCTTCCCATCTATCTCTATTTTAAAAAAAATACCAACAGCGGCCAACATTCTGCGACACTCCAGCACGACCGTGATACGAAACCGCGAATGAGGCTGTGCAGATGAAGGAGAAGGATTGTGGGGAGAGGGCCCTCATTGCTATTCCTCAGAGAGCCAGCATGTTGTAGTGGTTAAGAGCGGCGGACTCTAATCTGGAGAACCGGGTTTGTTTCCCCACTCCTCCGCATGAGTGGCAGACTCTAATCTGGAGAACCGGGTTGGTTTCCCCGCTCCTACACATGAAGCCTGCTGGGTGACCTTGGGCTAGTCACACTCTCTCAGCCCCACCTACCTCACATGGTGCCTGTTGTAGGGAGGGAATGGGAAGGCGATTGTAAGCCAGTTTGATTCTCCTTTAAAAAGGTAAAGAAAATCGGCATATAAAAACCAACTCTTCGACTTCAAGCAGGTGGGTCCAAGATCTTGAATGGCCTTAAAGGTCAGCATCCTGAACTGAATTTGGATACAGACCAGCAGCTGATGTAGCTGTTTCAAAATGGACAACATATGTTCCTAGTGGCTAGCCCCTAGGACCAAGGGTCTGATTCAGTGTAAGGCAGGCAGCTCCATGCATTCAGGATTGCAATAACCTGGGGTGGTACAGTGGTCTGAGTGCTGGGCTCGGACCAAAGAGACCCGGATTCAAAGCCCTGAAGCTCACCGGGAGATCTTGGGCTAGTCAATCGCTCTGGGCTTAGCCTACCTTGCGGCGTTATTGCGAGGAGAAAATGGAGGGAGAGAGAATCCTGCACTCCCCTGTGACTTCCTTGGGAGAAAGGACAGCGTACAAATGCACAGATAATTTGTAAAAAAAAAAAGAGAGAGAGAGAGAGACAAGGAAAGCAACTGAGAAATATATCAGCGCATGCAAAATATATGCATGCATAAAATATATCTTGAAATGTGTACCTTAGCAGAATAATATGGATTTCTTCTACCTCCCGACCCAAGCAATGGTTAGAATATAAACTACTTCATTACAGTTTCTGCTTGAGCTAACCTTCCATAAATCTTCCAAGATGGCTTACTGGGGATTTGTACTACTATCTGTCGATTTCCTTTATTCAATTTCTTGTTTTTCCTTTTTTTTAAAAAGGGGAAAAAACCCTAAAGCAGGAAACAAGCCTGCCTTGGACATGAGAACATCACAAGCTGTACTAGCCGAGAAGAAAGAAAAAGCGATGTTCCAAGAGATGATGCTCAATGTTGCCACGACGGCTCTCAGCCGCAGAATTGCAAGGACGTTGGGACAGCACGCGTGCAACAGGTAACATGAGATAAAACAGAAGCGAGGACATTTTTAATTTAAGAGCCCTCCCTGGGAATAAAAGGTTGTCTGCTGCCTCTGTTGCCCTGCCTTTGAGCTGTTGGAAACGACACTCAGAGGTGACGATCGATAGTCAGTAGCAGTATAATTTTTTGCGGTCCTTGTCCAGTATTACAAATTTAAAACATCATTAAAACGACAATAATTCAATGCAACAGCAACAACAAAAATTCTTCTTCTTCTTCTTCTTCTTCTTCTTCTTCTTCTTCTTCTTCTTCTTCTTCTTCTTCTTCTTCTTCTTCTTCTTCTTCTTCTTCCAGGAAAAAAATCCCCCTTGCGCAAATTGAGCCCATGATTCTTTACTGTCACATCATTTGCTGTTGCTTTCGCCAAATGTGTCCTTAAAAATGTGCGCAGTTTTCAAAGCTATTTGTGTATTAATAAATCAGCATTATGCAGACTATGCAAGTAAATTGTGTACATTGTACATAAGGTAGCCAGGCTTTGCCTGGCAACCATTAGGAACTTTGGAGAGAGAGACATGGGGGACACTGGTAGTGCATGTGCCCTGATGTCATGTCACTCTAGGAATTACCAGAAACTCTATGGTCAAACTACAAGATTTCCCGCCAATTCCTAGAGTGACATGACTTTCCAGTTCTCCTGGAAGTGATGTCATGGTGCACATGATGTTGCCTTTTAAAATATTACCCCCCACCCCTGCTCAGAGTGCTAGTGGGCAATGAAAGTCACTGGTGGGAGGTCTCCTAACACAGCGGCAGTCTGGCAACCCTAGCTGAACACATAGATAACAGATCTATGCACAGAAAACCTCAAAAAAGGGCCACTCTGTGGTATTATACTGTCAAGCTAGGAACAGCGAGACCCAGGTTCAAATCCCCACTCTGCCAAGAAGCTTTTCGGGTGACCATGGATCAGTCACTCTCTCTCAGCCTCACCTACTTCACAGGGTTATTGTGAGCATAAAATGGGTAAGGGAGAACCATGTTGGGGGTTCTTCCAATTTTTTTGGAAGAAGACAGGACAAAAATGTGCAAGGTAGATAGATAAATATGCATACACTTTACCAGCAACTTACAGAAGTGACCATGAAAAGCAGAGAACTGGAACCGCAAGAATAATATGTATGAATATGAAAAGAAATACAGTAGAGAACATTTGCTCATCCCTAGGCAAAAAGCATGTATGCACACTTGGAAAAAAATGTAACAAAACAATTTGATTTTCGTCTCTGACAAATTCCCACTTTTGGTACTGAGTCCTCTGAAATAAATGAACAGAGATATTTCCTTTGACATACACCTTGTCCTTTGTTTGTCTGCAGTATCTATCTAGATTTGTGCAATATATACTATTAACAGCTTAACTGAAGTCCCCCCCCCATTTTCATTTTTAATATCGCCACGGTACTTAAAGCCGTGAAAAATAAGTGACGCCGTGCTTCGTTTTAGACAGGGCATTAATCTTCACTTGCAAGGGATGACTTTTCGCCAGTCCCAGGTGGAGTTATGGCTATCTTCTCAAATGCACGGACGGAATTTATCTCTACATCAACTGTATGATATTAAGCTTTAAGAGCGGAATATGACCGTCAGTTTGTTCAATCTGGTTGTGTTACGTATGGTTGTTAAAAACGCACCAACAGGGCCCAATTCAATATTATGCCACACTTCCCGCTGTTATTTTAACATGGCTTTTATGACTTGAGCAGCAAAGCCAAAATAACATTATCTCCTCGAAATTTCGACGTCAAACGAAGTCTCACAATTCTCTGAACGATCAAATATTTTCCTGTTATTTGTCATCTGCATTTGACAACCAGCAACTGGATTTCAGGGGCATGGATCCTATCTAGTGTGAGCAGAGTTGTGCTAGGGGGAGGACAATTTATCTGGCTCCCCCAGCCTGCTAGCCCCCATCCCCAGGAATGGACTGCCGGGAGCAGCCCATGGCGAAGTGGGTTTTTTTTTATTTATCAAATTTTATCCCGCCCTCCCCAGCAAGCAGGCTCAGGGCAGGTAACATCATTAAAACATCACATACACTCAATAATCATATAAAACAATAAAGCGACAACAAAATCCTAAAACCCCTCATCATAGATGCCGCACAAAATGCTAAACTGTGGGCACGATACAGGTAGCAACCCTTCCAGTTGATATTATTTGTTCATATTAGGAAGGGGAGGGAGGAGGCCAGAAATGATGGTATAGTTTCTGCGGCTGTCCTTAGTTGTAGCCCTGGTGGGAAAACACTGTCTTACGGGTCCTGCAGAACTCTTTAAGATCCCACAGGGTCCTAATGCTACCAGGCAGAGCATTCCACTACCAGGACACATGAACACATGAAGCTGCCTTGTACTGAATCAGACCCTTGGTCCATCAAAGTCAGTATTGTCTACTCAGACTGGCAGCAGCTCTCCAGGGTCTCGGGTAGAGGTCTTTCACATCACCTACTTGCCTAGTCCCTTTAACTGGAGATGCCGTGGATTGAACCTGGGGCCTTCTGCATGTCAAGCAGATGCTTTACCACTGAGCCATGGCCCCTCCCCAAAGGCATGATTACTGGGTTACTGGGCAAAGGGTGATTGGTCAGATATAAACAGGCCATTTGCAGCCAGTTCTTCAGATGAACAATGACTTTTGTCACACATATCTAAAAATATTTGAATTGGCATGCCTGGTGGGCAGCAATTTGTTTCATAGTAACAAAAAAGTAGAGAGCCAGAGTGGTATAGTGGTTAAGGTGTTGGACTAGGATCTGGGGAGCCCAAGTTCAAATCCCCACTCTGCCATGGAAACTTGCTGGGTGACCCTGGGCCAATCACACCCTCGACCCTGGCAAGTATTTGGATGGGAGACCTCCAAGGAATACCAGGGCAGGCAACAGCAAAACCACCTCCCGCCGTCTCTTGCCTCGAAACCCCTACAGGGTTGCCATAAGTCAGCTGCAGCTTGATGGCAAACCAAAAAACAAACAAAAAAGAAGATGTACTAAGTTGCACCTGGCCTCTGTAGACAGGCAGGCAGCAGAAGCAGCATCCTGGTACAACGACACTCAGAACGTTCTTCTGGTTGCCACTAGGGTTGCCTGGTCCCTCTTTGCCACTGGCAGGAGGTTTTGAGGGCGAAGCCTGGGGAGGATAGGGTTTGGGGACTTCAATGCCATAGAGTCCAATTGCCAAAGCAGCCATTTTCTCCAGGGGAACTGATCTCTATTGGCTGGAGATCAGTTGTAATAGCGGGAGATCTCCAGCTAGTACCTGGAGGCTGGCAACCCTAGTTGTGACAGCTGTCTTCGGCCCAGTGCCTCGCAGATTTATGGCTTTAATTATGACTATGAAACAATGCATACTTTTCGAAGGCGGCTGCGATTCGAGCTGTTTATAACCCCATATGTTCTTCGTGTATATTATATTAGCAGCGAGCACGGCTTCTGATTGATATCATGGGACAAAAACCATCCCTCGATGTAGCTTTGCTAAAGTTAATGGAGCAGACTCGAGTTGGTTTTAATGTTCTTGGGTCGTTCCAGTTGGGGGGAGGGAATGATGTTCAATTCTTCACTGGGCGTATCTCTCATTGATTTTAATGGGATTTGTGGCAATGAAGGGTTTTAGAATTGTCCCCTGGTAAGGTTGATAGCACATCATGCCTTTTGTTCATGGTCATAGCCTTCTATAACACACCACAAGGCTGAGCAGATTTTTAAATTTCCACAGCCACCTATGGTATTTTGGAATGATTAACACAAAATTTTTTTATCCACAGATAAATTCATTACAGTGAGGCTTATGTCAGCAAAGACTTTGGAAAGCCAACCACTAATGTGTCAGGAGGCTCTTGGAGGTGCCAGTGTGGTGTACAAGTGTGGCGAATTTGGATGATGGAGACCCAAATTCGAATCTCCGCTCTGCCAGGGAATCATAGAATCATAGAGTTGGAAGGGACCACCAGGGTCATCTAGTCCAACCCCCTGCACAATGCAGGAAATTCTGAACTACCATATATACTCGCGTATAGGCCGAGTTTTTCAGCCCCAAAAAAAGGGCTGAAAAAACCCAACTCGGCTTATACGCGGGTCAATACGGTAGGTGGAGGGAGGGGGAAAACTTACCGCCGCCGCCTCCAGCGCGCCTTCCCCCAGGCCAGGAGCGGCCTGCGCAGCCTCCTGCGCGCCGGGGGGGGCCCCGCCGCCGCCATCAGCTGATCGCCGCCTCTCCCGGTAAGTAGGGGGTTCAGGGGCTCTTCCCCCTCCCCCCCTAGGGTGGCACTGGGGTTGGTGTGGGTCTGGAGGGCCCGGGAGGCTGGGTGAGAGGGCGACCCGGGGGTTGTATAAGCCGACCCTCGGCTTATACGCGGGTGCCTAATTTTCCCCCCATCTTTGGGGTGAAATTAGGCACCTCGGCTTATACGCGGGTCGGCTTATACGCGAGTATATACGGTATCTCCCCCACACACCCACAGTGACCCATACTTCATGCCCTCCCTCTCATGGCCAAGGTGCCCTCCCTCTCATGATCTGCCTAAGGTCACAGAATCAGCATTGCTGACAGATGGCCATCTAGCCTCTTCTTAAAAACCTCCAGGGAATGAGAGCTCACCACCTCCCGAGGAAGCCTGTTCCACTGAGGAACCACTCTAACTGTTAAAAAATCCTTCTTGATGTCTAAATAGAATTTTTTTGGATTTAATTTCAACCCGCTGGTTCTGGTCTGACCTTCTGGGGCAACAGAAAACAAGCTCCCTGGGTAACCTTGGGCCAGTCACAGTTAAAATTATCAAATAATTCAATTAAAAATTATACATGCCGGGGATTGAACCTGGGACTTTCTGTCTGCCAAGCAGATGCTTTACCCTTGAGTCACAGCCCCGCCCCTTTTTTGTCCTTTCAACTCCACATTCCCCTTTCCAATTCATTTTTCCTTTGCGCAAACAGAACCAAGATTCTTTATTTTTGTGCGATTTACTATTTCTTCACCATTATGTATAAAGGAGCCCTATGTGAGCTGTGCTCTGATTTCTTAAAAGGAAACAGGAGACTGATCCACATATAGGTCATGCGTGGGGCCCCTATCCATTTCTCTCTCTCGTTTTATGCCGGATCGGAGAAGGGCAAAGCGACGCATTATCCATTCAGGGTTTGAACTGTAAAAATTCAATAAAGGCTCCCGTTTTAATTAGGAGGCAGCTGAGCAGAACTGCTCCTCTGGCCTGCCAAACAGCTGGCCCAGGCTTCACAAGGGAGGGCACAGATTTGCAAGGAAACGTTTTATGAGGCTTCACACTGAGCAAAACAGCATTTTACTGTGGAGAGGCAGACAGGCCATCGAACAGATTTCTGATTTATGGGGGGAAGTTGAAGCTTCTTAAGTCCAGAAGAACAAGGGATGCCTAAGGAGTGCTGCTATTTATCACATGAACACATGAAGCTGCCTTATACTGAATCAGACCCTTGGTCCATCGAAGTCAATATTGTCTACTCAGACCGGCAGCGGCTCTCCAGGGTCTCAGGCAGGGGTCTTTCACATCACCTCCTTGCCTAGTCCCTTTAACTGGAGATGTCGGGGATTGAACCTGGGACCTTCTGCAAGCCAAGCAGAGGCTCTACCACTGAGCCACGGCCCCACCCATCTAGTTCTCAGCCTCAGTTTCGCCTCTGTAAAATGGGAATAACAGTTTACAAACTCACAGGTGGTTGCAAGAATGAGAGCTTAACAATCTTAAAAGTTCTTTGTGTCCTAAAGGCACTGAACAAATTATTCCAAGCAGATGTGTGCGTTTGTTGTTCCCTCCCCAAATGGTCCTCCACGAATCCCTCTTCCAAACACCTGGCAGAAGTCACTTCCTAAATTGACCAGCAAGATTAAAATGGGAACATAGTTCGCAAGTGCAAGCACCCCCCCCATTTTCTTGCCTGATGGAGGACTATCCTCCGACATCTCGCCAGAAAACCACAGTTGGAAAGCTATTAATCTTTACTTCTTCTCCTATAAACCTATATTTAGGGTTACCAGTCTCAAGGTAGGACCTGGAATTATCTCAGAATTACAGCTGACCTCCAAATTACAAGAGATCAGTTCCCTTAGGGGAAATGGCAGCTTTGAGGGCAGACTCAATGGTATCCCACAGAGTCTAGGAGCAACAGAAGTCCTAGAGTGGCATTGCAACCCCACTAAGCTCCTTCGTTTCCCCAACCTCCACTGTTCCCATCGCCAAATCTCCAGGAATATCCCAATCCAGAGGTGACAACTGTACATATATTTAGAGAGGTACAAATATGTATTTTTTTCACTGCTTTACATCTTCATGCATGCTTAGAAAGACAATTTTCCAACTAATTTATTGGGCTACGTTCCAGGTTTTGTTTGCTTTGCTTGCACATAGGGTTGCTAGGACCCTCTTCGCCACTGACAGGAGATTTTTGGGGTGAAGCCTGAGGAGGGCGGGGTTTGGGGAGGGGAGGGACTTCAATGCCATAGAGTCCAATGGCCAAGGTGGCCATTTTCTCCAGGTGAACTGATCTCTGTCGACTGGAGATCAGTTGTAATAACAGGAGAGCTCCATCTACTACCTGCCACCACCAAATTTAAGTTTAAGTTGAAGCATTTTTCTAATTGTGAGTCTAGTAATGTTATTTACATTATTACATGTGCGTGTTCGAAATTCTGCGTGGGCAGCACCACGAGACCAGTAAGACTCCGAATTGGTGAACATCGCTCTAGAATTCACAATAGAGTCCTGGATTTTTTAGAAAATAAACATAACAAGAATGACCTACATTTTTTTCGTCATCTGGGTCTACAAGAATCATCAATTTAATGCTTCTAACATTCAACAAACCTTGCTTAGACAAGAATGCAAATTTATACATCTCTTGAATACGCTAACACCACATGGTTTAAATACTGAGTTTGATTTATCATGTTATATTTAATATCTAATAGCTAGGACCTTTCCAGACTTTTTAAGTACCAGACAGGACCTATAGTTGCAATAGTTCCTTTAGATATCTGTCAGGACCTTACATAGCTTACAACATAGGCTTGCAGTCCCGCTGAAACAAAACACCTGTGAGTTGACCTTTCAAATAGTATTTGTATTGAAGCACGGTTTAACAGTTACATAAAGTTTGCTGGAAAGTAAAAAAGAAGCAGCTTAACATATGGCGCCAAAGAATCCCACTATTCAGGTATTTTTGCTGTTGTTTATTATATGTCTATTACATGCCTGCAAGTGAATAACGATGCTATGCATCATAAGAACAAGTTAACTTTATTACCCACCTTATTATTAACCTTGACAATGTAAATAGAAGCTTATAAACATTTTATTACCAGGCTGAAGAAGCATTACTCCACGAAAAACGTTTAGAAATTCCGGAAGACGTTTCCCATCTTTACCACCAATCATCACATCCAATTCTTCCAAGATAAACGGAATGTTTTCCCTGCTTTTGAAATATCAAGGACTTGCTCCTTATGGACATTGCTTAGGACTCTTATAAAAGTTATTCTTAGAAGTCTTTTTTGACTCAACTGAAGAGTTGGTTACATGTGTATATAGAATTTTGTTCTGTGTTGCTTTGTTTAGTTTGTTAGTAAGTTTCTGTTTGCACCGTTACACTTGATAGCACTGTTTTTGTAATACACTTTTGATATTTTGCATACAGAGCTGTGTACTGTTTATTTTAGAACTATATACTGACAGTACAGGTGAATTATTGTGTTTGAGTACCAGGCAGTTGGCAAGGAGGAGAGGGACTTCAATGCCATAGAGTCCAATTGCCAAGGTGGTCATTTTCTCTGGGTGAACTGATCTCTACCAGCTGGAGATCAGTTGTAATAGCAGGAGATCTCCAGCTGGTACCAGGAGGTTGGCAACCCTACTCAGGCTCCACCCCAAAAATCTCCTGCCAGAAGAGGGACCTGGCAACCCTACACACAGAACACTTGCACTGGGTTTGATAGTCCATGAGACAGCTCAGGAACCCAGTTACGGTGAAGGATAATAAATAACGAAATACAATAATGTCCAGAAGCCTTATTAGCACACAGGGCAAGCTTCTACATCTTCCCATCATTATCTGTTTATGCTATTTAAAAAAACAACAACCATAATTTCTGTTCTGTTTGTCACGGTCATGTTAACACACCAAGTCAGTTCTGACATTTAGATACCCCGGGAGGTGACCTTTCCTTCCACATCTCACCTTCCTCCAATTAATACTTTCTCCTGCTCATTCTTGACCTTTACCTCCAACCACCGCTCTAAATTAATTGAGCAGCAAGTAGTGTACACCTAATGACTTATTATCCAGCGTCCTCCATGACTATTGCGGCAACTTGCCCCTCAGAACGTTAACTATGTATAACTAAACTGAAAGACCCGTGTGGCTCCTAAAATACAACAGGTTGCATCCGGTGGAATGGTTCCATTTACGACCGTGGCCCAAGGAATATAATATCCGCCATTAGCGAACTGATCCACAGGAGCTGACCCAAACACAGAAGTGCATGAGATTTCATAGAATCATAGAGTTGGAAGGGACCACCAGGGTCATCTAGTCCAACCCCCTGCACAATGCAGGAAATACTCAACTACCTCCCCCCAGACACACCCCAGTGACCCCTACTCCATGCCCAGAAAATGGCCAGTGTGCCCTCCCTCTCATGAACTGCCTAAGGTCATAGAATCAGCATTGCTGACAGACGGCCATCTAGCCTCTTCTTAAAAACCTCCAGGGAAGGAGAGCTTATCACTTCCAGAGGAAGCTTGTTCCATGGAGGAACTGCTCTAACTGTTAGAAAATTCTTCCCAATGTCTAGATGGAAACTCTCTTGATTTAATTTCAACTCGTTGGTTCTGGTCCAACCTTCTGGGGCAAAAAAACCCAACTCTGCACCATCCTCTCTATGAAGGATCTATTGTAAATTATCCTCTCCATTTTGAAGGGCAAAACCTCAGCTGCATCAGGTGGATCTAGGTGTGTCAGGTTCCCCCTGGCCATTGGTGGGGGATGAGGAGGTAGGGCTGCCAGATCCAGATCGGGAAACTTTTGAAGATTTGGGGATGGAGCTTGGGGAGGGCAGGGACCTCAGTGGGTACCATGCCACAAAGTCCACCTTCCAAAGCAGCCATTTTCTCCAGGGGAACTGATCTCTGCAGTCTGGAAATAAGGTGTAATTCTGGGGGATCCCCAAGTCCCACCTGGAGACTGGGGGATCCCCAAGTCCCACCTGGAGGCTGGCATCCCTTTCTGAGAGGAATGTCCCAACCCCAGATACTGAAGTAACTCAGTCTGAGACAGATGTGTCTTGCCAGATCTCCCCCCCCTTGTGTATTTGTTTATCAACATCAGTGGTTCCCAAAGTGGGCAGTACCACCTCCTGGGAGGGTAGGATTACCTAGGGGGGCACTATGCAGGGGGGTTCTAGAGGTGGGCCCCTTCACGGTGTTGTTTAGTAATTTACAGTAGATCCAGCTATGACACCATGCTGGCAAATTTGGTGGAAACTACCAGAATTTTTTTTCCAGACTTTGAAGAGCTGGTACCGCTGAATCAAGTTCATCAGTTTTGTTGAATACATTTCAACTAAAAAGTTTTAATTTGATTTTGAATAGATGTGTAATTAATTGTTACTGTTTTGAAATTTTATTGTTATTATCTTCTTTAGTGCATCCTGCAAACCCCTATTTTGAATCATGCTTTTTATAGGATAGGGTAGGGGGTGCTGGGGTTGAGTTTGTGGAACCAAGGAGGCAGTGGCCCGAAAGGTTTGGGAACCACTGATCTACATCATAAACTAGCAGACAGGAATATGATACTTCTACTTTAATGTCAGGTGCCTATTTAAGAAGAAGAAGAGTTGGATTTTTCTAGACTCCATTTTTTCTGTCTTTTTAAGGAGACTCAAATTGGCTTACAATTGCCTTCCCTCCCCACAGCAGACACCTTGTGAGGTAGGTGGGGCTGAGAGAGTTCAAAGAGAACTGTGACTGGCTCAAGCACACCCAGCAGGCTTCATGTGGAGAAGCGGGGAATCGAACCCGGTTCTCCAGATTCGAGTCCACTACACCACACTGGCTTTCCTTAGTGCTTAAGAGACAGCAGATATTATACGGTATTCCCAACTATGAACCTCTTCATTCCCCTATTCAAATTAAGATGCTTACTGCATTTTCTATCACTGGATTTCTTCTGTCCTGGTGTCAAAATTACACATCGAAAAGGACTTCACTACACTCTTTTTGAAGTGTAAGGATGTGACTCTGGCCACCAAGACTAGATTAATTCATGCCATCATATTCCCTATTACTATGTATGGGTGTGAAAGCTGGACAGTGAAGAAAGCTGATAGGAAGAAAATAGATTCCTTTGAAATGTGGTGTTGGAGAAGAGTGTTACGGATTCCGTGGACTGCCAAAAAAACAAATCAGTGGGTTATAGATCAAATCAAGCCTGAACTGACCCTAGAAGCTAAAATGACTAAACTGAGGCTGTCGTATTTTGGTCACGTCATGAGACGACAAGAGTCACTGGAAAAGACCGTCATGATAGGAAAAGTTGAGGGCAGCAGGAAAAGAGGAAGACCCAACAAGAGATGGATTGACTCAATAAAGGAAGCCACAGCCTTCAATTTGCAAGATCTGAGCAAGGCTGTCAAAGATAGGACATTTTGGAGGACTTTCATTCATAGGGTCGCCATGAGTCAGAAGCGACTTGACAGCACTTAACACACACACACACTCTTTTTAAAAGCTCTCTCGTTTAGCTGCCTAAGAAACAGATGAGCTATGTATTTCGGGGAAGAGCTGACGACCACAGCGGTTCATGCAAAAATGAAATAGTTATTCAAACACGGATTTTTCAGGCAAAACGCCAGGGGGAAAAGTAGTTAAAGAGAAAAGCAGAAGGCCAGACATATAGGACTCATTTGCACAGATAATGAAGAGAACAAGGACAAAGTGAAGCCAGGGGAATTCATGCATCCTGAGTCGGAATTCCCATCCGCATTGGCCATCTTCCTCATCAACATTAGCCGCTGTTCAATGTTGCGGTGACGCCGACATTAACCACTGTTAATGTCTGTTAACCATGGTTAACAAGCCAGTTTGCTTGTATGTAGATTTAAAATACTTCAGCTCCGCCTTCTGGGGGAAAAGAATCAAGAGCAAAATCGAACACCTAATATAATAGTCACTGGCCACCAAGATTAAGTTAATTCATGCCATCGTACTCCCTCTTTCTATATACGGGTGTGAAAGTTGGACATTAACGAAAGCTGATAGGAAGAAAGTAGATGCCTGTGAAATGTGGTGTTGGAGGAGAGAGTTACGGATACCATGGACTACCAAAAAAACAAATCGGTGGGTTATAGATCAAATCAAGCCTGAACTGGCCCTAGAAGCGAAAATGACTAAACTGAGGCTATTGTATTTTGGTCATGTCATGAGACAACAAGAGTCACTGGAAAAGACAGTCATGCTAGGAAAAGTTGAGGGCAGCAGGAAAAGAGGAAGACCTAACAAGAGATGGATTGACTCTATAAAGGGAGCCACAGCCCTCAATTTGCAAGACCGGAGCAAGGCTGTCAAAGATAGGACATTTTGGAGGACTTTGATTCAGGGTTGCCATGGGTGGGAAGCGACTTGACGGCACTTAACAGACAACACAATATAATAGGCCTGCTCCTCTGATCCTGGAGAGAATAGGTATGGATCAGGACTAGTATCCATTTTTACTCATAGTCATGAATAGCCCTCTCCTCCATGAACATGCCCACTCCCCTCTTCAAGCCTTCCAAGTTGGCAGCCATCACCACATCCTGGGGCAGGGAGTTCCACAATTTTACCATGTTGGTATGTTAAGTTTGTTATATTTATTGGTTTTATGTATGAGTATTGTGGCTTTTATTATGGTTTGAATGTTGTTACACGCCCTGAACCGGGCTTCGCCTGGGGAGGACGGGATAGAAATTTGAAGTATAAATAAATAAGAACATAGGAAAGGCCCTGCTGGATCAGACCAAGGCCCCTCAAGTCCAGCAGTCTCTTCACACAGTGGCCAACCAGGTGCCTCTGGGAAGCCCACAAACAAGATGACTGCAGAAGCATGATCCTGCCTGTGTCCCAAACTATCTAATATATTCAGCATGCTCCTCTGAGAGAATAGGTATGCATCATGATTAGTATCTATTTTAACTAGTAGCCATGAATACTCCTCTCCTCCATGAACATGACCACTCCCCTCTTCAAGCCTTCCAAGTTGGCAGCCATCCCCACATCCTGGGGCAGGGAGTTCCACAATTTAACTAGGCATTGTATGAAGAAATACTTCCATTGATCACTTTTGAATCTCTCACCCTCCAGCTTCAGCAGATGACCCCACATTCTAGTATTATGAGAGAGGGAGAACAGCTTCAGAAATACACCAGAACTGCAGTGCTTTAGACGGGACGATGCACCGCACAGACCAAAAATGAATTTTATTCCACTCTTGACTTCTTTCTATGGTTAACCCAAATTGCTCTCTGACATCCCAAATGAGCCAAAACAGTCGGGGAAAAAACGACAGACCTTGGGCACGATCTCCTATCGATTTCGACAGGGCTTGGTTCCCTTTTGATGCGGAAGGTCCCAAGATATTCCACTGTGCTAATCAGTCAGGTATTTAATTGCTACTAACCTGCTGTAGCTTCGGAGATCCATCCCTGCAGCCTCATTAATGAGGGATTAAACAGAATACCAAATAGGAGAGCATACTGCCACTGACGGAAAGGTAAATTAAATATAGTACTTCGTTCTAGCCTGTTATAGGACTAAGTGTATGGAGGAGGGGGAAGCATTGCAGAAAGAACGAATAATTATTTTAATCACACAAGCTCACTTCAAACAAATAGCATCCCACTTCTAGCCTTCTTCCTGCTGTGGCTTGCGTCAGTTTGGGCAGAGCACCTTTGCCTGGTAGATGGGGGCAAAAAATATTATTGTAATACAGAGTATTAGTAGTAGATAGCCCCGTGGCGCAGAGTGGTAAACTGCAGTACTGCAGTCAAAAGCTCTGCTCACAACCTGAGCTCAATCCCGATGGAAATCGGTTTCAGGTAGCCGGCTCAAGGTTGACTCAGCCTTCCATCCTTCCAAGGTCGGTAAAAGGAGTACCCAGCTTGCTGGGGGTCAAGGGAAGATGACTGGGGAAGGCACTGGCAAACCACCTCGCAAACAAAGTCTGCCTAGTAAACGTCAGGATGTGACGTCACCCCATGAGTCAGGAATGACCCGGTGCTTGCACAGGGGACCTTTACCTTTAATACAGAGTATATTAGAGGTGTAGTTTGTTGGTATACCAGAGGGGGCGACAGAGTAGCCTCTCTCCATGGAAGAAATGTAAAATGGCGGAACAAGAAGTTACGGTTAAGTTGCTGAGACCTTGTATAGCAGAGTTGTCTTGTTTGTGGGCTTCCTAGAGGCACCTGGTTGGCCACAGACTGCTGGACTTGATGGGCCTTGGTCTGATCCAGCATGGCCTTTCTTATGTGCTTATGTTGTTAGTTGTTTGTGAAAGATAGGGTTGCCAACTCCGGGTTTATAAATGCCTGGAGATTTGAGAGTGGACCCTGAAAGAGGGAAGGGCCTTGACAGGGTATAGGTTGTGACTTTGGTGACAGCGGCAGCGTTACATGCACCCCAATTTCCCCACCCACTCCCCTCCTGCTGATTGCTAGCATTGGCCTGGCAACCAGGGAGAGAGAGAGAGAGAGAGAGAGAGACTAATCCAGGACCACCCAGTGAGATTCCATGGCAGAGTATCTGACAAAGGGAGCTTTGAGTCTTGAAAGGTCATACCCCCCTCCCAAATTTGTTGGTCTCTAAAGTGCTACTGGACTCAAATCTAGCTGATCTACTGCAGACCAGCCCCGCTACCCTCTCAAATGATCTTCATGGCAGAGTGGAGATCAGAACTCAGGTCTTCCAGATCCAAGTCTGACACTCTAACCGCTGCATCACGCTGCCTTACTCTTGTAGAATCACAGTTAACTGAGTGGGAAAAGGCTGAAGTACACTCCAAAACACTATGTAAACTCAATCTAGCCTGGAAGAATGCAGCAAAAAAAATTGTCTAGCTCAGATTCACCATTATAAAGATATGTCTGTGCTTCACAAAAACACAGTACTTGAGGATGGGGGGGAGGCGCTATGGCTGTCTGGTAAAGCAATTTTTGCTAATGGTTTGGCAAGTAAATGCAGTCAACACAACTTCTAATCTTTCTGGGGGTG
This sequence comes from Euleptes europaea, assembly GCF_029931775.1. Classification (NCBI taxonomy): domain Eukaryota; kingdom Metazoa; phylum Chordata; class Lepidosauria; order Squamata; family Sphaerodactylidae; genus Euleptes; species Euleptes europaea. The sequence goes on from NC_079323.1 coordinate 8,522,295, forward strand.
TTATCGCTTGAGGTACAATTGAGCGACTTTCAGGCAATTTTCAGCCTAAGAGAATCAAGCGCTCTTACGTTGTTTCACCTGCAAAATATATATTGCTTTTCAGACAGAGAGAAGGATATTGTCTGAAAAATTACAATACTCCACATTATGATACAATCCGTCTGCTCAAATAGCTGTGCTTAGGAAAAAAGGGGGGCTGGGGATGGATGGATGGATGGATGGATGGATGGATGGATGGATGGATGGAAGGAAGGAAGGAAGGAAGGAAGGAAGGAAGGAAGGAAGGAAGGAAGGAAGGAAGGAAGGAAGGAAGGAAGGAAGGAAGGAAGGAAGGAAATCCACTAGAGGAGACCACTCAAGACTAGGATATTTATTGTATTTATTTGATTTGATTTGTACCCTGCTCTTTCCTGGATAGAGTGGTTTATTTTTGTTTTGTTTTTTTGCATAAAAATACTTTAATACAAAATCAGGGAGCTCACCCCTTCACATGCATCCATCTGGTTGAATATCTCGCTGCAGGGTGATGTTTGGCTAGTTGCTTATGATTAGGCGTCCAGACATTACCTAAATGAAATCCTGTACCCAAAGATGTCATGCTTATTAAAAAAAACCTAATGAATCCAGCTTGAAAAATAATGTCAGGGGTAGCAGGCAAGATTTTTGCCCCTGTGCCTAGCAAGGTGA